>NC_083433.1:13523804-13851929 GCF_020745735.1 Hemiscyllium ocellatum
CAGCGTTCCGCAAAGACCACTCTCTTCGTGACTCCCTCGTCAGGTCCACACCCCCCACCAACCCAACCTCCAATCCCGGCACCTTCCCCTGCAACCGCAGGAAATGCAAAACTTGCGCCCACACCTCCTCCCTTACCTCTCTCCAAGGCCCCAAGGGATCCTTCCATATCCGCCACAAGTTCACCTGCACCTCCACACGCATCGTCTATTGCATCCGCTGCACCCGATGTGGCCTCCTCTATATTGGGGAGACGGGCCGCCTACTTGCGGAACGCTTCAGGTAACACCTCTGGGACGCCTGGAGCAACCAACCCAACCACCCCATGGCTCAACACTTTAACTCTCCCTCCCACTGCACCAAGGACATGCAGGTCCTTGGACTCCTCCATCGCCAGAACATAACAACATGACAGTTGGAGGAAGAGCGCCTCATCTTCCACCAGGGAACCCTCCAACCACAAGGGATGAACTCAGATTTCTCCAGTTTCCTCATTTCCCCTCCCCCCACCTTGTCTCAGTCGATTCCCTTGAACTCAGCACCACCCTCCTAACCTGCAATTTTCTTCCTGACCTCTCCGCCCCATCCCACTCCGGCCTATCACCCTCACCTTGACCTCCTTCCACCTATCACATCTCCATCGCCCCTCCCCCAAGTCCCTCCTCCCTACGTTTTATCTTAGCCTGCTGGACACACTTTCCTCATTCCTGATGAAGGACTTGTGCCCAAAACGTCGAATTTCCTGTTCCTTGGATGCTGCCTGACCTGCTGCGCTTTAACCAGCAACACGTTTTCAGCTCTGATCTCCAGCATCTGCAGACCTCACTTTTTACACCTTTAACTTTGGCAGGATGACCTCAGACAGTGATCTTTCCCCACTGTGCCTTGGCGGGAAGTTGCCCCTGGCTTCAGTATGTCGCTCAGCACATAGTCCTGGACCTTGGAATGTGTCAGTCTGTAACACTCAGTCAGGGTCAACTCCTTGCTCTAGAAGACCAACACGTTTCGGGCAGATCAAGGAGGGCCTTTCACTGAGTTGATGGTCTTCCGGGCGCATTCGATGTTTGTCTTGGTGTGCATCCTGGGGAACAGACCGTACAGACCAGAGTCCCACTTCATGGAGCTGCTCAGCATGAACCTCAAAACAAACCACTGCATCTCTCTCCAGACTTCCTCCGCGAAGTCACATTCCAGCGGGAAATGTGTGACAGTCTTATTCACCCCATAGCCACTTTGAGGGGAGTGGGGGTGATACAGAGAGTCTGGTGAACATGAAGGATCTCACTGGTAGTACCCTTCTCACCACCAGCCACGCGAACACTTTTGCTAGCTCTCCCTCCTTTACAATTGTTGGTGGTTTGCAGTCACACATTGGAGCTGGCCGGACTTCTCTGTGACTATACCTGTGTCAACAAGGGGCAGATATAGGGGAGGAGTGTGTTCCAATTCTCCAGGATTGTTCTGCATTCTCTGAGAATTGAGCATCACTGTGTCACTGTTTGCAACCCTGGAGAAACATCACAGGATGTCTAAAAAAGATCTGATCAAGAAACATTCACCAAACATCCAAACACAAAGATCCCCCAAACACACACAATCCCTCTCTCCAACACTCACTCCCTCCAACACTCACTCCGTCAAACACACAAAATCCCTCAAACACACAAAATCCCTCAAACACACACAATTCCTCAAACACTCACTCCCTCCAACACTCACTTCCTTAAACACACACAATCCATCAAACACTCGCTCCCTCGAACACACACAATCCCTCAAACACACGCTCCCTCAAACACACAAAATCCCTCAAACACGCAAAATCCCTCAAACACTCACTCCCTCCATCATCCACTCCCTCAAACACATACAATCTCTCAAACACTCACTCCCTTCAATATTCACTTCCTCAAACATACACAATCCCTCAAACACTCACTCCCTCAAACACTCACTCCCTCAAACACTCACTCCCTCACTCACTCCCTCAAACACACACATCCCTCTAACGCTCACTCACTCCAACACTCACTCCCTCACAGACTCCCCCATGCACACACTCCCTCAAACACACACATCCCAAAACAATCATTCCACCGAACATAGTCTTTCCAGTAACACTCACTCTGTCCGAACTCCCACTTCCCATCTGAACACACAACCTGTGCAAAGCCACCTAAAGCACGTAATGTTACCCTACTCTAGCCTCTCATTCAGAGAGTCACTTAGCCCCATGTGGTTGTAATCTAGCCCCTCTCCCCATCCCACAGAGAAATAAGGGAATGCTGCATTGTCACTTGCTCCCCCTTTGAACTGACCATGATGTCAAGGTGCCGGTGTTGGACTGGGGTGGACAAAATCAGAAATCTCATGACTCCAGGTTATACTTCAAGAGCTTTATTCAGTATCAGAAGTTTTTGGACCGCTGCCCCTTCATCAGGTGAAAGCTTGTGATTTCAAATAAGTCTGTTGGACTTGGTGATGTGTGACTTCTGACTTTTTCTTTCAAATCTTTACTCAGAGAGTGGTAAGGGAGTGGAATGCACTACCTGCTAATGTAGTCAACTCAGCCTCATTAGGGAGATTTAAAAAGTCCTTAGATAAGCACATGGATGATTTTGGGATAGTGTAGCAGAAACGAGCTGAGAATAGTTCACAGGTCGGTGCAACATGGAGGCTGAAGGGCCTGTTCTGCGCTGTATTGTTCTATGTTCTATGTTCTATGACACACTGACTTTTGGGTTCCCAACTGTCCCCTCAGAGGGGTATTGTAGGCTGTGCATCAGTATTGAAGGAGGAGCAGGAGTTATCCCCTCAGAGTGCTGCCCAAAACATACCCCAAGAAACCTTCCTCAAGGCAGATTAATCTAGTCAGTATCACGTGGCAGCTTTGTGGGATCTTGCTGTGTACAAATTGGAAGCCATGAGATTGTTGTATGTATACATGCAGCATTTTCAGCTCAGAGAGGCATACTTAATGCTTTGGCAGTGTTGGTTTTAAAGAAGATGATTTATATTATTAGCTCATCTCTTTCACTCAATTTCAGGACCTCCCTGACTCCGCCCCTTTCGCGGGATATGCAGATGAGCATCGCCGGGAATTATGGGATAATCACATCGACGGGGAACAATTGACATTTAAAGGAAAATATTTCAATGAATTTGGGACTTAAAGCTAAGAAAATACATATATAAGAACAGATAGGCAAACATAGAGCATGCAGGGTGTAGGGCGGATCACCGTGACTGAACAATGTGTTGACTGTCCTGGGTCTGGAGCCGCGTAGAATGAATGGTTACATCAGTGAGGTATATCCTTGCCTGTTACTCCTTTCAGGAGTTACAGAACGTGATGAATGGAGTATATGAGCTTGTGATTAGCTGGCTCCCACCCCTGAGGGACTAACAACTCCTCAAGGGCCATTCTGATTCTCACTGATGTTTCATGTAATACTGGCTTATCCGGTTCCTGTATAATAAAAGGGTATGTTTATTTAAACTGAGATAAGGTGGTCTGGTTATCTTTACTTGCTTGAAGCTAAGTTGTGTGTGATTATGGTGCAAGGGACTGCAGGTAACTCATTGATGGGCAGGACTTGGGGTAATGTATAGCCAATGAAGGAGGTGTTCATGCTCTGAAATTATTAAACTCCATAATAAATCTGAAGGTTATAAGGTCTGCAAAGTGGAAGATCAGGTGTCAGTTCTCTGAAACTAATAAATAGGGTTAGGTGCATTTTAGTCAGATTGTCCTTTTGTGGAGAAGTTTATGAAGAAAAACACCTTTGACCACAAGTCCATCGGAAGTGGTCAGCACGTAGTGGCCTTGGGACCCTTCGGGAAAAGGAGAGGGCGGATCCTATCAAGCGGTTTGCTGAGCAGATTGTCAAAGTCATTTGTCAGTGGCGCAGTGGTTAGCATTGCTGCCTCACAGTGCCAGAGAGCCGGGTTCAATTCCCAACTCAGGTGACTGACTGTGTGGAGTTTGCGCGTTCTCCCTGTGTCTGCGTGGGTTTCCTCCGGGTGCTCCGGTTTCCTCCCACAGTCCAAAGATGTGCAGGTCAGGTGAATTGGCCATGCTAAATTGCCCTAAGTGTTAGGTAAAAGGGGTAGATGTAGGGGAATGGGTGGATTGCGCTTCGGCGGGTCGGTGTGGACTTTTTGGGCCGAAGGGCCTGTTTCCACACGTTAACTAATCTAATCTAATCTAATGCCTCATCGCCAGAATTTTCCAACAAGCACCGAGACATGGCTTGGCTGGTGGTGAGAAGGGCATTACCTGTGAGATCCTTTATGCACGCCCGGACTCTCAGCCACACCGCACGCTGCTCTCGAAGCGGCTGCGGGGAGGAACGAGACAGTCACACACCTCCTTCTGGAATGTGTCTCTGCAGAAGAAGTCTGGAGAGGAATGCAGTGGTGTTTGTCGAGGTTCGTCCCAAGCAGCGCCGTGACGCAGGACTCCGTGCTCTACAGTCTGTTCCCCGGGACGCGCACCGAGATGAACATCAACAGTGCCTGGAGGATCATCAACTCGGTGAAGGACGCTCTGTGGGTGGTCCGAAACCCATTGATCTTCCAGTTGAAGGAGTTGACCCCGACTGAGTGTTACAGACTGGCACATTCCAAGGTCCAGGACTACGTGTTGAGGGACGCGCTGAAGCTTGGGGCAGCTGTCGCCAAGGCGCGGTGGGGAAAGACCACCGTGTAACATCTGCCTGTCTAAGAAGAACTGGGAGCCCACGCAGTCATTTGGGCTCTGCTGACACCTCAGCAGAAGAGCTGCATAGTAAATGTACAGATTTGTATATAGGAAAAATAAATTTCGATGTCTGTATGTAAAGTGACGTAATGTGTGCACAAAAATGACATGACCAATTGTATAGAAATCCAAATAATTTTATGAATAAAGTATATTTCTGAAATTAAAAAAAGTCAGGCGTAAATGTAGGGAATGGGTGGGTTACGCTTTGGAGGGTCACTGTGGACTTGCCCGAAATGTCGATTTTCTTGTTCCTCGGATGCTGCCTGACCTGCTGTGCTTTTCCAGCACCACTCTAATCTTGACTCTGATTTCCAGCATCTGTAGTCCTCAATTTTGCCTTGTTGGGCCGAAGGGCCTGTTTCCATAATGTAGGGAATCAAATTCAGCATCGGTAAGCAGAATTAACACTATGAGTCACGTATGACTTTTTCAGAACTTTCATTTGTCCGGCACTTTAGCCTGTACTGTAGTTGATGATTCACTTCACCTCTGACTGGCTGAGTTTTTCTATTTTTTCAATCTCAAAAGTATGGTTTATTCACAGAAAAATCTCTTTGTATATTTACATTGACACAAAAGCAGTTCGGTTCCACATAGTTGCATATTATATCAAACAAACAAAACGTCAAATTTTGAATCTATCCCAAATTAACCATAGACCTCTCTTACACAATGCTCATATTTACGTATGTTTGCGGCAAGAGGAGCCTAACAATGTCCAACATTGGATGACATGTTGGCTCGAGGGTTAGCACTGCTGCCTCACAGTGCCAGGAACTGATTGATTCCACCCTCAGGTGACTGTGTGGGTTTCCTTTCGGTGCTCTGGTTTCCTCCCACAGTCCAAAGATGGGTAGGCTAGGTGGAAATGCACAATTACAGGGATAGGTTAATGGATGTCCACCCCACTGACCACCCTGTACCAATCACCCCACCTTAATGGCCATCCCACTCCAATTCCCCACCCCACTGACCATTCCACTCCAACACCCACCCCACTGACCATCCCACTCCATTCCCTCACCCCACTGTCCTCCGTACTCTAACCTCCACCCCACTGACCATCCCACTCCAATCCCTCACCCCACTGACCACCCTGCTCCAACCACCCACACCACTGACCATCCCACTACAATCCCTCACCCTGTTGAACACCCCACTCCAACCCCCACTCTACTGACCATCCTACTCCAATTCCTCACCCCACTGACCATCCCACTCCAATCCCTCACGCCACTGACCACCCCACTCCAACCCCTACCTCACTGACGATCCCACTCCAATCCCTCACCCCACTGAACATCCCACTCCAATTCCCCATCCCACTGACCATCCCACTACAATCCCCCACCTCACTGACCATCCCCCTCCAATCCATCATCTCAGTGACCATCCTACTCCAATTCCACACACCACCGACCATCCCACTGCAATCCCCCACCCCACTGACCATCCCACTCCAATCTCTCACCACACTGACCACCCTGCTCCAATCCCCCACCCAAATGACCATCCCACTACAATCCCCCACCCCACTGACCATCCCACTCCAATCTCTCACCACACTGACCACCCTGCTCCAACCCCCCACCCAAATGACCATCCCACTCCAATCCCTCACCCCACTGAACATCCCACTCCAATTCCCCATCCCACTGACCATCCCACTACAATCCCCCACCTCACTGACCATCCCCCTCCAATCCCTCATCTCAGTGACCATCCTACTCCAATTCCACACACCACCGACCATCCCACTGCAATCCCCCTCCCCACTGACTATCCTACTACAATCCCTCACCCCACTGACCACCCTACTCCAACCCCTCACCCCACTGACCATCGCACTCCAATCCCTCATCTCACTGACCATCCCACTCCAATTCCCCACCCCACTGAACATCCCACTCCAGACTCCATCCCTCTGTCCATCCCACTCCAGCCCCTCACCCCACTGACCATCCCATCCAATCCCTCACCCCACTGACCATCCCACTCCAATCCCCCACCCCACTGACCACCCTACTCCAACCCCCCACCCCACTGACCATCCCACTCCAATTCCCCACCCCACTGACCATCCCATCCAATCCCTCACCCCACTGACCATCCCACTCCAATCCCCCACCCCACTGACCACCCTACTCCAACCCCCCACCCCACTGACCATCCCACTCCAATTCCTCACCCCACTGACCATCCCACTCCAATCCCCCACCCCACTGACCATTCCACTCCAATTCCCCATCCCACTGACCATCCCACTCCAATCCCCCACCCCACTGACCATTCCACTCCAATTCCCCACTCCACTGACCACTCTGCTCCAACCCCCCTCCCCACTGACTATCCTACTACAATCCCTCACCCCACTGACCACCCTACTCCAACCCCTCACCCCACTGACCATCGCACTCCAATCTCTCATCTTACTGACCATCCCACTCCAATTCCCCACCCCACTCCAGACTCCATCCCTCTGTCCATCCCACTCCAACCCCTCTCCCCACTGACCATCACATCCAATCCCTCACCCCACTGACCATCCCACTCCAATCCCCCACTCCACTGACCACCCTACTCCAACCCCCCACCCCACTGACCATCCCACTCCAATCCCCCACCCCACTGACCATCCCATCCAATCCCTCACCCCACTGACCATCCCACTCCAATCCCCCACCCCACTGACCACCCTACTCCAACCCCCCACCCCACTGACCATCCCACTCCAATTCCCCACCCCACTGACCATCCCACTCCAATCCCCCACCCCACTGACCATCCCACTCCAATTCCCCACTCCACTGACCACTCTGCTCCAACCCCCCTCTCCACTGACTATCCTACTACAATCCCTCACCCCACTGACCACCCTACTCCAACCCCTCACCCCACTGACCATCGCACTCCAATCTCTCATCTCACTGACCATCCCACTCCAATTCCCCACCCCACTCCAGACTCCATCCCTCTGTCCATCCCACTCCAACCCCTCACCCCACTGACCATCCCATCCAATCCCTCACCCCACTGACCATCCCACTCCAATCCCCCACCCCACTGACCACCCTACTCCAACCCCCCACCCCACTGACCATCCCACTCCAATCCCTCACCCCACTGACCATCCCATTCCAATCCCCCACCCCACTGACCATCCCACTCCAATTCCCCATTCCACTGACCACCCTACTCCAACCCCCCACCCCACTGACCATCCCATTCCAATCCCCCACCCCACTGACCATCCCACTCCAATTCCCCACTCCACTGACAACCCTGCTCCAACGCCTCACCCCACTGACCATCCCACTCCAACCCCCAACCCACTGACCATCCCACTCCAATCCCTCACCCCACTCACCATCCCACTCCAACCTCTCCCCGACTGACCATCCCACTCTAAACCCCACCCCACTGACCGTCCCACTCCAACCCCTCCCCCACTGACCATCCCACTCCAACCCCCACCTGACTGACCATCCCACTTCAATCCCTCACCCCACTGACCATCCTACTCCAACCCCTCCCCCATTGACCATCCCACTCCAACCCCCACCCCACTGACCATCCCACTTCAATCCCTCACCCCACTGACCATCCTACTCCAACCCCTCCCCCACTGACCATCCCACTTCAATCCCCTAACCCACTGACCATCCCACTCCAATCTCTCACCCCACTGACCATCCAACTCCAATCCCTCCCCCACTGACCATCCCACTCCAGTTACAGTCTAACAAACTGTAACTCAATCAATCTAAAGATTGTCATCAGACAGCTTTTCCTCAAATAAACAATTCATGTGGCCACGCTGTGTCCGTCATGTAACAATCTCACGGCTCTAAAAGCAACGCCGTCTTGTACAAAAAAAACATGTAACGTGTCATTTTTCAAGTAGCAAAACATTCCTAATTTAAGTGGTCTGGTAGCTCAGTGGTTAGCACTGCTGCCTCACAGTGCCAAGAATCTGGGTTTGATTCCAAACTTAGGCCTGATGAAGGGCTTGTGCCCGAAACGTCGAATTTCCTGTTCCTTGGATGCTGCCTGACCTGCTGCGCTTTAACCAGCAACACATTTTCAGCTCTGATCTCCAGCATCTGCAGACCTCACTTTTTACTCCAAACTTAGGCCATCTGTTTGCACGTTCTCCCAGAGACTGCATCGGTTTCCTCCGGGTGCTTCAGCTTTCTTCCACAGTTCAAAGATGTGCAGGTTAGGGTGAGATTGGCCATGGGAAATTGTCCCATCGTGCTCAGGGATGTGCAGGTTAGGGTGAGATTGGCCATGGGAAATTGTCCCATCGTGCCCAGGAATGTGCAGGTTAGGGTGGGATTGGCCATGGGAAAATGTCCCATCGTGCCCAGGAATGTGCAGGTTAGGGTGGGATTGGCCATGGGAAAATGTCCCATCGTGGCCAGGAATGTGCAGGTTAGGGTGGGATTGGCCATGGGAAATTGTCCCATTGTGCCCAGGGATGTGCAGGTTAGGGTGGGATTGGCCATGGGATATTGGCCCATCGTGCCCAGGGATGTTCCGTTTAGGGTGGGATTGGCCATGAGAAATTGTCCCATCGTGCCCAGGGATGTGCAGGTTAGGGTGGGATTGGCCATGGGAAATTGTCCCATCGTGCCCAGGGATGTGCAGGTTAGGGTGGGATTGGCCATGGGAAATTGTCCCATCATGCCCAGGGATGTTCCGTTTAGGGTGGGATTGGCCATGGGAAATTGTCCCATCATACCCAGGGATGAGCAGGCTAGGGTGGGATTGGCCATGGGAAATTGTCCCATCGTGGCCAGGGATGTGCAGGTTAGGGTGGGATTGGCCATGGGAAATTGTCCCATCATGCCCAGGGATGAGCAGGCTATGGTGGGATTGGCCATGGGAAATTGTCCCATTGTGGCCAGGGATGTGCAGGTTAGGGTGGGATTGGCCATGGGAAATTGTCCCATTGTGGCCAGGGATGTGCAGGTTAGGGTGGGATTGGCCATGGGAAATTGTCCCATCGTGTCCAGGGATGTTCCGTTTGGGGTGAGATTGGCCATGGGAAATTGTCCCATCATGCCCAGGGATGTGCAGGCTAGGGTGGGATTGGCCAAGGGAAATTGTCCCATCGTGCCCAGGAATGTGCAGGTTAGGGTGGGATTGGCCATGGGAAATTGTTCCATCGTGCTCAGGGATGTTCCGTTTAGGGTGAGATTGGCCATGGGAAATTGTCCCATCGTGCCTAGGGATGTGCAGGATAAGTGGATTTCAACAAGCCATTTGATAAAGTTCCTCATGGTCGGCTATTGCTCAAGATACAGCGGCATGAGATTGAGGGTGATTTAGCAGTTTGGATCAGAAATTGGGTAGCTGAAAGAAGACAGTGGGTGGTGGTCAATGGGAAATATTTATCCTGGAGTTCAGTTACTAGTGGGGTACCACAAGGATCTGTTTGGGGTTCAGTGTTGTTTATTATTTTCATAAATGACCTGGATGAGGGCATAGAAGGATGGGTTGGTAAATTTACGGATGACACTAGGTTGGTAGAACTGTGGATAGTGCCCAGGGACGTTGTGGGTTACACCAGGACGTAGATAAACTGCAGAGCTAGGCTGAGAGGTGGCAAATGGAGTTTAATGCAGAAAGGTGTGAGGTGATTCACTTTGGAAGGAGTAACAGGAATGAGAGTACTGGGCTAATGGTAAGATTCTTGGTAGTGTAGATGAGCAAGGAGATCTCGGTGTCCAGGTACATAAATCCCTGAAAGTTGCCACCCAGGTTGATAGGGTTGTTAAGAAGGCATATGGTGTGCTAGCTTTTATTAGTAGAGGGATTGAGTCTCTGAATCATGCAATCATGCTGTACAAAACTCTGGTGCAGCCACACTTGGAGTATTGCGTACAGTTCTGGTCACCGCATTATAGGAAGGATGTGGAAGCTTTGGAAAGGGTTCAGAGGAGATTTACCAGGATGTTGCTTGGTATGGAGGGAGGGTCTTACAAGGAAAGCCTGAGGCACTTGAGGCTGTTTTCGTTTGAGAGAGGAAGGTTGAGAGGTGACTTAATTGAGACATATAAGATAATCAGAGGGTTAGATAGGGTGGACAGTGAGAGCCTTTTTCCTCAGATGATGATGGCTAGCCCGAGAGGACATAGCTTTAAAATGTGGGGTGATAGATATCGGACAGACATCAGAGGTAAGTTCTTTACTCAGAGAGTAGTAGTGATGTGGAACATCCTGCCTGCAACAGTAGTATACTCCCCAACTTTAAAGGCATTTAAATGGTCACTGGATAGGCATATGGACACGAATGGAATAGTGTAGGATAACTGGCTTTAGATTGGCTCCACAGCTTGAGGCAACATTGAGGGCTGAAGGGCCTGTACTGTGCTGTAATGTTCTATGTTCTATCTTTGGACTGTGGGATGAAACTGGAGCACCCGGAGGAAACCCACACGGTGAGAGCATGCAAATTCCACCCAGACAGGTGCCCGAGGGTGGGGTCGAGCCTGGGTCCCTGGCACAGTGAGGCAACAGGGCTAACCACTGAGTCACCATGCCACTATTTTCAGAAATGTCTTCTCTATGCTCACCCACCCTGCCCTGAAAGCAACCCTGAAGGAGACTGGCTTGCCCAGGGAGCAGATCGGAGATCACAAACGAATCAAATAGGTCACAAAATGGTGAGATTGGCTGATGGGTCACATAGCCCACCACCACGTCTCCAACATGCTCCAAAATCATAACAGTCTTTGAGGGAGATTGATCACATAGTGTAAAGGTTTCAGGCCCAATATCATTTTTATTCTTTTACGGGATGTGGATGTCACTGACTGGGCCAGCAATTTTTGCCTGTCCCTTATTGTCCCTTGAGGAGGTGGTGTTGACTGCCTTCTTAAAGCACTGTCGTCCCTGGTGTGTAGCAGCTCCCGTCCATTAGGGAGGGGATTCCAGGGTTTTGACCCCAAAGGGGCAGTGATATATTTCCAGGTCAGTTGGACATGAGCTTGTAGGTAATGGTGTTCCCATGGATCAGTTGCTCTTGTCCTTATAGATGGAAATGGTCCCGGGTTTGGCTGGTGAAGGAGCCTCAGTGAATGACTGCAGTGCATGATGTGTTAGCGCGGCTGCCTCACAGCACCAGGGACTCGATTCCAGCCTTGGGCAACTGTCTGTGTGGAGTTTGCACATTCTCCCCGTGTCTGTGTGGGTTTCCTCCGGGTGCTCCAGTTTCCTCCCACAGTCCAAAGATGTGCAGCTTAGGATAGATCAGCCATGCTAAAATTGCCCCGTAGTATGCAGGCTGATGGATTAGCCATGGTGGATGTGGGGATAGAGTGGGTGAGGGGGTGCTGGGTCAAGGTGGGACCCTCTTCAGAAGGTTGGGCCGAATGGCCTCTTTCCTCACCTGTAGGTATGCAATGATCTTGTGGATGGTACATACTGCCGCTACTGAGCATCAGAGGTGGAAGGGGTTGCTGAGTAAGTAGGGCTCCTTTATCCTGCACAGTCTTGACTTTCCACAATTTGGCTGGAATGGCACTTGTCCAATAAGTAGTTTCTCAACAGATGTGTGAACGAGTCCCGATATCATGCCATTAGCTGGTAACCAGGCAACTGAATCAGACAGGTGGAAAGTTATAGTCGGATATAGATTTCTCCTCCTGAAGTTGTCTCCTCACACAATCTACACAACTGCAACATTATAGCCACTAACCCAGTCACGAAGAGCACAAAGGTAAGGTTTTATTGGACAACCACATGAGAGGGTGTAGGAGCTGGTGCGATAATTATCTGAAGACTGACATTTATCTAGAGTGGAAGCACGTCCAAGATCGTGGATTCGTTGCCATTTTAATGGGGACTGTTCTGATTTATGGTTCTGAGGACCCATTGGCCCATTGTTTGTGTTGATATTAGTAAAGTGCCCTTCACGCAGTCCCCCACCAGCCGAGCAACACTCCCTAGCAACCAGGCATATCTCATCCTTGAACTGACCACAATATGCGTTTACTTCTCCTCATGCTGTCCAAACAGGAAGTTTTAATTTGTGTAATCTGCAAACAGATATTGAGTTGGCAACTGGATATCTGTTCAAGCCACATTACTGAAGCCAGTGGAGCTAATCATTAATTGGGAAGGTGCAATGGGACAAGTAGACACTCCCCCACCCCAGCAGGTCTAGGTAGGCAAGGATGGTGTAATATCATTGGGGCTGGTATGACAGAGACTCCAGGTGAACGTTCTGGGGTGGGGAGCAATAGGGGATCTTCAACTCCCACTGCAGCCACATCTGGGGTTTCAGTTCAATTAGTGTCAGAATTCAAATATAAATAATCCCACAGCTGTTGCTGACTTTCGGGTTCAGTCTGAACAGCTCTGGGAAATTTGGCAAGGCTCAGCAACGGGAGCTAACAAACTTCAATGCCCTCCTCCGCTTGACAGTCTACTCACACTGTTTACCACTGAGAGCTTGCAAGCATTAGGAACCACTCCCTTTTTAGGTCAATCCCAAGATCGCAGTCACAAACACTATTTACATCATTTATAAGCTGCATTTGGGCCATTAACCCTTGAGGCACTGCCTTGGAAAAGTTGCTGTGTTTGTCTAGACGTTCCTTTAGCCAAGCTGTCCGGCGGCACGGTGGCACAGTGGTTAGCACTGCTGCCTCCCAGCACCAGAGACCTGGGTTCAATTCCCGCCTCAGGCGACTGTGTGGAGTTTGCACGTTCTCCCTGTGTCTGCGTGGGTCGCCTCCGGGTGCTCTGGTTTCCTCCCACAGTCCAAAGATGTGCAGGTTAGGCGAATTGGCCATGATAAATTGCCTGTAGTGTTAGGTGAAGGGGTAAAAATGTAGGAGAGTGGGTTGCACTTTGGCTGGTCAGTGTGGACTTGTTGGGCCGAAGGGCCTGTTTCCACACTGCACGGTGGCACAGTGGTTAGCACTGCTGCCTCACAGCGCCAGAGACCTGGGTTCAATTCCTGACTCGGGCGACTGACTGTGTGGAGTTTGCACATTCTCCCCGTGTCTGCGTGGGTTTCCTCCGGGTGCTCCGGTTTCCTCCCACAGTCCAAAGATGTGTGGGTCAGGTGAATTGGCCGCGCTAAATTGCCCGTAGTGTTAGGTAAAAAGAGGTAAATGTAGGGGAATGGGTGGGTTTCGCTTTGGCGGGTTGGTGTGGACTTGTTGGGCCAAAGGGCCTGTTTCCACACTGTAAGTAATCTCTAATCTAATCTGTCCCCTCTCAGTTTAGCCGATTCCCCAAGAAAACTTATTTCCAAAGCTACACTGCTATGTTTTCTTTAATGCATTCTCTCCAAGAACATGGGTCCCACTGGTGAGGCTGTCCATCCCTAAATACCCCGGAGAAGCAAATGGTGGAGCTGGCTTCTGAGAGTCTGAAGGTTTTACAGAGGCCCATTGTGTCACAGACAGTTCTCGCCTGATTCACTCTTGACCCACTTCCCAGCACTTAGAATTCCTACAATGTGGAACCAAGCCCTTTGGCCCAACAATTCTGAAGTGTATCTCACCCAGACCCATTCCCCTACCCTATTACTCTATATTTCCCCCTGACTAAAGCACCTAACCGACACACCCCTGAACTTGGCCCATAGCCTCATTTACTCTGGTGGATTGGCTTGAATGGGCGAGATGGTGTTGAGGTAGTGGAAATGTCACCAGGCTAGTGATCCAGAAGGGCTAGATTGAAGTTTTGCAGACCTGGGTTCAAATCCCACGGCAGTGGGGAAGGAAGGTTCAATTCATTAAAAATAGGAATGCACACTAGCTTAAAGGTAGCCATTTAACCATGGCCAATTGTTGTCCCTGTCCAGATCCCCCATGCCCTTTAGAGAAAGAAATTGGCCATCCTTACCCAGTCTGGGCTACATGTGACATTAGACTCACAACAAGGTGGTTGACTCTTAACTGATGGCTGGGTAATTGGGGATGGGCAATAAATATTGGCCTTGCCAGTGATGCTCATACCTCCCTCAGACAATTAAAAATGCTTCCAGAATGTTTCACTAGCTCCTGACACTATCTGCCTTTCAGGCACTGAGTTCTAAATAACCACCACCCACTGGTGAAAGGATTCTTCCTTAAATCTCCCTCTAAACCTCCTGCTACACACATAACCCCTTGCCTGCTGGGTATTGACCCTTCCTTTAAGGGAAAATCTTCACCCTATCTTTCCTGTCTAGATCCCTCAGCTTATTTTACCTTAATCAGCCCTGCAGCCATAGAGTCATGGAATCATAGAGTCATAGTCATAGAGTCATAGAGTCATTGAATCATAGACTCATAGTGCCTTAGAGTCATAGAGTCATTGTGTCATAGAATCATAGAGTCATGGAATCATAGAGTCATAGTCATAGAATCATTGAGTCATTGAGTCATAGAATCATAGAGACATGGAATCACAGAGTCATAGGATCACAGAACCAAAGAGTCATAGAGTCATAGAATCAGAGAGTAATAGTCATTGAATCAAAGAGTCATAGAGACATGGAATCACAGAGTCATAGAGTCATAGAGACATAGAGTCGTAGAATCATAGAATCATAGAATCACAGAGTCACAGAGTCATAGAATCAAGTGCCATAGAGTCATAGAGTCATAGTCATAGAATCATAGATCCATAGAATCAAAGAGTCATAGAATCACAGAGTCATTGAGTCATAGAGTCAAAGAATCATGGTCATAGAGTCATAGAATCATAGAATCATAAAGTCATAGAGCCATAGAGTCACAGAATCAAAGAGTCATAGAATCACAGAGTCATGCAGCACAGAAACAGATCCAAAGTCCAACCAGTCCATGCCACCCATAATTCCAAACTAAACTGATCCCATCTGCCTGCTCCTAGCCCATATCCCTCCAAACCTTGAATGTTCTAACTGTACCTGCCTCCACCATTTCCCCAGAAACAAAAGAAAAATTGCAGCTGCTTGAATCCAGGAAGAAGGGTTACACCCGAAATGTCGACTTCTCCGCCTCCTGATGCTGCCTGGTGTGCTGTGTTCCTCCAGCCTCCTGCCTGTTCCTCCTGATGCTGCCTGGCTTGCTGTGTTCTCCCAGCCTCTTGTCTGTCCCTCCTGATGCTGCCTGGTTTGCTGTGTTCTCCCAGCGTCCTGACTGTGCCTCCTGATGCTGCCTGGTTTGCTGTGTTCCTCCAGCCTCCTGCCTGTCCCTCCTGATGCTGCCTGGCTTGCTGTGTTCCTCCAGCGTCTTGCCTGTCCCTCCTGATGCTGCCTGGCTTGCTGTGTTCCTCCAGCCTCCTGCCTGTCCCTCCTGATGCTGCCTGGGTTACTGTGTTCTGCCAGCCACCTGCCTGTCCCTCCTGATGCTGCCTGGCTTGCTGTGTTCCTCCAGCCTCCTGCCTGTCCCTCCTGATGCTGCCTGGCTTGCTGTGTTCTCCCAGCCTCCTGCCTGTCCCTCCTGATGCTGCCTGGCTTGCTGTGTTCTCCCAGCCTCCTGCCTGTCCCTCCTGATGCTGCCTGGCTTATGGTGTTCTCCCAGCTTTCTGCTTGTCTACCATTTTCCCTGGCACTCATTGAGTTGTCCTTTTTAAATCTTTCTCCTCTCACCTTAAAATAATGCCCCCGGTCTTGAGAACCCCCACCCTAGAGTGAAAGCACCTGCAATTCACCTCATATACCTGTATCCTTCATGGCTTTGTAAACCTCCATAAGGTCACCTCTCAACCCTTACCCTCCAGTGAGAAAAGTCCCAGCCTATCCAGCCTCTCCTTATAACTCCAACCCTCCATTCCTGGCAACATCCTGGTAAATCTCTTCTGAACCCTCTCCAGCTTTAATAATATCCTTCCTATAACAATTTTAGCACAAGGCAAATAGAAGGATCAAATGCTGGAGGAAATCAAAACCAAAAGGACTGCGGACGCTGGAAATTGAGCCATTTAAGGAAAACCCTCAATCTTGAACTAGAGGACAATGTTTCAGAATCATTGGTGACCCATTTCAGTTGGAGATGGGGTGAAATGTTTTCTCTCACGAGTCTCTGGAACTCTGTTTCTGAAAGGACAGGGATTACAGCGGCCTTGAAGATTCCTACAGTTGAAGTGGGTAGATTTGTGTTAAGCAAGAGGGGTGAAAGGTCATCAGGGAGAGACAGGAATGTGGTTTGGAGGTAATGAGCTCAGCTGTGACTTTATTGAGCACTCTCTAGAGGGCTGAATGGCCTACTCCTCCTAGTTCAGATATAAATAAAAATAGATCAACAAAGCTACCAAAGTAAAGCCAGAATCCCTATCGAAGCAGAAGGTTTAATTGTTTTTATTTCAAAAATTATATTTTATTCATAAAATATCTTTATATACATTCATTCAAGGTTTGTGCAAAGATTTGTAGCTCGGGTGCTTGTTGTTGTGGTTCTGTTCGCCGAACTTCCAGCTCGCAGGAGGGTCCAGAGCACTGATGATGTCTCCTAGCCAGGGGACGAAACATTTGCAACAAAAACTTCCAGCTCTGCGAACAGAACCACAACAATATACATTCATAGTTACATATGCCGACCGATTCTATAGTGTAGCATATGAAGAAACAAATAAACATTGGAATTTAACTCTGTCCAACAAACAAACTAAAGGCATTTCTTAGCTGTACAAGATTATAGCTGCATGTATTTGAGGTATCCGGAGGATCCAGTAACTGAATAGACCCCCATTCACGCACAGCTGAAAGACCTCAGACGGTGGTCTTTCCCCACTGTGCTTTGGCAGCAGCTGCCCCAGGCTTTAGCACATCCCTCAGCACGTAGTCCTGGACCTTGGAATGTGCCGGTCTGCAACACTCAGTCAGAGTCAACTCCTTACTCTGGAAGGCCAATACGTTTTGAACAGACCAAAGAGAATCTTTGTCTGAAGTGATGGTCCTCCAGGCGTAGCTGACGTTTGTCTTGGTGTGTGTCCTGGGGAACAGCCCATTGAGTATGGAGCCAACTCTTCAAAGCACAATTGGGATAGTGGTAGTGTCGCTGGACTGTGAGTCCACACACCCAGGTTTAGTTCTGGGGAACTGAGTTAAAATTCTGCCATGGTGGATTCTGGAATCTGAATTGGGGGGAGGAAAAAGAATCTGGAATTAAGTGTCTAATGGTGACCATGTTGGAAAGATCTCATCAGGTTCCTTTAGAGAAGAAAACAGCTGGCTGACATGTGACTCCAGGCCCAGAGCAAGGTGGTTGACTCAGAACTGGCCAATGGGAAGTTCAAGAAATGCTGGCCTTGCCAGTAAGGCCCTAATCTTGCGAATGAATTAAATAAGAATATGCAGAGTATGCGGTGCCAAAGCAGACTGGCATATATCTACCTGGGCAAGCTTGTCAAAATACTTATCACACCATCATCAATGGAGCCCGTAGATGTCCTCGGAAATGTTTTCCCTGGCTGGTCGCAATGGTTTTGTACAAACCAAGTTTCACTTCAGCTGAGATGAACAGCAATGTTTTAATAACAAGCAATGAGATCATAAAATTATTTTGTGAAGATCAGTGCAGAGTGGTGTTAATTATAACTGAAGATTGAATGGAGAGTATGATGCAAAGAGATGACACAATGTGTCATGTATGCGCCTACTGTTTCCTCATGGTCTTTCTCTCATCTATTTCTCCATCCATCCTCTCATGGCATATTAATATCTATTTCTTCTCATGCCCGAAGAGAAGCCAATTAACTGGATATGAAGTTTTGCCTCTTATGCCTGGTCCTTTCTGAGTTATACTGAATGCTAACCATATTCTCGCTGTAAGATTGTAACACCAAGCTATGCTGTTTTGCAACAGCTCAAAACATGCTCAGGATGAAGAGTCACTGAACCTCAAAGGGAATTGAAATTCTCTGCTAACAACTCCCTCTCCTTTTCCTCCTCCGTCTCTTCCTCTCACACCTTCCACAGACCGAGAAAATAAAAGTGATGTCTCTATTGTTCCAGAGAGCTGTTGGACTGCTCTCCCATTAGAGAGAGAGAGAGAGAGAGATGATGGTGGTTTAACCTGAGGGTCGCTGTGCCTCAGATGAGGGGAGAGCTTGAGAAGGAGAATTCTTCATGGTAACATATCAATCCCACTACTCCATGCCCAGACAGCACTAAACAGTTTGGTCATCCAGTGATATGGGTTCAAGTCTCATGGTATCTGCTGGTGAAATTTGAATTTAATAAACATCTGGAAGTAAAGAGATTGTTGGTGACCTTGTAAGCATTGTCAATTGTTCACTAAATGTCCTCTAGGGAATGAAACTGCCATCTCTACCATTCGTTCCTCCTAGCGGGAGGTTATGGCTTTGTGGTATAATCGCTGGACTGTTAATCCAGACTTCCAGGTAATGTTCTGGGGCAACCTGGGTTCAAATCCCGCCTTGGCAGATGGTGGAATTTGAATTCAATGAATGAAAATCGGAAATTAAGAATCTAGGGATGACCGTGAATCCATTGTTGATTGTTGGAAAAACCCATCTGGTTCACTAATGTCCTTTAGAGAAGGACACTACTATCCTTACCTGCAATGTCGTTGACTCTGAAATGCCTTCTGGGTAATTAGAGATAGGTGGCACGGTGGTTCAGTGATTAGCAGCCACTGGTTCAATTCCAGCCTCCAGTGACTGCCTGTGTGGACTTTGCACATTCTCCCCGTGTCTGCTTGGTTTTCTCCGGGTACTCCGGTTTCCTCCCACAATCCAAAGATGTGCAGGTTCGGGTGTATTGGCCATGATAAATTGCCCATAGCGTTCAGGGATGTGTAGACTAGAGGCATTAGTCAGGAGGAAAATTAGAGTAATAGGGTAGGCGAATGGGTCTGGATGGAATACTATTCAGACGGTCTGTGTGGACTTGTTGGGCCACATGGCCTATTTCCACACTGTATGGATTTTATTTTATAGGTATTAAATGCTGCTTAGTTAGTGATGCCCTTATCCCATGAAAAAAAGTGCTTATGTGTCTCCCTTTTGAAAGTTATGATTAAATTTACTATTCTACCTTGACCAAGATTTCTCCCTCAATTGATACCTTGAAGACTGACTGTCTGACCATTATCACCTTGCTGTTTGTGGGAGCTTGCTGCACACAAATTGGTTGCCATGTTTCTGACATGACAACTATAAATATAATTCAAAAAGGATTTACCAGTTGTAAAGGCTTGGAGGTGTTCAGTGATCAAAAAAAAGCATGATACAAATTCAAATCTGTTCTTTTTCCCTCTCACCCTGGTGACGCTAAATTCCCGTCCATAGAGAGAGTCATCATAGAGTCCCCACAACATGGAAGCAGACCATTCAGCCCATCGAGTCTACACTGACCCTCCAAAGCCCACCCCACCCAGACCCAGCCCCCACCCTATCCCTACAACCCTGCATTTCCCATGGCTAGCCCACTTAGCCTGCAAATTCATGGATACCATGGGACAATTGAGCATGGCCAATTCACCCTAACCTGTACATCTTTGGATTGTGGGAGGAAACCAGACCACCCGGAGGAAACCCATGCAAACTCCACACAGACAGTTGCCCGAGACTGGAATCGAACCCGGATCCCTGGCGCTGTAATATATTATCATTTAGAAACCCATCTAGGTCACTAATGTCCCTTTACAAAAGTTTGGCCGACATGTGACTGCAGATATGGTTGATTCCTGCCCACCCTATGAATGGCCCCAGCAAGCCACTCATTCAAGGGTAATTAGGTTGAAAATGTTGACTTTGCCAATGATGTCCACATTCTGCAAAAGAATGAAGGAAAGAAAGTTCCCCTTCAAGACTGACATCATCCTGAGTTGGAAATAGATCCCTGTTCCTTCAGTGTCGCTGGGTCAAAATCTTGGAACTCTCTCCCTGACAGTGTTGAGGATGTCCCTAGACTTAAGCAGTTCAAGAAAGCAGCTCACCACCACTATTGCCACAGCGATTAGAGATGAGCAATAAATCTTAGCATGGTTGGCAATGTCAATATCTCATGCGAAGGCTATCTGGATTACCAGTCTGATGACAATATTATGAGGGGCCATCTCAGCCTGAAATACGTAGGGAGTGTAATGGTTAACATGAATTTGGTTTCTTTTTCAGGAACCCATTGCGGTCAGAGGCAACACGCCCAGGGAGCAATGGAGAAACGTCTATCTGACCTTGCGACACCTTCAGCAGGTGCCAGAGATTACAGCATTCCGACCCTTTCTGTTGAAAACGTGTCCACGAATAGCACTTTGGAACCGTCAATTAATGGCAGCGGAGGGGCCATACTCATCCCTGCCATATATTTCACCGTGTGTGCCATCGGACTCAGCGGCAACACACTGGTCATCCACGTCATCCTCTGTTACGCCAAGATGGAATCCGTCACCAATCTGTACATCCTGAACCTCGCCATAGCAGATGAACTTTTCATGGTTGGTCTGCCCTTCCTCGCCATTCAGAATGCCTTGTCCTACTGGCCATTTGGCTCGCTCGTGTGCCGGTTGGTGATGACGGTGGATGGCATCAACCAGTTCACCAGTATCTTCTGTCTGACCGTCATGAGCATCGACAGGTACTTGGCAGTGGTCCACCCTGTGAAGTCCATCAAATGGCGCAAGCCCCATGTGGCCAAAGTCATCAACGCCATGGTCTGGGCCGTCTCCTTCGTGGTGGTCCTCCCTGTCGTCATCTTCTCAGACGTGAAGACAGGCATGCACACTTGCAACATCAACTGGCCGGAGCCCATTATCGTCTGGTCTACTGCCTTCATCATTTACACGGCCACCTTGGGCTTCTTCGGTCCTCTGCTGGTCATCTGTCTCTGCTACCTTCTCATCGTCATCAAGTTGCGGTCCTCGGGCAAGAAGGTGAAGGCCACCTCCACTAAGAGGAAGAAATCTGAGCGCCGGGTGACCTGGATGGTGGTCATCGTGGTGGCGGTGTTCGTCTTCTGCTGGCTACCGTTCTACGTGATGAACATCGTCAACCTGGTGTCCAGCATGCCCTCAGAGCCTGCCTTGGTGGGCCTCTACTTCTTCGTGGTGGTGCTTTCTTATGCCAACAGCTGCGCCAACCCCATCATCTACGGTTTCCTGTCGGACAACTTCAAGCAAGGCTTCCGCAAGATCCTGTGCCGCTCCAGCCGCAGGGTAGACGTCAACAATCCGGGCAGCAGGGGGACGGACAGCACCTACATGGAGATGCAGCATATCAACAACATCGCCCAGAATGCCCCGGCCTGGGAAAACCTGCTGGGCGAGAGCTCAGAGCAGAAAGTGCCCAACGAGGTCTTACCCAACGCAACCAAAAACGGGACTCTGGAGATCAGCGACTTGTAAACCACTGCTAACCGTCTTCACCGCCCCCTGTTGCTTTTTTGCCTTTCTGTTGTCGAATAACTCTGAACGTACCAAACCTTCTCTACCAGTTGCTCTGGAAGGGAAACCCATACTGCCCAACGTGGAGTTGAGGAGGATATACTTGGAGAGACTTCCTCGGCTCATTTCCCATTCCAAAGGGTTGAGGTTCAGGCAGTGGCATCATTGGCCTCAGTGGCCCCGAGGTCAGGGAATGCCTTGGTGGCCAAAGGTTTGTCGTAGCTTAACGGCCAAGATCTTGTCTCTTGGCACAAGCTCGAGTGGCTATCAAGAAGGTGGACGGGTAGCCAATGGGCAGGCCTTAGCCCAGTCTGGGGCGGACTCTCATTGGAGGACAGTTCCACAATCACGGAGCTACTGTTGGAAGCAGTCAAGTCCAAGTCTTCGGGAGGGCGAGGGAGGTGGGGAGTGATTAGAGGGAGCAGACGAGGGGAGAATGTTTGAGCACACACAAGCCCCTGGGTGCTACAAGCCCCTGGGAGGGGGAGTGGGAAACCGAGGTAGAGTTATATGGAGGAAGAGATGGCAATGATCCACAGTGCATTTAAATTCCTTCGAAATACATTTTATGAGTTTTGTTACCCGGTGATGTCTGCAACACTGTTTTGTAGATTAGGATTTGAAGAACTGAATCACTGTATGTGTGTGTGTGGTGTATCACAGTATTTGTACTGTACTACAGGGATACCTGTCCTGCACGGCCAGTAGATTATTCATGGTTTTATAACAATTATCAATGTAATTTTGCCTTTCTTGTGATCGATTAAACTTTTCAAAGTCAAGTCTGTTGCGTGTGATCTACCAGCATCTGTCTGAGAACTCAATCAATGCCTTCAGTGAGGAGAATTGAAGGAAGGTTTCTATTTGAGGTTAAAACAGAATCCTAGAAGACTTCTTGACAAAAGATGAAGTGTTTCCTGAAGCGGGGGTGTGACTAACTGTCACAAAGAGGACGAGAGGTGAGGTTTCAGCTCCAGTTTCCTGTTTTTAAACCTCCACCAACGACTGAAAAGGTCATGATGGCAGAGAAAAAGACCATTCAGCCCATTGAGTCGATGCCTGTTTTCTGGAGAGCAATCCATTGATCCTTCCATGATGTGTCTCTCACCAAAAATCTGTGCCACTTCCCCCAGTCCATGGCTCATTATCTCAAAGCCATTCTTCATCATGCTGTTGTTGTTTTCAATGTGGACGGTGTTGCCTAACAGAGAGATCTAGGGGTGCAGGCACATAGTTTGTTGAAAGAGGAATTGCAGGTAGACAGGGTGGTGAAGAAGGCATTTGGTACGCTTGCCTTCATTGGTCAGTTAGGAGAAAGTGAGGACTGCAGATGCTGGAGATCAGAGCTGAAAAATGTGTTGCTGGAAAAGCGCAGCAGGTCAGGCAGCATCTGAGGAGCAGGAGAATCGACGTTTCGGGCATAAGCCCTTCTTCAGGCTTATGCCCGAAACGTTGATTCTCCTGCTCCTTGGATGCTGCCTGACCTGCTGTGCTGTTCCAGCAACACATTTTTCAGCTTCATTGGTCAGTGCATTGCGTACAGGAGATAGGATGACATGTCGCTGCTGTACAGGACATTGGTAAGGCCACTTTTAGATTACTGCATCCAATTCTGGTCGCTCTTCATTTGATTTGATTTGTCGCTGTCACAGGATGTTGAGAAGGTGCAGAAAAGATTTACCAGCATGCTGCCAGGGTTGGAGGGTTTGAGCTATAAGGAGAGGCTGAATAGGCTGGGGCTGTTTTCCCTGGAGCATCGGAGGCTGAGGGGTGACCTTATAGAGGTTTATCAAATCGTGAGGGGCATGGATAAGGTGAATAGAACATAGAACAGTACAGCATAGTACAGGCCCTTCAGCCCTCGATATTGTGCTGATCTTTCATCCTACCTTAAGATTATACTAACCTACGTACCCTCTATTTTACTGTCATTCATGTGCCTATCCAGGAGTGGCTTAAGTATTCCTAATGTATCTGACTCTACTACCAACACTAGCAATACATTTCACACATCCACTACTCTTTATGTAAAGACTCAAACTCTGACATTTCCCCTAAACCAGCCTCCAATCACCTTAAAATTATGCCCCCTTGTGATGGCCATTTCCGCCCTGGGAAAAAGGTCACTGCCTATTCACTCCATCTATGCCTCTCATCATCTTGAACACCTTTATCAAATCACCCTTCATCGTTCTTCGCTCCAATGAGAAAAGCCCTAGCTCTCTCAACCTTTCTTCATAAGACACACTCTCCAGTCCAGGCAGCATCCTAGTAAATCTCCTCTGCATCCTTCCTAAACATTCCACATCCTTCATATAATTAGATGACTAGAACTGAGCACAATATTCCAAGTGTGGTCAAACCAGGGCTTTATAGAACTGCAGCATAAC
Source organism: Hemiscyllium ocellatum (assembly GCF_020745735.1). Classification (NCBI taxonomy): domain Eukaryota; kingdom Metazoa; phylum Chordata; class Chondrichthyes; order Orectolobiformes; family Hemiscylliidae; genus Hemiscyllium; species Hemiscyllium ocellatum. The sequence goes on from NC_083433.1 coordinate 13,548,294, forward strand.
CTCACGGCTCTTAAACGCAGTCCCCCTGCTAATGAAAGCCAACACACCATACGCCTTCTTAACAATCCTATCAACTTGGGTGATAACGTTGAGAGATTGTTGGACGTAGACCCCAAGATCCCTCCACACTGCCAAGAATCCTGCCTTTAACCCTGTGGTCTGCATTCAAATTCAGCCTTCTAAAGTGAATCACTTCACACTTCTCCATGTTGAACTCCATCTGCCACTTCTCAGCGCAGCTCTGCATATTCAGAAGGTAGACAAGGTCTTTATCGCAGGACAAAGTGAGGACTGCAGAAGCTGGAGATCAGAGTCGAGAGTGTGGTGCTGGAAAAGCACAGCCGGTCAGGCAGCATCCGAGGAGCAGGAGAATTGAGGTTCTGAGCATAAGCCCTTCATCCAATTCCTGGTGACTCTATGATTTCAATCAAATCTCTCCTTTACTTTCAGGAGAATAACTTGATTTTGAAGATAGCCAGAGATACAAGGATAGTACTGCAATTGGTGCTGGCCTGAAGGATCAGCCTTGATCTAATTGAACATCAGAGCAGGCTTGAGGGGCTGAATGGCCTACTCCTGCTTCTATTCCTACATTCTCTCATAGCTAAATTCCCTCATTGCTCAAGCTATTCTGACATATTTCCTCCACTAGTTCCTCCAAGAAACTCCCTATGGGCCAATTTCTCAAACACCGTTTGCAAACCCAGGTGTCCCTTACAGCATCCAGCGTTGGGAGGTGATCTCACTGGCTGCCTTTCTGCTTCCCAAATAATTGACATGTCCAGTCGCATGGGGTGAAAGTGTTCTGTGCGCCGACATCTTTGGTCTACAGACTGGCTCAGAGGGACCATTTGACCAGGGATTCACTGCCTGGGGAGCTTGGACCTCCTACTCTTCCTACACCAGCTGCCATATTGGATTGGTCTATTCCATAGATGCCCTTGGCACCTTTTCTTTTATTCATTCACAGGATGAGGGCATTGCTGGCTAAGCCAGCACTTATTGCCCATCCCAGACGGCAGCTAAGAGTCAACCACCTTGCTGTGGGTCTGGAGTCACATAAATTCCAGACCTGGTAAGGATGGCAGTTTCCTTCCCTAAAGAACATGATGTGGAGGAGCCGGTGTTGGACTGGGCTGGATAAAGTTAAAAATTGCACAACACCAGGGTATAATCCGACAGGTTTATTTGGAACTACTGGCTTTCAGAGCACTGCTCCTTGATCAGGTAGCTAGTGGGGCAGGATCATAGGACACAATAAAAGATCAAAGTGTCGTACAACTTATGCGATGTATTGAACAAACCTAGACTACAGTTAAAGCTTTAATCAGTTAGAATGCGGATTGCAGGTTTCGATTCATTAATGTGTAAATCCCAGAACTTCTTTCAAGTCACAGTCCCAAGATAACTTAAGGTTTTATCAGTAATAAGAAAAAGATGACATCTCAGCTCAGATAATGCATTAAAGGTCTGAGGTTACAGTCTGTCTGTATCCCAATCTGGAGTCAGACTGGTTCTATTTCCAAAGTAGGAATTTATAAAATATTACATGGACTGGCTGCCTACGAATTGTATGCTTTTTGAACAAAATAGAATGTAACTGCACATACACACAATCATACTCGCATTCACACAGACCCTCTGTCATACACGTTCTCTCTTACACTCATGCGCACACCCTCACAGGCATGTACTCTGTCACACCCCTTATCCTGACATTACGACCCTGTTACCTTGATGCTATGACCCCCTAACCCTACCATGACCCCTGTGTTCCAGACTCTGCAGCCAGAGCTGGGAATTTTTTTCTTTGCTTCATTCATTCATCAGCTAGGCTAGCATTTATTGCCCAGACGACAGTTGAGTCAATTGCATTATTGTAGGTCTGGAATCACTTGGAGACCAGACCAGCTAAGGACTGCAGATTTCATCACAGAATCCCTAAAGTGTGAAAACAGGCCAACCCTCCACAAGGTGTCCCACCAAGACCCATTCTCTTACCCTATTACTTTACTGATGCACCTGGCCTACTCATCCCTAAACACTATGGGCAATTTAGTTTGGCCAATCCACCCTGACTTGCACATCTTTGGAGAAAACCCATGCAGACATGGGGAGAATGTGCAAACTCCACACAGACACCCTGCCCAAGGCTGGAATCGAACCCAGGTCCCTAGCGCTGTGAGGTAGCACTGAGCCACTGTGCCACCCTAAAGAATTTTGGTGAGCCAAATAAGTTTTCTCCCCAATAATTGGCAATGGTTTTGTAGCCATCATTGAACTCAATTCCAGATAATTATTGAATTCAAATTCCATAATCTACCATCGAACCTGGGTACCCAAAACATTACCTCATTTTCTGAATTACTACATTCAGGGACAATATCACTTGACCATTGCCTTTCAATGTTATAGTGACTTGGCCCCCACAGCCTTCTATGGTAGAGAATTCCGCATGTTTACTATCCTCTGTGAGGGGTGGTGGGGGTGTTAGTTAGCTCGGCAATTGGTTGGTGATACAGAGTGATGCCAACAGCATGGGTTCAACTCCTGTGTCGTTTGAGATTATCATGGAGGACGGTCCTTCCCTCCCTCTCACCACACCAGAGATGTGGTAACCCTTAGATTAAACCAGTCAATAGACAATAGACAATAAACAATAGGGGCAGGAGTAGGCCATTCTGCCCTTCGAGCCTGCACCACCATTCAATATGATCATGGCTGATCATTCTTAATCAGTATCCTGTTCCTGCCTTATCTCCATAACCCTTGATTCCACAATCCTTGGAAGCTCTATCCATCTCTAAAGAGAGAGTAGCCCTATGGTCCAGTTGGACTCTGGCACCTTTTACTTACTTGCCCTTAGAGTCTAGGCGCCATTGCACTTCTCAGTTCCAGAAATGTCCTATGTCCCTACATTCCCTAACCAGGAAAACATTCTAACCCATTCAACCCTGGTAGCATTCTCTATGTTTCAATCAGACACCCTACCATTGTTCTGAGAGGCTGCACCCACAGTCGGTTTTCAGAGAGCACCTTAACTTCAGGAAAAAGCCATGTGTTTGTTTCCAGTCTCCACCATCAGGGGGCGTTATTGAGTGATGTCACCCACTGTTGCCATATCAACGGTCCCAGCCCAGGTACAGGCAGCACTGCCTGTGGCTCTCGGTCAAGCTAATAGCTCATATGTCAAGTTTCCTGTTTATGGGGGAGTACACAGCTGCTTACAAATTAGGCTTCACCCTTTAGGGTAGAGATGAGGAGAATTTAGTTTCTTACAGAGGATTGGGTGACTCTGGAATTCAGCCTCAACAGGCAGTGGAGGTGGTCATTACTCACCAATCTAAGGAAGAGAGGTAGATTCCAGTCTGTCAAGGCATTCACTATTGTTTGAGGGTAGATCAGAACCTAATTCACACAACACACTCTCTGCCTCACACTGACACACACATACTGTCCCACACACACTGACACACACACACTCACATTGATGCACACATACTGTCCCACACACACTGACACACACACTCTCACTGACACACCCACACACTGACACACACACTCACATTGGTGCACACATACTGTCCCACACACACCGACACACACACTCTCACACTGACACACACACACAGCCCCACACACTCACATTGACACACACGTACTGTCCCACACACACTGACACACACACTCACATTGATGCACACATACTGTCCCACACACACTGACACACACACTCTCACTGACACACACACACTGCCCCACACACTCACATTGACACACACATACTGTCCCACACACACTGACACACACGCTCACATTGATGCACACATACTGTCCCACACACACTGACACACATACTCACATTGATGCACACATACTGTCCCACACACACCAACACACACACTTTCACTGACACATACTCTCTGCCCCACACACTCACATTGACGCACACATACTGTCCCACACACACTGACACACACTCACTGACACACACACACTGCCCCACACACTCACATTGACACACATATACTGTCCCACACACACTGACACTGACACACACTCTCTGCTCCACACACTCACATTGACACACACATACTGTCCCACACACACTGACGCACACACTTTCACTGACACATACTCTCTGCCCCACACACTCACATTGACGCACACATACTGTCCCACACACACCGACACACACTCACTGACACACACACACTGCCCCACACACTCACATTGACACACATATACTGTCCCACACACACTGACACTGACACACACATATAGCCACACTGACACGCGCACACTGCCTCACACACTCTCACACTGACACACACACATACACACATGCACACGGAGCGACACATAGACACACTGACATTCATGCACTCACTGAAACACACACTCACACAGAGGTGCACACACGCTGACACACACACTGACACACACAAAGAGAGACACACACAAAGAGACACACACAAAGAGACACACACTGGCACACGCATACTCATGCACTCACATACAAACTGACACACGCGTATGCAAATGCACAGATACATGCTCATACACGCACACACAGAGACACATGCACTCACACTGACACACAGAGACACACATACTCATACACACAAGCATACAGACACAGACACACACAGACACACATACTATACACAAACATGCACACCGACACATACATAGACATACACACGCATATACATCATCTGGCCCCTCTCTCCCCCCACACTAAAACCCATTGAACATATCTCTTTCTTCGGTAATTTCCTCTGTGGATATCTTAGTGGTGTACAGCACAAAAGAAGTTTTTAAAATTATTCCACTAAGTTAGAAAGAGCTCTGTTCTTAGTCAGTATCTCACTCTCACCCCATATGCTTTTAAATTGTGTTTCTTTTAAAATAAACACAACACTTTAGTAACCTTGACTCATTCTCTTTTCTCATCTCTCCCATTTTGCTTTAACCATGTTTTGATGATGTGGATATTCAGTCTAACACCTCCGTGTACAACTGAAAGTGTCTCCTGAAATCTTTTCTTCTCTTGAAATGGTGACTGGAAACTTCTAGAGTGTTTTGCGTGTGAGAGAGGCTGCCACAGAATATTGGGTCGCAGGGGTGAGATGTTATGGGGGAGAGATCTCCCATTTTCAGATTCCAAAGTTCCCTAGCTTTTCACTCCTTCTCTCCCCTTCCCAGTCAATTTGCAACTCTGGCTCTGAATGTCTTGGAATGCTGTCGCTAAGCAACCACAGACGTCTGCATCATTTTCGGGGGAATTTCAATTAGAGATGAGAATTTGATAAGATGCAAATGAGCAACAACTTATTCAGGCAATTGTTGCAACTAATGAGACTTTAAATTGAATGCTTTTGACATCTGGAGTGGGGAGTATGCAAATTAACAGGAAATACAGCAGCATTCTGTTTCAAGTTAATTGTTCAACTCTTGTAGTGCATATCTTTTTTTATTGTCAACATTGGCGATTCAGACCATTCGGCCCACCTGGTCCATGATCCCACTCTAATACCATTCTGTCCTCTCACCAAAATTCATTCCTCCTCTTGAGTGCATCCAGCTATTAGATGCAATCATTCTTGCCTTGGAGTAATTCTTATGGAAAAAGGTTTCTCCTGAAATCTTTCTTGGATTGATCCTTGACTTTCTTATATCTGTGTCCAAGGAGTCAGAGCCTCCCACCAAGAGAAGCATTGCTTCCAAATCTTTCTGATATTTTTACAATTCTTTAGTTGGCTACTGCATAGGAGTAGGGTTTGGGACTCTGAAGATCTTGAGACAAAAGATGGCTGAACACAATGCTAAAGTGAATGGCTAACTTTTACCAATGATATTTAGAAATGACCATGGTAGGTTGGGGCTCCACTGATAACCTTTCTGATCAGATCTCGGCCCTATGTTACCTCACATCATGTTGGCATGGTGCCTAATGCATGATATATATTCACATCAGGATGATGGAGAAGGTTGGAGGAGAACTTAGATACAGAACCCCATTCAGCCCATCGAGTCTACACCAAATCTTCGAAGAGCATCCTACCTCGCCCCCTACCTGTAATCCTGCATTTCCCAAGCTAACCCACCTAGCCTGCACATCCCTGAACACTATGGGGCAATTTAGCATGGCCAATCCACCTAATCTGCACATCTTTGGACTGTGGGAGGAAACTGGAGTACCCAGAGAAAACCCACGCAGACACGGGGAGAATGCATAAACTCCGCACGGACAGTCGCCCGAGGGTAGAATCAAACACTGGCACTATGAGATAGCAGTGATAACCACTGTGCCACGCTAACTTAGTATTCCCATGTATCTGCTGCCCTTGTCCTTCAAGATGGTAATGCTCATGGGTTTGAAAGGTTTTGTTTGAGGATCTTTGGTGAATTTCTGTGAAGTAAAGGATTAACCATACCAATTCTTTGACAATAACTACTGAGTACAGTGACTCAGAGACAGTGGGGAGAGAGAGTAGGTGGCGAGAGCAGAGACAGAGATGGGGGAGAGAAAAGGGAGGAGAGGGAAAGAGAAACAGTGTGAGAGAGGTGGTGAATGAGAGGGATAGAGAGAGTGGGGGAGAGAGAGAGTGGGGCGTGAGGGCAGAGAGAGAGGTGTAGATAGACAGAGACTGGGAGAGATGGCAAGCGAGTGGGTTAGAAAGAGTTGGGGAGAGAGTCGGGGAGAGAGAGAGAGTGTGGGTTGGAGTGAAAATTCCCCTCCAAGCCATTCGCCATCTAGACTTGAAAAAATATCACTGTTCCTTCAGTGTTGCTGGGTCAAAATCCTGGAATTCCCTCCCTAACGACTTTGTGGGTCTACCTACAACACGTGGCTGCAGTGGTTCAAGAAGGCAGCTCACCCCCTCCTCCTCAAGGGGCAACTAGGGACGGGCAATAAATGCTGATACAGTAATGCCCACATCCCACGAGTGAATAAAACATTCCATACTCAGTTTTCCTTCTTCCGAAGGCAAGGGTGTCAACCTACCTGCGTAGTTATAATTTCACTCTGTCTGACAACATGAGGTGAAACGTGTCACAACAATTTTTACCATAAGACCATAAGACATAGGAAGAGAAATTAGGCCATTCAGCCCATCGAGTCTGCTCCACCATTCAATCATGGCTGAGACATTTCTCAAGGCAAAAGTGAAGACTGCAGGTGCTGGAGCTCAAGGGATGTGATGAAGGGCTTTTGCCTGAAACGTTGATTTTCCTGGTCCTTGGCTACGTTTCTCAACCCCATTCTCCTGCTTTCTCCCCGCAACCCTTGACAATCAAGAAACTATCTATCTCCATCTTAAATATACTCACTGACCTGGCCCCCACAGCCTTCTGTGGCAGTGAATTCCATAGATTCCCCACTCTCTGGATGAAGAGGTTTCTCCTTATCTCCATTCTGAAAGGTCTTCCCTTTACTCTAAGGCTGTGCCCTAGTCTCTCCCACCACTGGAAACATCTTCCCAACATCTACTCTGTCGAGGCCATTCAGATTTCTTCAGAATAATGAAACAGAATCAAAGCCATGGAAAAGGAAGCGAGTGCCTGCGTTTCTGTCTTGCATTTTTCAGTAAAATGATACATGAAATGAATTCCTTGGACATGCAGTAACAGAGATAAAAATGCCAGCCATTTTACCCTGCTAATCTCAATTGGTACTTAAGGGGTTGATTTAGTGAGCTGCTTTGTCAGGAATAATTCCCAATTTGTCATGACTGTGCCGCTGCTGGGTTTAAAATAACGAGGTGACTAATTTTGTCGGCTGCTATGAATTAGTTAACCTTCTTTCTTTCCCTCTGCCTTATTTTCTTTCAAGGACAGTGACTCACGATGAGATATATCTTGAGGTGTTGGTACATGCTTTTTATAATGAGTTCTCTCGGAAAATTCTCCTTCCCTTCGGAGAATTTGATCCCTTTCGGTAGATTGGGACAGAGCGGAAAAGTGAGATTAATTTTCAAAGAGCTAGCACAGGCTTGGAGGACTGAATGGCCTCCTTCAGTATGTGTGATTGTGTCATCCTGTCTTTCCTGTGCCTTTTCCCCATCACCTTGAGCTTCAACTCACAATTCCATTCCCTTATTCAGCTCCTCTTTGAATAACTGTAACTCAGACTCATTGACTTTTGGGGAGCATCATACATAGATGTAGACACGTCCAGCCTTCCGAGAGTCATAGAGATGTACAGCATGGAAACAGACCCTTCAGTCCAATTCGTCATGCCAACCAGATGTCCTAACCCAATTGAGTCCCATTTGCCAGTATTTGGCCCATATCCCTCCAAACTCTCCCCATTCATATACCCATCCAGATGCCTTTTAAATGTTGTAATTGTACCAGCCTCCAACACTTCCTCTGGCAGCTCATTCCATACACATACTACCCTCTGTGTACAAATGTCACCGCTTTGGCCCCTTTCAATGTTTCCCCTCTCACCTTAAACCTATCCCCTCTAGTTTTGGTAATTGGATTTTGAATTGAATTATAAATTGTAGGCATGAGTTAAAACTCTGATCCTCTGTAAGCTGCTCAGAGATACAAAACACATATGGTTTATGGATGGATGGAAAATCTGGGAAAACAGTTCAGTGGTTCCTGCTCATGTGGGTTGCAGAAATGATTCTTATTACTCTCACACCGCCCAGAAGATTGCTCCTCATTTGTCCTTCTCTGGATGCTGCCACTAGTTTGCAGCAGGCACAGGGTGGCTGATTCAGCTCCAAAGGATCTCTGATTAGTCAACTAAAGGTAATGGTTTAAAGCAACTCCAGGAATAAAAATGAGGATTTATTTTGGGCTTAAAGTGGCTTACTGCAGAAACGGAGAGAGAGAGAGAGAGAGAACTCTCAAGCTAGTGGTGGTCCAAAGACTCCTCTCTATCATTTTTGCAGCCTCAAGATGTTCAGCTACCCTGACAACCAATTGCTGAGAGGCAGAAAACTTCTACCAAATAACTGGTCAGTAGTCTATTAGCCAATCAGCTCCTTGTTGCCAAGTGGGCGGCACGGTGGCACAGTGGTTAGCACTGCTGCCTCACAGCGCCTGAGACCTGGGTTCATTTCCCGACTCAGGCGACTGACTGTGTGGAGTTTGCACGTTCTCCCTGTGTCTGCGTGGGTTTCCTCCGTGTGCTCCGGTTTCCTCCCACAGTCCAAAGATGTGCGGGTCAGGTGAATTGGCCATGCTAAATTGCTCGTAGTGTTAGGTAAGGGGTAAATATAGGGGTATGGGTGGGTTGCGTTTCGGCGGGTCGGTGTGAACTTGTTGGGCCAAAGGGCCTGTTTCCACACTGTAAGTAATCTAATCTAATCAAAGCTTCATTTGTACAAAACCCTTCAGCTCCAGCTCATCTGCAAGCTACAGTTCAACCATTGCTAGAACTAGAAGCTGTGTAAACAATTGCTTTCAAAACATGCAGCAATTGTGCATCCTCGATTTCTCAAAGAATTATTTTCTCATTTTGGTCCACAGCTAAAATGATTCACTCAGTTAAGAAGACACGGTCCTTACCTAGTCACAAGAGAAGGCTCACCAGGATATTGTTTGGGATGGAGAAATTGAGTGAGAAGGAGAGACTGGATAGGCTTGGATTGTTTTCTCTAGAGCAGAGAAGACTGAGGGGGGACAGGATTGAGGTGTGAAGGTTATGAGGGGTATGGACAGGGTGAAGTTCCCCTTGGTTGAGAGGTTAATCACGAGAGGGCATAAGGGGGGAAAGAGATTCAGAGGGGATTTGGGAAAACATTTCTACACAGTGGGTGTTAGAATTCTAGAAAGTACTGCCTGGGAAGGTAGTGGAAGCTGGAAACATTTAGGAAATGTTTGGATAAGCACTTCAAATATCATAACATTCAAGGATATGGGACAAATGCAGGATTAGTGCACTTTTAGTCATAAAGTCATATAGCATGGTAACAGACCCTTCGGTCCAACCTGTCCATGCTGACCATAATCCCAAACTAAACTAGTCTCACCTGCTCTTGGCCCATATCCCTCCAAACCTTTTCCATCATGTACTTATCCAAATGTTGTAATTATACCCACATCCGTCACTTCCTCTGGTTATACATTCCACAACAAACCACCCTCTGTGTAAAGACTTTTCCTCTCGTGTCCTGTTTAAAACACCTCTCCTCTCACCTTAAAAATGTGGCCCCCTAATTTTGAAATCCCCCACCCGAGGGAAAAGACAATTCCCATTAACTCTATCTATAACTCCCATTATTTTATGAGCTTCGATAAGGTCACCTCTCAACCTCCCACACTCCAGTGAAAAAAAGTCCCAGCCTATCCAGCCTTTCTTTATAACTCAGACCTTCCGTACCCGGCAACATCCTGGTAAATCTCTTCTGAACCCTCTCCAACTTAACAGTATATTTCCTATAACAGGATGACCAAAACTGGACACAGTACTCCAGAAGCTGCCTCAACAACATCCTGCACAACCTCAACATAATATCCCAATTCCTATACTCGAAGGACTGAGCAATGAAGGTAGTAGTTATGTCCATACAGACTTGATGGGCCAAAGGGCCTTTCCTGTGTTGTATGAATCTATGAAGAAAGGAATAGAGGATGTGGGGATACAGTGAGTTGAGGAGAGAGGGAGGACGTCTTTGTCAGACACAAATATTGGCATAGATCCATTGGGCTGAATGATCATTTCTGCTCGGCACTGTCTATAGAATCACAGTCAATAAGTGATGTGAGGGAGAATTATTGAATCCAGTGGCAGGGGGCTGATAAGGCAAATCACTCTGACAACTGTTCAGCAGCCTTTGCCCTCACTAAACTAACCACCCCCCACCCCTACAAACTGATTATTTGCAACAGCTGATTACATGAACACTTCAGAAGGAATCCAGACATGAGCTTCAGTCTGCAGCTGAAATTCTGAGGAATGTTATTAAATCAAACTCTATAAATCATATTAAACTTGATGTGCAATCTTGGTAATGTGCTCCAAAGGAAGGCAAAACCAATATTAATATCTGGAGGTGTATTTATTTCACCTTTATAAAATATTAAACCTGTGTTTGATTTGGATCCATAATACCAAGAGGGGCAGTTTCAGATTTATTTGAGTCCTCTGGGCAGCTTTGAGCTAAAGCTGCAAATCTCTCTCACAGTCCTTTATCAGGCTGACGCCAGCTGAGTGTGCAGGGCTTGCTTGGTTATTAACTCAGGTTTGCTGCATTAACCCCAAAGCAATCAGAGAAATCACATTTCTTTCGACTTTGTCCGATTGCTCCCTTGCCCACGCTGAGATTAATGGCTTCCCCAACGTGCAATTGAGTGCCCTGGAGCAGCAAGATCCCTGGTCCCGCCACTCAACCTCTGTTGAGCTTTGACACAGGCCCAAGCTTTGAGGAGCTGTTGGCTCAGGAGGGGGAAAAAATCATCCAATTATTTGTCATTATCTTTTCATATCCATCAGGCTGCTGGGAAGTGTGTGTGTGTGTGTGTGTGTGTGTCTGTGTGCGTGCGTGTGCATGTGTGTATGTCCGTGTGTAAGTGAGTGTATGCGTGTGTATATCTGTGTGTGTGTCAGTATGTGCATGTGTGTCTCCGTGTGTGTGTGTATCTGTGTGAGTGTGTGTGTGTCTGTGTATGTGTGTGTATCTGTGTGAGTGTGTATGCGTGTATCTGTGTGTGTGTATCTGTGTGTGTATCTGTGTGTTTCTCTGCATGTATATCTGTGTGTGTGTGTATATCTGTGTATGTGTGTGTGTATCTGTGTGTATGTGTGTATCTGTATGTGTATGTGTGTATCTGTGTATGTGTGTGTGTGAATATGTGTATCTGTTTGTGTATGTGTGTATCTGTGTATGTGTGTGTGTATCTATGTGTGTGAATGTGTATATCTGTGTGTGTGTATCTGTGTATGTGTGCGCTTGTATCTGTGTATGTATGTGTGTGTGTGTGCGCGCGCGCCCGAACATACCTGTGTGTAGTCCCACCAGCCTGCACTTGGCCCATATCCCTCCAAACAGTTCTTATCCATGAACTGATCTAAACGTGTTTTAATTTTTGAAACCGTGCCTGCACTCATCACTTTCTCTGGAAGTTGATTCCACACTTGAACCACCCTCTGTGTAAAAGAATTGTGTCTGACTCTTTTTTAAATCTTTGTCAGCTCACCTTAAAAATATGTCCCCTAATCTTGAAATCTCCAACCCTTGGGAAAAGATACCTTAATTATACACTTCATGATTTTATAAATTGTTATAGGGTCAGCTGTCAGTCTCCTACACTCCAGTCAAAAATATTCTAGTCTATCCAGCCCCTCCTTAAACTCAAATCCTCCAGTCCCGGCAACATAGGTGAATCTCTTCTGAACCCTCTCCCCTTAATAATAACCTTCCTATAATGACTTTTAATTATTTATTTTCATTAATTTATTTTGAATAATTTATCAAAACAGCTTAAAGAGAGCCAGCTGACACACTGTGTTGGAAGGTAAGGAGCAGGCAGATATAATGTTGCAGTCTGTATATTAACCTATTGTCAGGAGAAGTTTAAGTATCTACTATCAACATCATACATCTCAAACTGACTTGGAATCAGATTAACAAGATGGAGGACAGGATGGCAGAGTACTGCAAAGTACAAGTTGCATTGGCGTAGCTGCTGATTTGTTGGAGACACAGTCCCCACATAAATTAGATTAGATTACTTACAGTGTGGAAACAGGCCCGTCGGCCCAACAAGTCCACACCAAGCCACCGAAGCGCAACCCACCCATTCCCTAACCTAACACTACGGGAAATTTAGCATGGCCAATTCACCCTAGCCTGCACATCTTTGGACTGTGGGAGGAAACTGGAGCACCCGGAGGAAACCCACGCAGACACGGGGAGAATGTGCAAACTCCACACAGTCAGTCGCCTGAGTCGGGAATTGAACCTAGGTCTCTAGCGCTGTGAGGCAGCAGTGCTAACCACTGTGCCACCATGCCACCCACAAATCTTGCCCGCTTTTATTGAGGTCAGCCGTAATGTTAAACTAGGGAACTAATGTTAAACTAAATACCAAACTCGTTCTCTTTTTGGGTCAATGAAATGAACCATGGGCCCACTATAGTAATTGGAATGAGTTTGGCCAGCTGGATGGATCTCATTTATGGAATCCCTGACTGAGCTTGTTAACGTGGGCCAATAAGAGAGTCCTGGCTGACAGGTATAAATGGAAGACGTAAATAAGCACTACCGCAGTTAGGCGGCAGTGTGGGGGTAAAAAAAAAGGAGTGTAAACAGTAAAAAAGAAAAAAGACAAAAAAAGAGAAAAAATAAATAAATAGGAGTGTCAGAGGTTCTGTAAAAAATTTAAAAAAGATAAATGGAAGACTTAAATAAGCACTACCGCAGTTTGGTGGTAGTGTGTGGGTAAAAAGAAAAGAAAAAAAGGTAAAAAAATACAGGAGTGTCAGACCTCCAAAAAAAAATAAATTGAAGACTTGCTGCTGAAGGATCTTCCTCATGGTGGTTGTGTGGACCAATACTTGCAGGATCAGATCATTATATTCATGGCGCTAGCAAATGTGTCTCCAGAGTAGGAAGGGGGCCCTTGACACTTCACACTCAGACAGCCATACACTTTGCAGAAATGTTAACTACGGCTAAGTTTACACTGAAGAAAATAGATGATCAAGAGTCCAGAATAGACAGTAATACCATAGAGAGCACAGGTATTGGAATGACGAATCCCTACTTATGAAGCCGAAAACTTCAAAGTTGTTAACGGAAACAAAAATGTGCATAATCCTGGCTTTAGCTGAGAATGTTTAACATTAGAAATAGATTCCTATGCTTAAAATAAATACAGATTTAAAACAGTAAATAAATGGAAGACTATCCCTTGTCCAGGAAAGGCATTTGTTCTTTCGGTTTTCTTTTTTGTTTTTTGCTGTGTTTATTTGTTTTTTTCCTAATAAAGAGACTTAAAGAGAAGAAAAAAAACCAGGAGATGAGAGTCTCCTCAGCTGAGCACTGACTCCGAGCTGGCTTGCTGCAGCTAGTGTGTACTGTTGCTGTTGATTTCTGGGTTTACTGGGGGAAACCCAATTCCTGAACTGGCTGGATTATATAGCCAGTTTGTTAACTGTTATTCCTTTTATATTGATGACTGACTCATTTGAAAAAAAATAAAACTCACTCTTTTTTAAAATCTAATTGGACTGCCTTATATGTAGTTGTTTTTGTGATGACTAAAAGTGGGATTTGAGATTTGTCCTCATTTATCTGTAAACTGGTTGAACTGTATGGTTTGGGGCCTGACTTTGCTGCTCCTCTCCCTAGTAAAATTGCTGTTTCTCTGTATACAGCTGTTAATGTTAACTGTTTTGTAAACTGTATTGTATTGTTTAATAAAATAAAAATAAACAGAAGACTCAGAGAGTCTCCTCACCCGAGGGATTGGCTCAGAGCAGGTTGGTCGGAGCCCATGTACTGTGCATATGTAAGGGCTGAGGAAGGGCTAATGCCCGAATAGTCAACTCTCCAGCTCCTTGGATGCTGCTCAACTGGCTGTGCTTTTCCAGCACCACGCTCTTCCGACATGTAAATGAAAGGTGACTTGGTGACAGAAGACCAGGCCTCCACGCAGTTAATCCACACACTAACTGACCCAAGTTGTCACGGGAACATCATGCCTCTATTTCTCAATTCTTACCCAGCTTTTCAAAACCCTCAGCTCTAAGACGCTTAGAAATTTCTGTGCCCCTCCATTTCTGGCACATCCCTGATGTTCATTGCCTCAGAATTACTGAGCATGCCTTTAACCAACTGGGACCATTACTGAACAAATTCACTGCACCCTCCTTCTTAAAACACTAAGATTTGTACCGAGGTACTTTGTACATAAGATGGCACCACGTGTTGCCGACATTGTAAACTTTTCAATGTACTCCTGCTCTTTTGTACCTTGTGTAGATGTGACAATGAACCTCAGTCTAATTCTAATTCTATTACTACAAACTTCTCCCCTTTTGTCTGCTCACCTTCTGCAACATCTCATTCAGTGTCAAATTTTCTTTGCTAAAGCTCCTGTGATGCGCCCTGAAACATTCTGCTATGTTGAAGTTGCTATATAAATGCTGATTGGTTGCTTTCCTAAAGTCATGGGCAGCATGGTGGCTCAGTGGTTAGCACTGCTGCCTCACAGCGCCAGGGACCTCGGTTCGATTCCAGCATCAGGTGGCTGCCTGTGTGAGGTTTGCACATTCTCCCTGTGTCTGCGTGGGTCTCCTCCCACAGTCCAAAGATATGCAGGTTAGGGTGAATTGGTCATGCTAAATTGCCCATAGTGTCCAGGGCTATGTAGGTCAGAGGCAAATGTAGAGTGGTAGGAAAATGGGTCTGGGTGGGTTACTCTTTGGAGGGTTGGTGTGGGTATTTTGGGCCTCATGGCCTGTTTCCACACTATAGGGATTCTTTCCTGATAAATTTATTCTTTACGCAGAGAGTTGTATTTGCGTGGAATGCATTGCCAGCGGTGGTGGTGGAAGCAGAGTCACTGGGGACATTTAAGCGACTGCTGAACATACACGTGGAGAGCAGTGAGTTGAGGGGTGCATTGGTTAAGTTATTATACTTTACATTAGGACTAAATCTTGGCACAACATCATGGGCCAAAGGGCCTGTTCTGTGCTGTAATTTTCTACATTCTATGTTCTATGTTTTGTTATGAAGAACATCAGATAAGGGAGTGCTCACTCTTCCCCTCTCCCTTGGGTGTACCAGCGGCCTGTGTAGATATACAAGCAGCTCCTTAACCAATTACATCAATGAGCTCTTTCCTTAATTAAAAGGGAAGCTCTTTCAGTTATATTCTTTCAGGGGATGTGAGCAGCATTGGGTGTGTCTTTCCTGTTGCTGATTACTCTTGCCTGTAGGACAACCCTCACAATTTTGCCACAAACGCTCCCTCAGTTGCTAATAAGGAAGACTCCATGTGATCAACAGGGTTGGTAGTTCCGGTATCATTTTCAGTGGTCTGTTCAGTTTTATTCTGGGGATCTGGCGTCATACCCTACCATGGCATATGGTGGAATTTGAATTCAATCCAGTCCAGGTTCGAATGACGACCATGAACTCATTGTCGATTGTTGGGGAAAACCCCATCTGGTTCACTAACATCCCTGAGGGCAGGAAACTGCTGTCCTTACTTGATCTGGCCTACATGTGACTCCAGACTCACGAGAATCTGGTTGACTCTCAACAGCCCTCTGCGTAATTAGGGATGGCCAATGAATGGCGGATCTCATGGGGAAGTTTAAAAAAAATAAATTGTCACGGTTTGATAGAATTGAAATGCAAAACTTTGAAAATAGGATCAGGAGGAGACCATTTGGCCCTTCGAGCTTGCTCAGGCCATTCGATGGGATCACGGCTGATCATCCAAACTCAGTCCCCTGTCTCCATTTTCTCCCCCTACCCTTTGAACCCATGAACTATATCCAACTCCTTGAAAATACTCAATGTTTTGATCTGTGTGAGATAATTCCACAGCTCCACTGCTCTCTGGCTGAAGAAATATCTCAGTCTAAAAGGTGTATCCTATATTAGATTACTTACAGTGTGAAAACAGGCCCTTCGGCCCAACACGTCCACACCGACGCACAACACACCCATATATTTACCCCATATCTAACACTATGGGCAATTTAGCGTGGCCAATTCACCTGGCCCACACATCTTTGGACTGTGGGAGGAAACCCACGCAGACACGGGGAGAACGTGCAAACTCCACACAGTCAGTCGCCTGAGTCAGGAATTGAATCCAGGTCTCTGGTGCTGTAAGGCAGCAGTGCTAACCACTGTGCCACCGTGCCGCCAAAATTGTGACCTCTGGTTTTGAACTCTTCAGTCATAAGGAGCTTCTTTCAAAGAACAAAGAACAATACAGCATTTTCTGCATTTATAGTCTGGTCCGTTTCCTGATAGAATTTTATAGATTTCTATTAGATCTCTCCCTCATTTTTCGAAACTCCAATGAATATAATCCTAACCGGTCCAGTCTCTCTTCATACAATAGTCCTGACATCCCAGGAATCAGTCTGGTGAGCCTCCAATGCCATCTGTCCATAGCCAGAGCAGCTTTCCTCAGGTAAGGAGAGTAAACCTGTACACAATACTCCAAACGTGGCCTCACCATGGCCGTGCACAACAGCAGCAACACATCCCTGCTCCTGTATCGGAATCCAAAGGCTCACAGACCATTCACCCTCTTCACTCCCGGCTGCAATGCTCTCTTTCAGTGACTGGTGCACAAGGACAAAACCGGAAATTACTGGAGAAACTCAGCAGGTCTGACGGCAGCAGTGGGGAGAAAAGCAGAGTTAATGTTCAGAGTCGAGTGACCCTGGGACTAGAAGAATCGACGTTTCGAGCATAAGCTCTTCATCAGGAAACTTCATCAGCTTTTGCCTGAAACATCGACATTCCTGCTCCTCGGATGCTGCCTGACTGGCTGTGTTTTTCCAGCACCACATTCTTCGACGTTGATCTCGCTTTCTCCTAGAACTGGAAGGCCATGTCTTGTCTCACCTCCCTCCCGCTTTTCCCAATCTTTTACCATTTAGATAATTCTCTGCCTTTCTGTTTTAGCTACCCAACAGGGGTGACCTCACACGTTTCTCCACATTGTAATGCATCTGCTATGCATTTGCTCACCCACTCAACTTACCCAAAACGAGAAGCTTGATAGGCCATTTACAAAGGCATTTAAAGTGTGAATCACATCGTGTGAGTCTGGAGTCACGTGGAGGTCAGACCTGGTAAGGATTTCTTTCCGAAAGGGCGTCACTGAATCAGATGGGTTTTCACAAAAATCAACAATGGTCACATGGGTGATAGAATCACCACAGTGTGGAAGCAGGCCATTCAGCCCGTTGGGTTCATGCATTACACCAACGAGCATCATACCGAGACCCACCTCACTATCCTATAGCCCTGCACTTCCATTGGCCAATCCATCTAATCCGTACATCTTTGGATCATGGGAGGAAAGCTGAGTGCCCAGAGGAAACCTACACAGGAGAACAGGCAAACTCCACACAGACATTCATCTGAGGGTGGGACCGAACCTGGATCCCTAACACTGTGAGGCAGTAGTGCCAACCACTGAGTCACCATGTTGATAATACCCACAACCCATGAAAGAATAAAGAAGTATCTAGTATTTTTTGAGAAGATAATCTGTACTCAAAGGTCCTGGATACAATGGTTGCGGTGCCACAGTGATTTACCAAAGAAGTATCTCAGCTCTGTAACAAAGTAAGCAAGCTAATGGTCTCCACTATCAAGCAGTCATGGGAAAGTGTGTGAGGGGTGACGAGAAAGACCAGGGTCAGAGTGCTAATAAAAACAAAGAACTGTGGAAATCTGAAACCAAAACCGAAATTGCTGGAGAAACTCCAGCAGGTGGAACCCGTGTTCACAGTATCCACTCCACCAGGAAGGAGGGTCAAGGGAAAAGAGAGATAAAATGAGGGAAAAATTAGGAAATAGGGTAAGAAAAACAAAGGAGTGACAAGTGAAAGAGAAATTATAACAGTGGGTTAAAGCCAAAAAATGTAAAGAGAAAATGAGAATAAAGGGGTGGTGTGGAGACAGAGCAAGGCAACAAAACAGGAGGGTGTATAGGAGATTTTGCTTGATTAGATTCCTTACAATATGGAAACAGACCCTTCAGCTCAAATCACCCCTCCAAAGAGTAACCCACCCAGACCTATATTTACCCCTGACTAATACAACCAACACTATGGGGCAATTTAGCATGGCCAATCCACCTGACCTGCACATCCTTTGGATTGTGTGACGAAACCAGAGCACCCGAAGGAAACCCACGCAGACACGGGGAGGATGTGCAAACTCCACACAGACAGTCACTCGACGGTGGGAATCGAACCCGGGTCCCGGGCGCTGTGAGGCTACAGTGCTAACCACTGAGCCACCATGGCACCCCTTGTCTAATTCATTCATGGAATGTGGGCATCGCTGGCCAGGCCAGCATTTATTGCCCATCCCTAATTGCCCAGAGGGCAGCTTAAGAGTCAACCACATTGCTGTGGGTCTGGAGTCACATGTAGACCAGACCAGGTAAGGATGGTAGATTTCTTTCCCTGAAGGACATCAGTGACAGAGTAGGCTGGATGGAGAGAAGAGGGACAGAGTAGGGAAAGAGGGATATGAGAGGAATAAAGTCTTCTGTTTATCTGCTCAGGAATTGTTTAAGTAAGACATTTTTCCCACACGGTCCTTTGCAAATGCTCTCTCACAGGAGAGTCCAGGGTCAGAGGGCATAATCTGAGAATAAAGAGGTGCCAGTTTAGGACTAAGATGAGGGGGGATTTCTTCTCTCAGAGGGTCATAAGTCTTTGGAACTCCTTGCCACAGGGAGCTGTGGGGGTGGGGGGGGGAGGGGGCGGGGGCAGAGTCTTTGTGTAGGTAAAAACAATGACTGCAGAACAAACCCACCGACTCCCACAACTACCTGGATTACACCTCTTCCCACCTTATCTCTTGCAAAAATGCCATCTCGTATTCCCAATTCCTCCGCCTCCGCCGTATCTGCTCCCAGGAGGATCAGTTCCACCACAGAACACACCAGATGGCCTCCTTCTTTAGAGATCACAATTTCCCTTCCCACGTGGTTAAAGGTGCCCTCCAATGCATCTCGTCCACATCCCGCACCTCCGCCCTCAGACCCCACCCCTCCAACCGTAACAAGGACAGAACGCCCCTAGTGCTCACCTTCCACCCTACCAACCTTCGCATAAACCAAATCATCCGCCGACATTTCCGCCACCTCCAAAAAGACCCCACCACGAGGGATATATTTCCCTCCTCACCCCTTTCCACCTTCCGCAAAGACCATTCCCTCTGTGACTACCTGGTCAGGTCCATGCCTCCCTACGACCCACCCTCCCATCCTGGCACTTTCCCCTGCCACCGCAGAAACTGTAAAACCTGTGCCCATACCTCCTCCCTCACCTCTATCCAAGGCCCTAAAGGAGCCTTCCACATCCATCAAAGTTTTACCTGCACATCCACTAATATCATTTATTGTATCCGTTGCTCCCGATGTGGTCTCCTCTACATTGGGGAGACTGGGCACCTCCTAGCAGAGCGCTTTAGGTAACATCTCCGAGATACCTGCACCAATCAACCACACCGCCCCGTGGCCCAACATTTCAACTCCCCCTCCCACCTTGCCGAGGACATGGAGGTCCTGGGCCTCCTTCACCACCGCTCCCTCACCACCAGATGCCTGGAGGAAGAGCACCTCATCTTCCCCCTCGGAACACTTCAACCCCAGGGCATCAATGTGGACTTCAACAGCTTCCTCATTTCCCCTTCCCCCCACCTCACCCTAGTTCCAAACGTCCAGCTCAGCACTGTCCCCATGACTTGTCCGGATTGGTCCAACCTGTCTATCTTCTTTTCCACCTATCCACTCCACCCTCTCCTCCCTGACCTATCACCTTTCTCTCCTCTCCCACTCACCCATTGTACTCTATGCTACTCTGTCCCCACCCCACCCCCTTCTAGCTTATCTCTCACTGCCTTTATTCCTGATGAAGGGCTTTTGCCCGAAACGTTGATTTCACTGCTCGTTGGATGCTGCCTGAACTGCTGTGCTCTTCCAGCACCACTGATCCAGAGTCTTTGTGTATATTTAAGGCTGAGAGAGATAGATTCTTGATCAGTCGGGGACTCAAGGGTAAAGGGGGAAGGGCAGGAAAGTGGACCTGAGGGATGTTGGATCAGACATGATCCTATTGATTGATGGTGCAGGCTTGAGGGACCGAATGGCCTACTCCTGTTCCTATTTCTTACGGTCCATGCCTTCTCGGGGATGCATCTCCAGATTAAAAGTTGGAGCGTGGAAGCCCATGGTGTGATGGCAAAGCTCTGAGACACAGTCACCTAAAGCACTCCTCACTACTCACACCTCAGGATGTGGAGATCGCTTACCCTTCCTTCTCAAAGTCAACTTACACGCACTCCTTTACTCAGGCTGTAGGCTGCTCTCTGGTGAGATATAGGAAGAACTGAACCTTGCCCAGGGCCAGTCAAACTCTCAGGCATTGCGTTGCTGCGATATGTTGAAATACACATCCCCCCCACCCTGCACCCCGTGAATTAGTACAACACTCACCCACCATGAAAAGATAGCAAGCATCACAGGTATCACTTACCCAACCTACACCTGAGCTAGCTGGTCCAACTTTGTCTGTCTGAATCATGGTCAAAAAGTGTGGTGCTGGAAAAGCACAGCCGGTCAGGCAGCATCCGAGGAGCAGGAGAGTCGATGTTTCGAGGAGAAGCTTATGCTCAGAATGTCGACTCTCCTGCTCCTCGGATACTGCCTGAACCGCTGTGCTTTTCCAGCAATACACTTATTGACTTTGACTCTCCAACGACTGCAGTCCTCCCTTTCTCAAGGTGGATGGTGTTGATACATACATCCTCAGGACGACCAACTTTGGTGTTTCTATGGTAAACTGCGATACGTCTATCAAATCAATTCCACCTCAACAGAGGAAGCTGCCTTCCCTCAGGATAAACCAACCCCACAACGTTTCATTCAATCCCAGCAAGTTGTTCTCCACTAACCTGAGAGAGCGTTACTGTGTGGTGAAGGGCTAACTCATTCTTTTCCTGCCCTATCATTTTCTAGTCAGTCCTCCGAGGTACATAACAGAGGTCGATTTACGCCGAGAAAGAGACAGCAATGGAGAGCAGGGAGAGTGAGGGAGAGAGGATGAGGGCAGAATGGGTGGTGTGGTGGCTCAGTGGTTAGCACTCCTACCTCACAGCACTAGGAACCTGGAGTCGATTCCCACCTCGGGCAACTGTCTGTGTGGACTTTGCACATTCTCCTCGTGTCTGTGTGGGTTTCCTCCCAAAGTCCAAAGATGTGCAGGTTAGGTGAATTGGCTGTGCTAAATTGCCCATGGTGCATTAGTCAGGGGTAAATGTAGGGGAATCGGTCTGGGTGGGTTGGTCTTCAGAGGGTCAGTGTGGACTTTTTGGGCAGAATGGTCTGTTTCCATACTGTTGGGAATCTAATCTAATGCTGGTGGAGTAATGATGAGAGAGGGAAGGTAGAGAGTGACAGAGGGATGAGGAAGAAATGAATCAAAAAATTGAGGGGAGAGAATAAGGGTCTGACAGTGAGGAAAATGGGAAAAGAAAAGTAAGGAGGGGGAAGAAGAGACATGGGGAGTGGGACTCTGAGAGAGGGAGGAAGAGACAAAGTGAGAAACATAAGAAATGGGGTGAGGTGGAGACCATTTTTGCCTCTCAGACCTGCTCTGTCATTCAGCAAGATGGTGGCTGATCTGACCCAGACCCAATCTCTTCTTTCCTGTCAGCTCTCCCAACCCTCAACTCCCCAATATTTCAAAAACCTACCAACCTGCTCTTTAAATACTTACATTGATCTAGCCTCCACAACTCTCTGAGGGTAGAGAATCCCAGACATTCACTATCCTCTGGCAGAAGAAATTCCTTCACATCCCAGGTTGAAATGAGTGTCCCTTTTACTCTGTAACTGTGTCCCCCTAATTGGAGAGTCCCTAACTCGCAGAAACATCAATCCCCCTCAGGAGTAGGTTTCAGTTGGATCATTGCTCATTCTTCTCAACTCTAATGAATCAAGGCCAAACCTGTTTAGGTGTTCCTGATAAGTTAGACCCTCCTTCCCAGGGATCAGCCCCATGAATCCGCCTCCAATGCCAAAGAACGGAAGGGTGGATGAAGGGAAAGATGAATGGAAAGGGAGAGAATGGAAAAAGATACTAAGTTCAGACTGAGGTGCAAGACATTGCTTATAGTCACTAGAGGGTAGTAGATCTCTCTGTAATGGGCTGATGATTAACATATTTGGCTCAAATCTCTCCAGATTGATCGAGATGAAATGTAAGGTGCAAGAGTGGACCCCATGGAAGTCTTACCACCACAGGATTGTACTGAACCTGTCGGAGGGGTGTCACCCTTTATTGGTCTCATTTGCTCTGTATCCTTAACTGCCCCAGCCTGAATACCATTTCAATCCACTCCCACTCACCTTTTCACACACTTACACTCTCATTAATTTACCCAATCACACACACATGCATTCACACACTCACCTGCTCACACACTTACACACTCACTTGCACACACGCATACTCATCCACTCACTCATCCACTCATACACTCACTCACCCTCTCACACACTCATCCACTCACTCACTCAACCACTCACACACTCACTCACCCTCTCATACACTCATCCACTCAGTCACTTATTCACCCACTCACACACACACACTCAGTCACTCATTCACACTGTCACTCACTCTCTCACACACACACTCTCCCACTCACTCACTCACACACTCACTCACATAACCTCACTGACTCACACTCTCACACACTTATCCAATCACACACTCACACTCATCTACACATATTGACCCACACACACACTCACCGACTCACACTCTCACACACCCATCCACTCACACACATGCACACTCACCCACACACACTCACACACTCACCCACTTGCACACTCATTCATTCATCCACTCACACACTCAGTCACTCACTCACTCACACTGTCATTCACTCTCTCACACACACACTCTCCCACTCACTCACTCACACACCTTACTCACACACACTCTCACACACTCACCCACTCACATACTTACCCACTCACACTCACCCACTCACACTTACACATTTACCCACTCACACACTCACACTCACCCACTCACACACCCTCTTACCCACTCACCCTCACACACTCATGCACACACATTGACCCCTACACACAATCACCGACTCACATTCTCAAACACCCATCCACTCCCACACACACACACACATTCACCCACACACACTCACACACTTACACACTCATCCACTCACACACTCAGTCACTCACTCACACTGTCACTCACTCTCTCACACACACATGCACACACACACTCTCCCACTCACCAATTCACACATGCACACACTCACACCCTCTGTGCATTAAATTCTAAACAGAACCGGACAGACGAGATGCAGAGAGGATACTTCCCTGGATTGGAGAGCCTAGAACCAAGCAACAGGGTCTAAGGATGAAAACTAAAGGTGAGACGAGACGAGAAAATATTTCTTCTGTCGAAGAGCTGTGAACCTGTGGCATTCCCTCCCACATTCCGGATGAAGGGCTTATTCTTGAAATGTCGACTCTCCTGCTCCTCGGATGCTGCCTGACCTGCTGTGCTTTTCCAGCACCATGCTTTCAACTCTGATATCCAGCATCTGCAGTCCTCACTTTCTCCCAGCATTCCCTACCACAGAAAGCTGTGCAGTCTTGTGGGTAATTACAACAAGCTACTTTTAATTCAGCTACTTATGAAGAATCTCACAAACAATCAAGGATGGAAACAGTGATTTAAACTTTCCATGAGCAGTTATTAAAGTTCTGAAGTTTACACTTTCACAGTAGGCTAAGGCACTGAAAATATTGAAGAACACAGTAGATCTCCCAGGATGTGGCCGGGTACGGAAGGTTTGAGTTATAAAGGAAGGCTGGATAGGCCGGGACTATTTTCACTGGAGTGTGGGAAGTTGAGAGGTGACCTGATAGAAGTTTATAAAATAACAAGGGGTATAGATAGAGTTGACAGTCGGTGTCTTTTCCCTAGGATGGGGGATTTCAAGACTAGGAGGCACATTTTTAAGGTGAGAGGAGAGATTTTAAAAAGACGTGAGGGGCAAATGTTTTACACAGAGGATGGTTCCTGTGTGGAATGAATTTCCAGAGGAAATGGTGGATGTTGGTACAGTTACAATGTTTAAAAGACATTTGGATAAGTGCATGAATGAAAAAGCTTTGGAGGGATTTAGGCCAAGAGCAGGTAGGTGGGACTAGTCGAGTTTGGGATTATGGTTAGTATGGAGTGGCTGGGCCGAAGGGTCTGTTTCTGTGCTGGATGACTCTATAAATTTGTTAATGCTAAAGACATCAAGGCAAATGGGGAGAAAGCAGAACACTGGCATTGAGATAGAGGATCAATCGTGGTTGCATTGAGTGGTAGAACAGGCTCCAAGGGCCAAATGGCCTACTCCTGCTCTGAATTTCAAAGGTTCTCAATGTGTTGACGTCTCAAGTAGGTGTGCTGACAGATATGGAGAAAGTGAGGACTGCAGATGCTAGACAATCAGAGTCGAAAAAGGTGACGCTGGAAAAGCACAACATCCGAGGAGCAGGAGAGTCGACGTTCCGACGAATGGCCTCTGCCTGAAATGTCGACTCTCCTGCTCCTCGGATGCTGCCTGACCTGCTGTGCTTTTACAGCATCACACTCTCGACTCGTACACACAAATATGGCAACTGATGACAGAAGGAGCCTAATGGAGAGAGTTAATGAGGGAGAAAACTCTGAAAGCACTGGAATATGAAGCAGGGCGGAGAAAGTATTTGAAATACACAGGTGGTGCTTCAGCACATGAGGAGGATAGACAGGTTAACCTTTCGGAGAGTGATTATTTGTCAAAAAGCTTTGCTGTTCACTTTTCCAGCCTCTGTTATGTCAAAGTACACCCCACAAAGTTTCGTGACAGACACAGAAAACACGTCCTCCTAATAGTGGCTAATGCAAAGCAAATCTGTTCTGACATAAGTGAGTTTACCTCCTGAGAGGTAGTCTGAAATAACAATATTCTCAATATACAAAGATGATTCCTGGCATGAAACTGTATCGGTCAATCCTCCCACAGTGTTGCACGGTAAGGTGGAGCTAGAGTGCCAAATAATAATTGGACCCGAACATGCAAATATATTCAGTGTCTGTTTTAGAATTCCTACAGGCCATTCTCTCCATCACAATCCTCTGAAGTGTATCCCATCAGATCCATCCCCCTACCCTGTCCCCCTGCATTTCCTGTGGCCAGCCTACACATCCTTAGATGCTACGGGGCAATTTAGCATGGCCAGTTCTCTCTAACCTGCACATCTTTGGACTGTGGGAGGAATCCGGAACACCCGGAGGGAACATCATGGACACTGATTCATTTTGACAAGTTATCTTAAGCATATATGCACGCGTTCTGATTGAAAAAAAACAAGCACAACTTGTATTCATATAGCACCTTTAATGTGGTCAAAACAAAATACCGAGGCACGTCACAGAGAAAAATTGACGCTGAGCTAAAGCAGAAAGCATTAACCCATGTGACCAAAGGCTTGGTCAAAGAGGTAGGTTTAAGGAATTATCTCAAAAGAGGAAAGAGAGAGAGAAAGAGAAAGGCAAAAGGCTTTAGGCAGGACATTCCTGAGCCAGGGTCCCAGACAGCTGAAGGTATAGTGTAAGAGATGAAGGGAATGCAGGGTAGTTCTTCTGTAACGCGAGGGTTGCGTTCTGGTGCAATCCCATGTTATAGAAACATTGCATTTTAGAAACAGAACTTAAAGTGTTGCCGCTGTAATCGTGTTACAGCCAATACATGTTTTAAAAGTTCGCACTTTAGAAACAGTGTTCCCAAATCATCAATCACGTTGCAGCAACTCCACGTTAATGAAACGCATGTTATAGCAGAACGACCTGCACTCACGGCTGGGATTTCCAACTGGATCATTCCACCTGCTGTTGAAGGACAGTGGGAACACAGGGCAGAGATGGTGATGTAGCCATAATGTCATTGGGCTTATAAACCAGTGACTTCCCAAACCAACATCTCTGGGGCTCAGCAGATGGTGCCATTTGAATTCAATAAAGGAAAATGGTGACCATGCCATTGTCATTAAAAAAAAAGCCCCTCTGCTCCATTAATGCTCTTGAGGGAAGAAAATCTGCCACCCTTACCCGGTCTGGCCTACCTTTGACTCCATGTAGATTCAAGAACAGCTTCCTGCCTACTGTTATTAGACTTCTGAATGGACCTCTCAAGTTTGAGTGTTAATCTGCAGCCTCTCTGTTCTATTACCATAACACGCTTTGTATGGTATGTACTGCATGCAAAACAAAACTTCTCACTGTACTGAGGTACATGTGTCAATAATAAACCAAATCAAAAATCAAAAAAATAAATCCAGACCCACAGCAATGGGGTTAACTCTTAACTGCCCTCTGGGCAATGAGGGATGAGCAATAAATGCTGGCCTGGCCAGTGAAGTAAACGGAAAGGAAGAGATGGTTTGTTACTGACAGGAAGGTCACCAAATCGACCAGGTCTATTTTGCAAACAAAAATTAGCCCTTGTTCAGCTGCCACCCTATGTCCCCTGCCAAGCAATCAGAGAGAGATTACACGCTGACGCATTGCTGATCCCATTGGCAAACACTCTGCCACTAAAGCAGAAAGTGCTGGAGAAACTCAGCAGGTCTGGCAGCATCTGAGGAGAGAGAAACAGAATTAATGTTTCAGGTCCAGAACTCAGTACTGAAAAAGCGCCTCTGGACCCAAAGCATTAACTCTGATTGCTCTCCCCTCCCCCAGCAATTTCTCCGCCAGAATCGCAGATTTCCAGAATCTGCAGCTCTTTGTTTTACTTTAGACAAACGCTCTGTGGCTGGCTGAACAGATGCCTCATTTAGTGCATTTAATCTTGAGCCCCCCCCTCCCCCAAGTATCCACTCGTGTGGCCCCACGTACATTCCCATAGCCTCAGCCTTCTGCTGCCTTGCATCTCCCAGACCATCTGCAAGCAGCCCTGTGAATAATGTGTTAACTGACTGCCTCGTTGTGATGGGAGATTCTGACCATGAGGTTAGGGGGGAGGGGGGGAGTGAGGTTCACCCTTAACCCATCTCAACAACAAGCAACCTGCATTTACATAGCACCTTTAACATAGTCATGCACCCTAACTGGGTGTTATCGAATGTCATATAGCACCAAGCCCAAGTTCAGGCATGCGAACAAAAATTTTATCGGAGAGGTAGGTTTTTAGAAGCACCTTAACAGGAAGAAAGAGCAGCAGAAAGGGATTTTCAGATTTTATCAACTTATATATACATATCAAAACTTATGTTCACTAGGTCAATGTGGGCAGACAGTAGGGGTGACCTGACAACTCATTTTATGACTTATTTCGTGGCATTCATTAACAGTTGTTGGAATGAGCACCTTTCTTACCCTGTGTGTAGTGTTTAGTTGTTTGATGCCAGTCTGGTCACTGATCCACGTTCACTGTACTTGAATGATTAAACCCAGGTATGGACTGGAGCAAAATAAACAGATATCACTGAAAGCATGCAGAAGCTGACCTGCAGGCCTGAGTGCAGACACTCTGTGCTTGTGGAAATAGTTTAATACTTGTGAATAATCTTATTGTATGCTTGCAAACTAGTGTCATCTCTGTATTACTCTGAGAGATATAAAATACACAACTAAACTTCAGGATAGGTTCGTTAATGCAGTTGGCTGGACGCTAGCTGACTGACGCAGAGTAATGCCAACAGCGTGGGTTCAATTCCCGCACCAGCTGGGGTTATTATGAAGGTCACACCTTCCTAACCTTGTCCATTGGTGACCCTCAGGTTAAACCACCAACAGTCAACTCTCTCCCTCCAATGAGAGGTAAAAACAATGACTGCAGATGCTGGAAACCAGATTCTGGATCAGTGGTGCTGGAAGAGCACAGCAGTTCAGGCAGCATCCAACGAGAGATCAGCCCTATGGGTTTATGGGGACTTTACACTCCTGAATGGCAATGTGTTATCAGAAGGATTGTCTGTATCAGTTAGTTTGACAGCTAGATGCCAAATATCTGGTGACATGATTAAGACAGTGTCCATAATGAGGGCAAAGTACTGTCAATAAGAGAGTTGACAGCAGGGTTGACTGCATCATTGGTTTTGAAGCCATATTAGCTATCACCAGGGGAACAGCATGTTACTAAGAGACCAGACAGTAGGCCCCGTTGGTTTTGGTCAAAAGATGTGGAGCTAGAAAAGCACAGCTGGCCAGGCAGCATCTGAGGAGCAGGAGATTTGACATTTTGAGCGTAAGCTTTTCATCAGGAGAGCCTGTTTTCCCTGGAGTGTCAGAGGCTGAGGGGTGACCTTGTAGAGGCTTCAAAAAATCATGAGGGGCATGGATAGGGTAAATCGATGAGATCTTTTTCCCAGTCAAGAAGTGTGGTGCTGGAAAAGCACAGCCGGTCAGGCAGCATCCGAGGAGCAGGAGAGTCGACATTTCGAGCATAAGCTCTTCATCATTTTCCAGATGAAGGGTTCATGCCTGAAGCATTGATTCTCTGGCTCCTCGGATGCTGCCTGACCTGCTGTGCTTTTCCAGCGCCACACTTTTCGACTCTGACTCTGACTCTCCACTTTCTCCCTTGGCTTTGGGTAAAGCTTGAAGCCCTGAAGGTGACTCCTTCCCCTGGACCATTAGCCCCTCACATTGAGGTCGGCAGATGAGGGAGAAGGAGCAGAAATTTCCCATCGGGGTGCATCCCCACAGTTTCCCTGCTTTGAAAAGCGTTGCTTGTGCGTCTCTTGGGCAGCTGCAGGGAGAGAGCAGCCATGGACCAGGAGAACGTGTTTGCACTAGTGTACGGCTGGAGACATTGTGTGAAGCCAGTCAGGGTCTGTGGGGGTTGTCCTTTGAGCCTGAGAACAGGGGACAGCTGCTGGCCTGCTGCAAAAAAACCTGCAATTGTATAGCACCCGGGGATGTACACCACCGAATCACTTTAGAGTCAGTGAAGCCCTTTCAAAGTGTAGCCATCGTTGAAGAATCTGCACACAGCAAGCTGAAAATGTGTTGCTGGTCAAAGCACAGCAGGCCAGGCAGCATCTCAGGAATAGGGAATTCGACGTTTCGAGCATAAGCCCTTCATCAGCAAGCTCCCAGGAAAAGCTGTGATTGGCTGAACCTGTTCCAGTGATCATGTTGAGGGATAAATGTTGGCCGAGGCATGAGGGAGATCTCTTCAGTTTGAACAGTGCGATGGGATCCACCTGAACGGGAAGATCAGGCCTCAGCTTAACCGAAAGCTCTCACCGAAATGACAACGCCGCCCCACAGTCTTGCGCATCACAAACCACCTCAGAGTTTCTGGATCAATTCCTTAAGCAAAACATCCCAGCAGGACCATCAAAGTCAGTCCCAAGTCATGGTAAAATCCCATTGAGTTCGACTCGAGGATCTGCCACTCCCTGAGGTGAGGAGCAGGTCAGGGAGAGCAATGGAAAGGAACGAAGATTTATTTGTCGTTATAGTTGACCCACATGGAGGATGTCTTTCAACACCCTTATCACCCACCAGCAACTCCCCCCTCCACCCTTTGACAGGCGGTTTCCATCTGATTTAAAGAAAGGTCCGTCCATTCCACAACAACCTAATGACTCCTGTGGCCCTTTTCCTACTTTGGCACCACCGACCCTGTATCGCCACACCTCTCCCCACCCCTCACCCCCCCCTCCAATCACCCACTTCCACAAACTCTGAAAGCTCATCCACTCTGCAGACAACAGAGAAAGACATAGAGTAGACCAAATGATGCCACATGGCTGGAGAAATCCCATTCCATGTGCCCATTGAGTCCGAACGCAGGTCAGAACACAGGAAGTGGTGGTGGGTGCCATTAATTGGCAAGCTATTTCAGAAGAAAAGGAATTAAAAGTATATACAGGACACTAATTTCCTGCTTTGGAAAACTTTCCAGTTGGTCTATTGAAAATCCCAAGGTCATCTGGAGGTTAACCATCATTGTTGAGGTGATTCGAGATGGGCGGATGCTTGTAAATTACTGGGTGCAGGCCCGGCTTAGCCAACTTGTAATATGTAGGTTGGAAAGGGTGGCACGTTGGCTCAGTGGTTAGCACTGCTGTCTCACAGCGCCAAGGATTTGGGTTTGGCACACCTTTGGTCAACTGTGTAGAGTTAGCACATTCTCCCTGTGACCGCATGGGTTTCCATCCATGGCTCTGGTTTCCAAAGCTGTGCAGCTTAGTGTGGATAGGCCATCGCTAAATTGCCCATAGTGTCCAGCGATGTGCAGGCTAGATAAATTAGCCACGGGAAATGCAAGATTATAGGAGTAGGGGATGGGTCTGCATGGAATGCTGTTCAGAGGGTTGGTGTGGATTGGATGGCCTGATTCCCCACTGGAGGGATTGTATGATTCAATGAAAGATGTATTAGATTTTTCTTTTGGGCAGAGACAGAGTCATCACAGGGGGGTTGGCACTCCGTGTATCTGCCCATTGCTGACTTTGACTGATAATATAGTGCCATTTCAGTTGGCACAACCTCTGCAAAAAGAAAATAGCCAGCATGAAGCTCAGAGGTTGAAGGAAAGCAATCGGTTGACATGTTTGTGATACCACTCTATTAAAGTCCAAACTGCAGCGCTCGATTGTTTGATGTTTGATTGCACGAGTCTGGTAAATCATCCATGCTCTCTGACTCAATTGGTTAAGTCTGTGCGGGAACTCAGAACAAAATGAGCAGACAGTGAGGTAAGCATGGGTGCAGATCACTTGTGATCACAAAGGTATTTTAAAACTTGAGTGAATAAATCTGTTACTCACTTTAGAAACTTGCACTGCTCTGAGATGTGGAAAATGTACAATACCACATGGAGAGTTGGAGACACCTCATGCATTTCAACATGCTGATAAACAACGCTATCATCAACATGTATCTTCCCTTCAGTACCATCCATTTTGAATATACAGGTAAAGTCACCATGATCTGACTGGGCCATAGAGAGAGTCTCATTAGAGTGACGATTGATGAAGGTTTAACCTAAGGATCACCAGGCAAGGTTAAGAAGGGGCAACAAAGACAGAAATTGCTGGAGAAGCTCAGCAAGTCTGGAAGCACCTGTGCAGAGAGAAAGCAGAGTTCACAGTGATGAAGGGTCACTGGTTTACGAATGTTAACTCTGCTTCTCTCTCCACAGATGCTGCAAAGGCTTGCTGAGTTTCTCCATCAACTTCTGGTTTTGTTTCTGATTTCCAGCATCCACAGTCGTTTTGGTTTTTGTTTGAGAATAAGAGTCCTTCATGGTAACTCAGCTGGTGTGAAAATATATGAACTGAGGTTTGGTCAGACCTGAGGGAGTGCTGCACTGTCGAAGACGGTTTTTTTCGGACATGGTATCATATCTGTCAGGAGAATGAGAAAGATATCATAGCACCACTTCACTGAGCGGGAAGAGTATCCAGGCGGATTTGTCTCTTAACCAACTCACAAAGGAAGTTCCTCAGAATGGTCAAATTGGACTCTGAAGAAGGGTCATACTGGACACGAAATGTTAACTGTTTCTCTCTTTACAGAAACTGTCAGCCCTGCTGCGTTTTCTAAAGTACTCTCTATTTTTTAAAATTCAAATCTCCAGTATCTGTGCCATGTAGCTCTCGTCCCCACCACAGGCCCTCTGTGGCATTGTGGGATCCTGCTGTGCTGCTGTGTCCCTACATTATAACAGACGCCTACAAAGTCCTCCATTCACCGCAAAGCACTTTGGAAATTCCTGAGGTCATGAAAGGCGCTACACAGACACAAGCCCCTATTTATTGAAAGGAAACTGTGGGAGAATTTCTGATTTTGAGAAATGGGGCCTAGTTTGTGTCTGCACACCCACTCCTTGGACCTAACCCTGTTTCACATGAAAAATTAGATCCACAGTCTGCGTTGCCATGGGAGACGTGAAATGTTAATGCAGTAGATTTTTGGCACTGGGTCTATCATAGAGAGGAAAGATGTAGGACCTAAATTTATGAATTCAATTTGGTCTTTTGACATTGCTTTAAAGTAGTATACCTTTGTTGTGACACCAATGTGGCTTTTTCGCTAAGGAGAAAGAACACGGGTGATTCCAGGTAGGTAAATGAAGACTTTTTAAATTGGTTAGCTGAGGAGATGGTCCCATTTATAACTTAATGGTCTTCCCTTTGATGGGCAATATTTCCCCACAGACAGAGAGCGTGAAAGAGAAAGAGAAAGGAAGAAATGAAGGGGTGTCTCAGTCCAGGTTGGGTTTTATCAAATAACCATTGAAGGTGACGTAAATGTCGACATCGTCACTGTAGACGGCGTTTTCCCGCTCCCGCTTGTAAAGGCGCACCCAAACCTCATCGTTCTCTTGCAGCTCCAGCATGATGCTTTGGCTCTGCATGATGCTACGGTCACTGGGCTGCGCGTAGCAGATGACCATGTCCTGGTCATTCTTCATGATGTGAAGGTAGGTCTCCTTAAAGTTCCACGTGTGGATGTTGAGATTGAAGTAGTAAATTCCGGGAATGTAGCAGTAGAACTTGCCCTTGAACATGTTGAAGTGGCCGTAGAGGTTCACAAAGGTCGTGTCAAAGAGCAAGGTTTGGTAGTAGTCACTGCTGTGCAATCCTTTCTTGCGGCCTACAGAGAAGGCCGAGTAGTGTTGCTTGTAGGAGTCACCAGGGATTCCTGCCAGGCCCCGCTCTCCTTTATGCCCCATTGGGCCTTGGATTCCTATCGGGCCTTCCTTGCCATGTTTCCCATGGGGCCCCCGTTCACCCTTTTCACCTTTGTCCCCTGGAAAGAAAGAGAAGATTGTCAAAGTTCCATTTTTACAGCGGACTATATCCCAGGCACGTTGGACTGGGAGAAGGGGGATGGGGAGAAGGATGGGGGTGTGGGGTGCGGAGGGTGCAGGGAGGCATAGAGGGATTGGGTTGGAAAGTGACCGTTAAAAACAAAACATGACACGGTCAGAATCCAGTGGCGGAAGATGCTCGAGCCAGAGCGGACCGTTTGGCCGAATGGATGAAGCATCTGACTTGGGTGCTCATCGGGATGCTAACGGATGATTGCAGGTTCAAGCCCTTCTGTGCCCATTTTGTGCAGCACGGTGGCTCAGTGGTTAGCACTGCTGCCCCACAGCGCCGGGGACCCGGGTTCAATTCCAGCCTCGGGCGACCGCCTGTGAGGAGTTTGCACGTTCTCCCCCGTGTCTGCATGGGTTTCCTCCAGTTTCCTCTCACAGTCCAAAGACATCTGGGTTGGGTGGATTGGCCATGATAGATTGCCCCACAGTGTCCCGGGATGTTAGGTGGGTTAGCCTTGGGAAAGGCAGGATTGCAGGGATAGTGTAGAGGCGTGGATCTGGGTAAGACACTCTTCAGAGGATCGGTGTGGATTCAATGGGCTGAATGGCCTTCTTCCATAAGATCCTGGTCATTATTCCTGAACAAATGTACGGTTGCTGTCACACAATAAACCTTCCTGCTTGTCTCTCACTGTGTCTCACACCTGCACACACACATAACATGGGTGCTGGGGGAAAAATAAGCACTACCACAGTTAGGCGGGAGTGTGGGGGTTAAAAAAAAACAGGACGGTCAGAGGTTCTGTTCACTCTGAAAAAAAAACCTTCCTGCTGCCTAAGTGCAGTGTTTTTTCTGAAGTTACCCCATGGCGGTGTATTCTCAAGTACTAATCACTCAAATAGGCCGCAGACAAAGTAGGATTGACAGCAGAAAATTAGCTCAAATAACCCTTACCCAGACTGGTAGAAGTGGCAGGAGCAGGTCTCCCTGGCCGACTGATGGAGATCTGCCGTGATCTAATGGAAGGGGCTTAATAGCCGCCATCTGTTCCTACATTTCTAACACTCATTCTCTTTCAATGGGGCTGAAAGCTACTGGGATGGGGTGGGTGGGTGGGGGAGGGAAGGGGGATGGGGGTGGGGGAGGAGTTCACCTCACTGAGAGGGAAGTTGGTAACTAACCATCAGATCCTGAACAAACCTGGCCAGGAGACTTCGGACTTGGGGGAAACACCCACTGGAGTTGAGCCACCAAGTCCATTTTAAAGTCTTATTCATAAAGAACAGGTGCCTTGCATTATTGTTTAAGTGATTTCACGCATTGGGGGCGAGGGGGGGCTGGAGTGATCACATCTCCAGTCGGGCATAACACTTCCAACACTTTCTGTTCAAACAGTGCTGACTGCCAGTACAGCTTGCCATGCTGCTTTCTCTACCAGTATTATGCCCGTGTAAGTGTGGGTGCTTCAAACCAGCTGTTGGATAAATTGCCCATAGTGTAGGTTATTAGTCAAGAGTAAATATAGGGTAGGGGAATAGGTCTAGGTGGGTTACTCTTTAGAGGGTCAGTATGGAATTGTAGGGCCTGTTTCCACACTGTAGGTATTCTAATTCTAAAAAAAATACTGTTGTTCTGCATTCTTACCCCACAGAGGGCTAACAGCTAACATCCACTTCGTTAAGCCCTCTCAGAATCTTATATGTTTCACTCAAACCTTAAACACACAAGATAGCCTTGGCTGAGAAGATTAGGGTGAACCCAAAGAGGTACTTTAAGTAGAATAAGATAAAACAATAACTAAAGAGAGAATAGAACGCCTCAAGGACCAAACTGGCCATGTCTGTGTGAGGAGAGGGTGAGGTTCTCAATGAATATTTCTCCTCTGTATTTACCATGGGGAAAGGCATGAAGACTTCGGAACTTGGGGCGTTAGTGGTGATAACTTGGGGACAGGAGAGGAGGTGTTGGATATGTTAGAACATATGAAGGTGGATAAATCTCCTTGTCCTGACCAGGTATATCCAAGAACACTGCAAGAGGCTAGAGAAAAAAATTGAGGGGGCCCGGGCTGCTATTTTTGCATCAGCGTTAGCCGTGGGTGAGGACCCAAAAGACCGGAGGGTAGTGAATTATTCAAGAAGGTCTGCAAAGGAAAGCCTGGGAACTTTAGAGTAAACCTGAAATTTGTGGTGGGTGAGTTACTTGAGGAGATTCCGAGAGATAAGATATACATGCATTTGGAAAGACAGGGTTTGATTAGGAGTAGTCAGTATGGCTTGTGAGTGGGTGATCATGCCTCACAAGTTTGTTAGAGTTGTTTGATGAAGTGGCTAGGGAGATTGATGAAGGCAGGGCGGTAGATATTGTCTATTTGGATTTCAGTAAAGCCTTTGATAAGTTCCACATGGTAGGCTGCTCTGGAAGGTTCAATTGCATGGAATCCAGAGCGAGCTGGCAAATTGGATGGTAGGAAGCAGAGGGTAATAGTGGAAGGATGCTTGTTGGACTGGAGGCCTGTGATGAGTGGAGTGCCTCGGTGGTTGGTGCTGGGCACATTGCTGGTTGTTATCTATATCAATGGTTTGGACGAGAATGTACAAGGCATGATCAATAATTTTGCTGATGACACGAAAATAGATGGTATCGTGGACAATGAGGAAGGTTATCAGAAACTGCAGCAGGACCTTGGTCAGCTGGGGAAGTAGGCCAAGAAATGGCAGATGGAGTTTAATATAGATAAGTGTGAGATCTTGCATTTTGGAAAGTCAAATCAAGGTAGGGGTTTCATGGTGAATGGTAGAGCCTTAAGGAGTGAGTGGAACAGAGGGGTCTTGTAGTTCAGGTGCATGGTTCTCTGAAAGTGGAGTCACAGGTAGACGGGGCAGTGAAGGAGGCCTTTGGCACACTGGCCTTCATCAGTCAGGGCAGTGAGTATAGAAGTTGGGAAATTATGTTGCAGTTACACAGGATGTGTTGAGGCCACACTTGGAGTGTTGTGTTCAGCTATAGGAAGGATGTTATTCAACTGGAAAGAGTGCAGAAAAAAATTGCAAGGGTGTTGCCAGGACTCAAGGATCCGAGTTGGAGAGATTAGACAAGCTAGAATGTAGGAGACTGAAGTCGGGGGGGGATCTTATAGAAGTGTATGAGAGGCATGGATAGGGTGAATGCACTCAGTCTTTTCCCCAGAGTTAGGGAATCGAGGACTAGAGGGTATCAGTTTAAGGTCAGAGGGGAAAGAAAAAAAAGGGAACCTGAGGGGCAACTTTCTTTTCCACAGAGGGTGGTACACAAATGGAATAAGCTGACAGTGGAAGTGGTTGATTTAAAAGGCATTTGGGCAAAGTTAAACACCAATAGGAAAGGATTGGACGAATAAGTGCAGGGAAATGGTGTAAGCGTGGACGGACATTTTGGACAGCATGGACCAGTTTGGACCGAAGAGACTGTCTCTGTGCTGTAGGATTCTATGATTCTATGACGTACCATCAGGTTCAAGAACATCTTCTTCCTCGCTGTTCTTAGACTTCTGAATGGAGCTCTCAAATTTTACATTTCATGTTGACCTCGCTGTTTGAGCACCTTCTCTGCACTGTTTTCCTTGCTCTGTTCTATTACCCAATGTGCTGTATGTTGCCTGGACTCCACGCAAAGCAAAACCTTTCACTGCGCCCAGGTACATGTGACAACAATTAATCACACCAATTAATCAAATCAACAGATCACCTCACTTTCTAGACTCCAACCTGCTCAACCTATCCTTGACAGACAAGCCCCCTTCATCCCAGGAATCAGTGGAGTAAATCTTCTCCAGTGTAAATATACTCCTTGTTAGCTTGATCTCTGTCTGAGTACATTATACATAAATCATCTAGAGTTACTGCCTGCGGTGTGTAACATGGAAGCAATATCTGTCTAATTCGATCAGACGATGACAGTACATGGAGATTACTGTTGGCATCTTATAATTTACAGCAGCCCTAGTGTTTAACTTGAGTCATATTCTACTCTGAAGTAAATCCTACTGACCTTTTCAAATCTGCTATCCTGTAAAGAGCATTATGCACAACAGCATATTCCCACCACCCACTGTACTTTATTACATAACACTGGCAAATTAATATTTTCCATCTGACCCCATCAAACGTCCCATAAAAACGAACATCTATCTTTCAGACTTTGCAATAAATTCCCAACTACCACCTCGGGAGGATGTGAAAGGAACAAATTTAGGACTCAACAGAGATGAGGGGAATATCTTTCTCTCAGATGTTCATTGAGTCTCTGGAACTTTCTTCCCCAGAGAACGGTGGAAGCTGAATATTTTTTGGGTAGACAGAATGTAAGAACTAGGAGCAGGAATAGGCCATTCAGCCCTCAAGCCTGCTCTGCTACTTATTATGATCACGGCTGATCTCATGTCGGCCTCGCTCCCTATAACCCTTCAACCCATGTGTCGTGATGGTAGCGAGGTCAGCCAAGTGGCCCTCATAGAGTGTGAGGTCCTTGATTGGGGCTGTTAATCTGCTCCAATCAGGGAGCGCGGGCTTACAGAAAAACAGGAGCATCATGGGAGTTCTGTTCACCTCAGGCAGCCAGTTCTGTGCTGGCTGGGTCAGCGTAATGTACAATTTATGTGTAAATAGAGGGTGACTCAGTGACAGATTGCTGGCTTTGGTGGAGTTATTTCACCATGGCCAATTTCAAAATTTGTCCATGTCCTCAAAGTTACTCAGTGTCCATCACGTAGCGAATTGCACAGCTTCACAACTCTTTGAGAGTGATCAATCCTCCTTATCTCTGTTTTAAATCTACTATCCTCTTGGCCAAGACCACTCATTGTCCTCAACCATCCACTCTCCGATAGCCTCTTGACTAACTTGGGAGTCAACGGAGCATGTGTATGAGTGCAGAGCTGAGGCTAATGCCAGATCAATCATAATCTTCATGAAAGATGAAAAAGGTTGGGGAGGGGTGGATGATGAGTAGCTCAATCCTGTTCCTGATTTCTATTTTATTTTTGCTTGTATCTATGATGTAGGAAAAGGATGGACAGATGTTATTGAATAAAGGCTATAATTTTAAATGGCAGTGCAGGAACAGAAGGATCTAAGTTAATTGAGAAGATTCTGAGGGATAAGGTATACATACATTTGGAAAGATAGAGTTTGATTTGGAGTAGTCAATATGGCTTTGTGAGTGGGTGATCATGTCTTACAAATTTGCTAGAGTTCTCTGATGAAGTGACCAGGAAGGTTGATAAGGTAGATGTTGTCTATATGGATTTCAGTAAGGCCTTTGATAAGTTCCACATGATAGGCTGCTCTGGAAGGTTAGATCACATGGAATCCAGAGTGAGCTGGCAAATTGGATACAAATTTGGTTTGGTGGTAGGAAGCAGAGAGTTTTTTTTCCCCAGGAGATCAGTGACACAATGGTAATATCATTGGGCTCGTAGTGGGATGCTCTTGGGATGTGGGTTCAAATCTCACTAAGGTATTGGGTGGCATCTAAACTATTTTAAAAGGAATTCTGTGTAGGTTTCTCAAGTCCTTTCAAAATAGCTTAGATACCACCCGACGCAACAGTGAGGTTAGTCGCTACAGCTTTAGCCTAGGTCTCTGTATTACTAGCCCAGTGACAACACCATTGAGCCGCTGCTCCCTGGAGGGAATAATGTGAACATATACACTTAGATCCTTGTGTTCCTGAACTCCAAATTTAAAATTATAGATTTTATTCAATAACATCTGTCCATCCTTTTCCTGCATGGATTTACAAGAATAGTTTCCAGGCCAAAGGAAGTTTAGTTACAAATTGGAGAAGCTGGAATGTTGGGGAAAATTAGGTTGGACAGGGATTCTATAGAGGCATTCAAAGTGAATGAGGTGTCTGGACAAGTGTAGACTGGCAGGTGGATAAAGAATCAGAAGGTATAGGTTCAAGGTAACTGACAAAAGAAGCAATGGTGAGACAAGGAGAAACATTTTCACACAGGGAATGGTTAGGGTCTGCAATACCTGAAAATGTGGTGGAACCAGATTCATTTGAGGGAATCTGAAAAGGAAGAATGTGCAAGGAGAATATAGGGGGAGTGGCACTATGGGAACTTCTCATTACGACAGCTAGTATAGACACTGAGGCTGAATGGCCTACTCCTGAAAGCTGTAGAAAGTTTAGTAATTCTGTGTGTTGTCCTGATAGATTTCCATAAAAATACCCCACTATCCTCTCATTATGACATGGCTATTTGTGAGATCTTGCTGTGTACAAATTGTCCATCATGTTTCCTTCTTTTCAACTGTGGCCACATCTCAACAGTATCTCATCGGATGTAAAGCACCTTTGGGCATCCTGGGATTGTGAAAGGCACTACACCAATCCAAGCCGTTCTTTCATTTGAACAGCTTTGAGATTATAATTGATTATCTTTTCTCATTTAGGTGTTTTCGAGAAGGCCAGTGGTTTTTAATGCTAGAGTAAAAATCATAGCGGGCCATAAGGCTGTTTGTCATGGGACCCGACTGGTATTGAGTTTAACCTGAACGTCAGCACACCCCAGGGAAGGAGGGACCCTCATGATGACCTCAGTTGGTGTGGGAATTGAACCGACATGTCGACATTTCTCTGACAGCTGACCAGCCAACTAAGCTAATTAATTGGTAATGATGACAACATTATATAAGGACATCCTATCTTTAAAACAAAAGCATGACAATTGAATACCTGCAAGTGACTATAATTTCTCCCTAATGAATAATTGGAATGTACAGGCAAAAATTGATTCATCATTTGTTGTGGTTCTGTTCGCCGAGCTGGGAATTTGTGTTGCAGACGTTTCGTCCCCTGTCTAGGTGACATCCTCAGTGCTTGGGAGCCTCCTGTGAAGTGCTTCTGTGATCTTTCCTCCGGTATTTATAGTGGTTTGTCTCTGCCGCTTCCGGTTGTCAGTTCCAGCTGTCTGCTGCAGTGGCCGGTATATTGGGTCCAGGATGATGTGCTTATTGATTGAATCTGTGGATGAGTGCCATGCCTCTAGGAATTCCCTGGCTGTTCTCTGTTTGGCTTGTCCTATAATAGTAGTGTTGTCCCAGTCGAATTCATGTTGCTTGTCATCTGTGTGTGTGGCTACTAAGGATAGCTGGTCATGTCATTTCGTGGCTAGTTGGTGTTCATGGACGTGGATTGTTAGCGGTCTTCCTGTTTGTCCTATGTAGTTTTTTGTGCAGTCCTTGCATGGAATTTGTACACTACATTGGTTTTGCTCATGCTGGGTATAGGGTCCTTCGTTCTGGTGAGTTGTTGTCTGAGAACGGCTGTTGGTTTGTGTGCTGTTGTGAGTCCTAGTGGTCGCAGTAGTCTGGCTGTCAGTTCGGAAATGCTCTTGATGTATGGTAGTGTGGCTAGTCCTTTGGGTTGCGGCATGTCCTCGTTCCGTTGTCTTTCCCTTAGGCATCTGTTGATGAACTTGCGCCGGTATCTGTTTTTGGCGACATGACCAGCTATCCTTAGTAGCCACACACGCAGATGACAAGCAACATGAATTCGACTGGGACAACACTACTATTATAGGACAAGCCAAAGAGAGAACAGCCAGGGAATTTCTAGAGGCATGGCACTCATCCACAGATTCAATCAATAAGCACATCGACCTGGACCCAATATACCGGCCACTCCAGCGGACAGCTGGAACTGACAACCGGAAGCAGCAGATACAAATCACTACAAATGCCGGATGAAAGATCACAGAAGCGCTTCACAGAAGGCTCCCAAACACTGAGGATGTCACCTAGACAGGGGAAGAAACACAAATTCCCAGCTCGCTCGGCAAACCGAACCACAACAATGAGCTACAAATCTTCTCCCAAACTTTGATTCATCATTTTCCTGGTTCCTTAAATTGCCCTTGAAAATGCTACAATTAAATCTGCATCCTTGTAAGAAAAATATAAGGACATCCTTATGTCCAAACCAGGGTATCTCTGGAGAAGGAGCATGCAGTGTCTACCAACTCCCTTTAGCTGTTCAGGGAGAGGTGGGTCCCACAGGGAGTGGAGTGCATTATTTTCCCCTCCAACTCTATTTTGATTTAATCCCTGCCCTCCCCTTCACTGTTTGATCACACAGCATTGCCCTTTGATGTGAAGGGCACTGCTCGTCACTGGCCAGTCGGGTGTTTCCTTTCTTCCTGGTGGTGGAAATCGAATCAAGATTTGTACACCTTGTGTCTCTCACTGTGTCTCACACCTGCACACACACAACATGGGTGCTGGGGGAAACACAAGCACTGCCGCAGTTAGGCGGGAGTGTGGGGTAGGAGAAAGTAAGAAAGACATAACCAGGAGATTAGAATCTCCTCAGTTGAGGATAAAATAGAAGAAAAAAATAAGGAGATACCTTTTAATTGTCTATCCTAACGAATCTTCCCAGTGTTGTTACAGTGAGTAGCCCAGTGGCAGAAGAAAGTGTGGCAGTGTGGTACGGTGGCTCAGTGATTGGCACTGCTGCCTCAGAGTGTCAGGGACCTGGGCTCAATTCTACAGTTTCCCTGTGTCTGCGTGGGTTTCCTCTGGGTGCTCCAGTTTCCTCTCACAATCCAAACATATGTGGATTAGGTGGATGGGTCAGGCTATATTGTCCATAGTGTCTAAGGATATGTAGACTAAGTGGGTTAGCCATGGGGAATTCAAGGTTACAGGGACAGGGTAGGGGGTTGGGTCTGGGTGGAATCCTCTTTGAAGGTACAGTGAAGTCTCAATGGGCTGAATGGCCTCGTTCTGTAGGTATTCTCTCACTTTAAATAGGAAAAGCTTTGGCCTATAAAGCCTATTCTGGCTAACTGGCCATACTTAGTGTCTTCAGTCATGGGCCTTCTTTCATTGAGAAAGGCGAGCAAGTGTTGACCAGTCTTCCAAAATCCCATATAATAACTTCCTTAATTTCACCTCCATTGGATGTTCAAATTTTGCCATGCTGTCTTCACCTAAAAATGATTTAATTAGATTCCCTAAACTGTGGAAACAGGCTCTTCAGCCCAACATGTCCACATTGACCCATTCCAATAACCTATAGGTACCTCTGACTAATGCACCTAACACTATTTTCCATTTAGCATGAGCTGACACACACATCTTTGGATGGTGGGAGGAAACCCATGCAGACACAGGGGGAGAATGTGCAAACTCCACACAGACTGTTGCACAAGGCTGGAATTGAACTGTGAGGCAGCAGTGCTAACTACTGAACCACTGTGCCACCTTTAATTGTCAACATCCACAAGTTTTGGTTTGTCTGCAGGTACAAGCTGAAAGCTTGTGCTATTGACTGAGAAAGCTAAAGAACATCACACTACTCTGCTCGACCCTGACTGATCCCTGTTCAGGAGTTGACGTTTGTCTTGTGGTTCCCAGAAGGCTGTAGTAGTTACACTGCTCAATAGGAGTTTAGGTCAAGAATGTTTTAAACATCCCAGGAGGTTTAACCAACGAAACCTGTCAATGCCAGACTGGTCCTGTATGCCTCAAAATGGAGGTCCAGTACAACCAGTACAGGCATTTTTTCTATATTGCGTCAGTTTCCTTCCTATGCTATCCCGCACTATACAAGAATCATGCAATACAAGTATGGGTTAAAGTGTTGGCGCATTTGGAATGATGTGTACAGTTCTGGTCGCCACATTACCAAAAGGATGTGGACGCTTTGGAGAGAGTGCAGAGAAGGTTTACGAG
This sequence comes from Hemiscyllium ocellatum, assembly GCF_020745735.1. Lineage (NCBI taxonomy): Eukaryota > Metazoa > Chordata > Chondrichthyes > Orectolobiformes > Hemiscylliidae > Hemiscyllium > Hemiscyllium ocellatum. The sequence continues at coordinate 13,591,580 of NC_083433.1, forward strand.
GACGTTGCCTGGTATGGAAAGTGCTAGCTATGAAGAGAGGTTGACTAAGTTAGGTTTATTTTCATTGGAGAAACGGAGATTGAGGGGGGACCTGATTGAGGTTTACAAAATCATGAAGCGTATAGACAGAGTAGATAGAGATAAATTTATTTCCAGGGTGAAGGATTCAATAACGAGAGGTCATGCTTTCAAGGTGAGAGGTGAAAGGTTTGGGGGATGGGGGGTGTACATGCGGCAAATACTTTACACAGAGGGTGGTAGGTGTCTGGAATGCGTTGCCAGCGGACGTAGTAGAGGCAGGCATGGTCGATTCATTTAAAATGCGTCTGGACAGATGCATGAGTAGGTGGGGAGTAGAGGGATACAGATGCTTATGAATTGGGCTACAGGTTTAGACAGTAGATTTAGATTGGCTCAGGCTTGGAGGGCCTGTTCCTGGGCTGTAAATTTTCTTTGTTCTTTGTTTTTGTTCATTGTGGCAGCTCAGTGATACAGCATTCTCAAAGTGCATGGTAATATGGTTAGGGGCTGGTGAATCCTTGCAATTCTTCACTCCAGGATCCATGGAAACACAGTCATTGAGCTGGTTTAAGAGGGAAATCGAACAATTTCTGGAGACTGACTGTAATGAGGCAAAAAAGGAGGCAGTGCAGAAAAGTGACATTGAGGTAGATCATCATCTAACTGAATGGGAGAGCGCAATGGGCTGAATGGTCTACTTCAGTTCCAATGTTCCTAATCCCCAATATTTTTCAGAATAATACAATGCCTAGCGGCACCCACTGTTTCAACATCAGAAATGATGATTTGGCTGGCTTCCCCAAAGCACTGTGAGTTTGACAATGATTATGGTGGGGGTACGGTGTGTGGGGTGGGATGGGTGGTCGTGGGAGTGGTATACTGAGGGACGGTCATGTTCACTGGTGTAATGTTGTCCAAGCTGTAACTTTGTGGGATGGTGTGTGTGTGTGTGTGTGTGTGTGTGTAGGGGGGGAGGGGGGTTCATGGTAGAGACCTCGATGATGTAAAGGTGATCACTGAGAAGGAGGTTGAGCAGGGTCAGTAATTTAATTGTAGCCGATGACTTAATGATGTTGGTTGAGGGATAGCCATTGGGCAGGGAAGATGTCTTGCCAGCTATTTTCATCTTGAAAGCCCTGAGTAAATTACCCACGCTGAACTTCCCCTGTTCAAGTAGAGGACAGAACATTGGCAAACTAGCGCTGTAATAATTATTAAATCTCTTCCAACTCTGCTTTCCTATCTGCATTTGTACAACAAGAGGGAAATCAGCTTTACGTTTAAACTCACGTTTCTATTAATCCCTGTGCTGCAGGAAACAAACAGATTTCAACTAGTTTAGCCACCGTGTTCTCTAACAGTGAGGTAACAACGAGAGTCCGTTGTAAACCCACCGGCACAAGAACTCTACAGGTCAAAGCAAGGAATGATTAGATTGAAAATAGAATGGTGTTTCTGTAGTTGGGGGTCTCTGAGTTCAGGTGCTGAGTGGTTCACTGAGGACAGCAGTAATTAACTGGGGTAAAAAATGAGGTCTGCAGATGCTGGAGATCACAGCTGCAAATGTGTTGCTGGTCAAAGCACAGCAGGCCAGGCAGCATCTCAGGAATAGAGAATTCGACGTTTCGAGCATAACTGGGACAAACACTGCATAGCATCTTTCACACCCTCAGGATATTAAAGCAATTTGCAATAAATCAATTCCTGCGGTGTAGCCACAAAAACACCAGCAGGTAATTTGATCACTGTCTCATTATTTGTTTTAATGATGTTGGTTGATGAATAGCTGCTACAGGGAGGGAGAATTCTTCAGCTTTTTCCCACAAATAGGGTCACATGATCCTTTGTTTCCAACTGGGAGGGGCTCAGCTTGATGTCTCACCTGAACGACAGCACCTTCCAACTGTGCAGCAGTCCCTCAGTATTGCGCTGTCTGTGTCAGACTTCAGGCTAACGTTTCTAAAGTCAGAATTGAACTCATAACCTTTGGACTCAGCTGGGAGGTCAGGGGAAGGCATTGATGATAATTCAATGCTTTAACTGAGCTGAGGCTGATATTTCCTATTCAAGAATGTATTTACGTACCTCTAGAGAAGGTGGGATTTGAACCAAGGCCTTCTGGCTAAGATATAGGGACACTGCCACTGCATCACAAGAGTCCCTAATGAGCCATGGCTGATTTTTATTTAGTTTATTTTTAAATTAAACTGTTCAGAAACATTATAACATGTCTGGATGGGCACTTGAACCCGGGCATCCTAGCTCAGTGGTAGGGACACTACCCTATGCCATTATAGACCTCAATGGAGCGTAATGATCTGTTTAACCCTAACTTTCTTGCACTTGTCAATTTAAACCAGGGTCTCCATCAGTGATGAAAATGTAAGGCCAATTCCAAACAGATTGGAAAATTCAAAGCGCTACTGACTGTGGCCGTATAACTTGGAGTGTGTGGGATCTCAAGTGCTGCATTGAAAAGATAACAGTGCAGGACTATGGAGAAGGAACAGGGTGGGAGATGATGTGGTGAGAGGGTGTGGGTATGGGAGATGAACTGGAGAGAGCTGGCACATACTAAATGGGTGAATTGCCCTCCTGTAGCCCCTTATTCTTGCATTCCTTGTGTAACATGTTACTGGGGGTGGGCTTAGCTCAGTAGGCTGGATGGCTGGTCTGTAATGCCAACAGTGTGGGTTCAATTCCCATCACCAGCTGAGATTAGCATGAAGGTCTCTCCTTCTCAACCTCTGCACTTTGCCTGAGGTGTGATGACCCTCAGGTTAAACCACCACCAATGCTCTCTCTAAGGGAGAAGTTCTATGGTTTGGTGAGACGATGGCCACTTTGCCTTTACTGAAGGCTCACAGGATGTTCAGGTCACTATGGCAACATGTATGTTATGGACTGAAGCTCTGGATAGCGAGCCTTCCTCCTTGCGTAACTGAGATGGAGACTCTTGCTGCCTTGTGAGGTGTGTTGGATGTATTTGCAGGTTGTTTCTCATCCTCTCTGGCCCGATTATGAAGAGATCCAGCATTTCCTTGAAGCTGCACAGCTACACGCACCCAGCCATGGTGACGGCACACCCGATGGCAGCCTTGACTCCTGGTTCTGGTAGTCGCTGCTGTCTACGGATGGCAGGACACGCCTCTGGCAAGAACATTAGAGGGAACACTGAGCACATCTTCCTCGTCCATCAGGTCATCCAACACAGAAACAGACAACTCGGCCCGACCAGTCCATGCTGAACTGTCGTCCAGTTATAGGAAGGATGCTATTAAGCTGGGGAAGGTACAGAAGAGATTTTCGAGTAAAAAATGAGGTCTGCAGATGCTGGAGATCACAGCTGCAAATGTGTTGCTGGTCAAAGCACAGCAGGTCAGGCAGCATCTCAGGAATAGAGAATTCGACGTTTCGAGCATAAGCCCTTCATCAGGAATAAGAGAGAGAGAGCCAAGCCGGAAGAGATTTAGAGAGAGAAGAGATTTACCAGGATGTTGCTGGGTATGGAAGGTTTGAGCTATAAAGAAAGGCTGAGACATCTTTCACCGGAGCATTAAAGGTTGAGAGCCATGTTATAGAGGTTTATAAAATAATGAGGGGTATAGTTAGGGTTGATAGTGGTTGTCTTTTTCCTAGGATTTCAAGACCAGGGGGCACATTTTGAAGCTGAGAGGCCTAAGGGTGGGATTTGAACCCTGACCTTCTAACTCTGAGGCGGGGTCACAATATACACAAGACCCCTCCCGTGAAATATATTAATGGAAGCAGCTTTCAAACAAACTACTGAAAATCAAAGGTAACTTTTTCGCCACACGTAACCAAGGAAACATCTACAAATTAGTTCCAGGACTCATAGCTATGAACATAAAATTGGCTATTACCTTTGAGAATGGTGATATTGATGTGCGGATGGATATGAGGCATTGGGTATGGTGGATAATATCCGCTGTGGTGCTGGCCTGGCACTGGGTTGGGTGTTGTCGTCGGATGCATGGGGTATTCATGCGGATTACAACACCGGACGCATCTGTCCTGGGTGGAGGACTCCTCCTCAATATTTTCAATGGACGGGGCTCCAGTTGTGGGCGTCAGACAGATGAAGATAAGGACGTGCCCCAGAAGTCTTCTAGTCACCATTACTAACTGTAACGCACAAAGAGACAGTCAGGGCTGTTGTTAAAGCAATGACAACACTGATGGCATCATGAGCTGTCCAATAATCTTTTCCTCACCCAGCTTCCTACCTGAATTCAGGGAAGACTGAAGGCAAAATGTTACAGCTGCTGGAAATCTGAAACGCAGAGAATGGTGGAAAATCCCAGCAGGTCTGGCAGCGTCTGTGGATGGAGAAACAGAGGTAACATTCCAAGTCCAGTATTATGTTCAGAGTTCTTCAGTTCTGAAGAGGAGTTGTACCAGACTCGAAATGTTAACTCTGCTTCTCTCTCTAGAGACGCTGCCAGACCTGCTGAGATTCTCCAGAATTCTCTCCCTTTCTGTAGATGAGGATCTTCTCTCAAACCATGAATTCTGTTCACTAATATTTCCGATGCTCTTGTTTTTCCATTCCTGCTTTCAGTCAGGTCTGACTTATGTTCTGATGTTAACACTGACTCTGAATCTATACTACATCTCTTCTCTACTTCAGATCGGATATGTAGATTGAGAATTGATGTCCCTGTTCACGTTATCTTGGATTCCTCACCTGACAGAATCGAGGAAGATGAAACTAGGGATTTACAAGTCGGCCATTTTAACTCCAGGCCTCAAATGGCTGATGGGATTTGATGGCACACTAAGCTCCAGGTCAGGAAGGCCGGAATGCAGGGAATAAAGAATATTTGGAGGAGAAAGGAAATGCGCAGAATAAATGCTTCCGTTCTCACTCCTGGGAACTATGACAATATCTGGGGTAATCAGAAGATCCAGGGTTCGGAGCACCCTGAAGAGAGTAATTCCAATCCGATTCTAGGCTGGCCGTTTGTTTTGTTCATTCACAGGTTGTGGATAGCACCAAAAATAACCAAGGCTGAAGATCTTTTTTATTTCAAAAATATACTTTATTCATAAAATATTTTGATGATCTGTACAATTGGTCATGCTATACATACATATATGTTCCATTTCTTTACATACAGAGATCGAAATTAATCATTCAAGTCTGTATGTTTACCAACCATATATTTAGCTAAGGCGTCAGTGGAGCCCAATTACTGAGTGGGCCCCCTGTTCTTCTTTAGACAGGCAGATATTACATGGTGGTCTTTCCCCATCGCGCCTTGGCGGCAGCTGCCCCAAGCTTCAGCGCGTGCCTCAACACATTGTCCTGGACCTTGTAATGTGCCAGTCCGCAACACTCAGTCGGGGTCAACTCCTTCAGCTGGAAGATCAACAGGTTTCGGACCACCCAGAGAGCGTCTTTGACCGAGTTGATGATCCTCCAGGCACTGTTGATGTTTGTCTTGGTGTGCGTGCCGGGGAACAGGCCGTAGAGCACGGAGTCCTGCGTCACCGCGCTGCTTGGGACGAACCTCGACAAACACCACTGCATTCCTCTCCAGACTTCCTTTGCATAGGTACATTCCAGAAGGAGGTGTGTGACAGTCTCTTCCCCCCCGCAGCCGCTTCGAGGGCAGCGTGTGGTGCGGCTGACAGTCCGGGCGTGCATAAAGGATCTCACAGGTAGAGCCCTTCTCAACACCAGCCAAGCCATGTCTTGGTGCTTGTTGGAAAGTTCTGGCGATGAGGCATTCTGCCAAATGGCTTTGACAGTCTGCTCAGGGAACCGCTCGATAGGATCCGGCCTCTCCTTTTCCCGAAGGGTCTCAAGGACACTACGTGCTGACCACTTCCTGATGGATTTGTGGTCAAAGGTATTTTTCTTAATAAACTTCTCCACGAAGGACAGGTGATACGGAACGGTCCAACTACTCAGAGCGCTCTGCGGCAGTGAGGCCAGGCCCATCCTTCACAACACTGGGGACAGGTAGAACCTCAGTACATAGTGACACTTGGTGTTTTCGTACCGGGGATCCATGCACAAATTGATGTAGTCACACACAAAGGTGGCCATCAGGGTGAGGGTGGCTTTGGGTGTGTTTTTTCCCCCGTTGACCAATGCTGGAGATCACAGTGGGTCAGGCAGCATCCATGGAGAGAGAGCAAGCTAGCGTTTTAAGTCTAAGATGACTCTGCATCAGAGCTGATGCTGTCTGACCTGCTGTGATTTCCTGCATTGGTTGTTTGCAGTACAGATTCCAGCATCTGCAGTAATTTGCTGTGGTGTCACTGGCTAGGCCAGCACTATTTGCCCATCCCTAATTACCCACAGGGCAATTAACAGCCAATTACGTTGCTGTGACTTGGGATCATATGTAGATCACATTGGGTAAAGATAGCAGATTTTCATCCCTAAAGGACATTAACGAACCACATGAGCTTTTCTGATGACCATCAATAGTTTCATAGTCACCATTAGACTCTTTATTCTAGCCTTTTGTTTTGAAGGAAACTGGATTGAAATTCCCATGGTCAGATTTGAACCCAGCTCCCTAGAACATTCTGATTAAGGGCTTATGCCTGAAATGTTGACTCTCCTGCTCCTCGGATGCTGCCTGATCTGTTGTGCTTTTCCAGTGCTTGACTCTGATCTCCAGCATCTGTAGTCCTCACTTTCACAAGAACATTGCCTGGGTTCCTGGATGAATAGTTTAGTGGCATGGTGGCTCAGTGGTTACCACTGCTGCCTCACAGCATCAGGGACCTGGGATCAATCCCAGCCTTGAGTGACTGTCTGTGTGGTGTTTGCTCATTCTCCCCGTGTCTGCGTGGGTTTCCTCTGGTTTCCTCCCACGTCCAAAGCTGTGCAGGTCAGATGTGCTAAAATTGCCCCATAGTTGTAGTGGTTCTGTTCGCCGAGCTGGAAGTTTTTGTTGCAAACGTTTCGTCCCCTGGCTAGGAGACATCATCAGTGCTCTGGAGCCTCCTGCGAAACACTTCTTTGATGTTTCTTCCGGTATTTATAGTGGTCTGTCCTTGCCGCTTCCGGGTGTCAGTTTCAGCTGTCCGCTGTAGTGGTTGGTATATTGGGTCCAGGTCGATGTGTTTGTTGATGGAGTTTGTGGATGAATGCCATGCCTCTAGAAATTCCCTGGCTGTTCTCTGTCTGGCTTGCCCTATGATAGTAGTGTTTTCCCAGTCGAATTCATGTTGCTTGTTGTCTGAGTGTGTGGCTACTAGGGATAGCTGGTCGTGTCGTTTCGTGGCTAGTTGGTGTTCATGTATGCGGATTGTTAGCTGTCTTCCAGTTTGTCCTATATAGTGTTTTGTGTAGTCCTTGCATGGTATTTTATAAACTACATTAGTTTTGCTCATGTTGGGTATTGGCTCCTTTGTTCTAGTAAGTTGTTGTCTGAGCATGGCTGTTGGTTTGTGTGCCGTTATGAGTCCTAGGGGTCGCAGTAGTCTGGCTGTCAGTTCTGAAACGCTCCTGATGTATGGTAGTGTGGCTAGTCCTTTTGGTTGTGGCATGTCCTCGTTCCGTTGTCTATCTCTTAGGCATCTGTTGATAAAGTTGCGCGGGTATTCGTTTTTGGCAAATACCTTGTATAGGTGTTCCTCTTCCTCTTTTCGCCGTTCTGGTGTACTGCAGTAGCCACACACTCAGACAACAAGCAACATGAATTAGACTGGGAAAACACTACTATCATAGGGCAAGCCAGACAGAGAACAGCCAGGGAATTCCTAGAGGCATGGCATTCATCCACAAACTCCATCAACAAACACATCGACCTGGGCCCAATATATCAACCACTACAGCAGACAGCTGAAACTGACACCCGGAAGCGGCAAGGACAGACCACTATAAATACCGGAAGAAACATCAAAGAAGCGCTTCGCAGGAGGCTCCAGAGCACTGATGATGTCACCTAGCCAGGGGACGAAACGTTTGCAACAAAAACTTCCAGCTCGGCGAACAGAACCACTACAACAAGCACCAGAGCTACAAATCTTCGCACAAACTTTGAATTGCCCCATAGTATCCAGGGATGTGTGGGCTAGGTGGGTTAGCCATAGCAAATGCAGAGTTACAGAGATGGTTGCTTTTGGAGGATCAGTGTGGACTCGACTGACCGAATGGCCTGCTTCCACACTGTAGGGATTTCATGATAATACCACGAGGCCATCACCTCCAATCCCAGGATGGGAAGCAAATGATTTTGGCTTTGCGGTGTGCTACAGTTCATGCAGGAAGTCGGAGTTGGTTTGATATTCACATTGCAGTCTGGAGCTATGGACAGTGATGGCAGAGGTTCCATTTTCCACCCAGTCGGCCAGGAATCTCTCCCATTCTTGCCAGGAAGATTTGCAGTCTGAGACTCAACCTGTTTGGCTGCATTATGAATGCACTGTCCTAGCCCCACAGGCCCTGGAGTTCACTCAAACCCGGAGGTCCTGGTACAGAGGCATGGACACCACCCACTGTGGCACAAGATCTCCATGAGCTGTTGTTGTAGCAGGAACAAAACAGCACAAAGAGATGTCATCTTACTCGCCAAAACCAAAAGAATGTTGAACATGAAAAATGCTAATCACAACATGATTAAGAGCCTTCCAATTTTAAAGGAAAACTATTAATTCGCAGAATTCCAAACACTAAATGCATTATAACCACCATGTGTCTTCCATTTAGCCGGATGTGTAATGCTAACATCTCTGCACTTGCTGCCAAATTAAGTAGTCTTTCCTTTCATCTGCCCCAGTTCACTTAGCTAGTAATTACCACAAGACCTAATCTTCAGCACAACACTAACCAAGAAAGATGCTGAGGTGGGATTTATTGCAGTGTGGTGGTATCGTGTGAACAGCTGAGATGGACATGTACCAAGTGTGAGTCTGCTGGGAGCTCAAAACTACATTTTCCACAACATTTTCAACCTGACTGCAATTAAAGTTACAAAATCTATCCTGTGTTCACCTCAAGATATTGCTGGAAAAAGAGGCATGCTGTCAAATTAGATTAGATTAGATTACTTACAGTGTGGAAACAGGCCCTTCGGCCCAACAAGTCCACACCGACCCGCCGAAGCGCAACCCAGCCATACTCCTACATTTACCCCTTACCTAACACTACGGGCAATTTAGCGTGGCCAATTCACCTGACCTACACATCTTTGGACTGTGGGAGGAAACCGGAGTACCCGAAGGAAACCCACGCAGACACGGGGAGAATGTGCAAACTCCACACAGTCTGTCGCCTGAGTCAAATCGTCCACCTTGCACAGACATCAGGACAAATGCAAGAATGCCAAATTTCAAAAGGAGCAAAAATGTTTTGTGCACGAGAAAAGGGTGCTGACTGGTAAGTAGATTCTAATTGGTTGAGGTGTTGCCATACAGAAAGCATCAGGGAACTATTGTCCCTCAGGAATTGTTTAATTCATAAAAGGCTCATGGATATGTTCCTTTTGACTGTCAACTACTAATCTTAGAACATGGATATATGCAGCTTCTAGCAAGTGTAGTGAGCCGCATTGCAAATCCATTAGATAACCTTAAATTGGTTGTATATCTAATTCTTATAGACTTAAGATTGATCAGTAAGTGCTGTCCTACTGTAGAATCCAATCTCAGGTTGGACGTTGGATTTTGTAAGTTTGGCTGATGGTCAATGGTCAGTCCTCTGCCCATTGCAAACAGCCAAAGGATTCTGATCCACCTGCTGTTACGAAACTGGCTACTTCCCTGAAATTGTACTGGTGCTAAATTCAAATGCCACTTATCTCAAAGTGTCCATAATGGGCTGTGGCATGTTGCAGTGTCAGCTGTGGTTTTGTGGATAGCACACTCACTTCTATGTCAAAAGTCTGTGGACTCAGATCTCTCACTGCAGAGACCTGAGCATAATATTGGGCTAACACACCAGTGTTGGAATAAGGGACAATTCACTTAAGTCTGAGATGGGGACAAATTTCTTCACTCGAAAGGTGGTGAATCTTGGGAATGCTTTCTCCCATAGGGCTGTGGGAATGTAACCATTAAGCAGTTCCAAGATGGGGTTCAATAATTTTCATGAGAACATTCCGAACTAGGAGCAGGAGTAGGCCATCCGGCCCATCGAGCCCGTTCCACCATTCAATAAGATCATGGCTGATCTTTTCATTGACTCAGCTCCACCTACCTGCCCACTCACCCTAACCCTTAATTCCTTTATATTCAACAATCTATCTTTGCCTTAAAAACATTCAGTGTGGATAGCCTCAACTGCTTCACTGGGCAGTGAATTCCACAGACTCACAACCCTTTGGGTGAAGAAACTCATCCTGAACCCAGTCCTAAACCTGCTCCCTCTTATTTTGAGGCTATGCCCCCTCGCTCTAGTTTCACGCACCAGTAGAAACAACCTCTCTGCTTCTATCTTATATATTCCCTTCGAAATTTTATACATTTCTGTAAGATCCCCCCTCATTCTTCTAATTTCCAATGAGTCGGAAGTGTAATCATGTCATGGAATATAGGAATAGCTGCGGGTAATTGATATTGACATAGGTGGCCCATTTGAGCTGCTTGAATGGCAGCTTGATCGGTAGGAGTTTCATGGTGAATGGTAGGGCCTTAAGGAGTGCAATGGAACAGAGGGACCTTGCAGTTCAGGTGAAAGTGGAGGAGAAAGTGAGGTCTGCAGATGCTGGAGATCAGAGCTGAAAATGTGTTGCTGGAAAAGCGCAGCAGGTCAGGCAGCATCCAAGGAGCAGGAGATTCGACGTTTCGGGCATAAGCCCTTCTTTGAAAGTGGAGTCATGGTTAGACAGGGCAGTGAAGAAGGCTTTTGGTACACAGGCTTTCATTAGTCAGGACAGTGAGTATAGAAGTTGGGAAGTTATGTCCTGCAGTTGTACAGGACATTAGTGAGGCCACACTTGGAGTATTGTGTTCAGATTTGATCACTTTGCTATAGGAAGGATGTTATTAAACTGGAAAGAGTACCAAAGAAATTTACAAGGATGTTGCCAGGACTCAAGGGTCTGAGTTATAGGGAGAGGTTGGACAAGCTAGGACTTTTTTCTCTAAAGTGTAGGAGACAGAGGAGAAGTTTATAGAAGCATATAAGATCATGAGAGGTATGGACAGAGTGAATGCACTCAGTCTTTTTCCCATGGTTGGGGAATCGAGGACTAGGCAGCATCAGTTTAAGGTGAGAGGGGAAAGAATAAAAGGGAACCTGAGGGGCAACGTTTTTACACAGAGGGCTTCGCATATGGAATGAGCTGCCAGTGGAAGTGTTTGAGGTGTGTACATGAACAACATTTAAAAGGCATTTGGACAAATACATGGATAAGAAAGGATTAGAAGGATATGGGCCAAGTGCAGGGAAATGGGGTTAGTGTGGATGGACATTTTGGTCAGTGTGGGCCAAAGGGGCTGTCTCCGTGCTGTGGGACTCTCTGACTCCATGACACAGAAGTATTGAAGGGCGATTGCACTGAAAGGGATAAGAGAAGAGAGCACCCTGTTACTTCAGGCTGCTGTGAATAATGGCCAACTGAATGGTTGGAAAAGAATGGTATACCGTTTTGGATACTTGTGGGGGGGATGACTTACCAGGGGCAAGCAACGAGGTTCAGGCCTCTGGCACGGAGCCTGGCCCCGTTGCTCAGAAGGGTAGGGTGGAGAAAGGTAGAGCAATTGTTCTTGGGGACTCGATAGTGAGGGGTACAGACAGACGGTTTTGTGGGGGCGACAGGGACTCACGTTTGGTATGTTGCCTCCCAGGTGCAAGGGTACGTGATGTCGCTGATCGTGTTTTCCGGGTCCTTAAGGGGGAGGGGGAGCAGCCCCAGATCGTGGTCCACGTTGGCACCAACGGTATAGGTAGGAAGAAGGGTGAGGATGTCAGACAGGCTTTCAGGGAGCTAGGTTGGAAGCTCCGAGTTAGAACAAACAGAGTTGTAGTCTCTGGTTTGTTACCCGTGCCACGTGATAGAGAGTCGAGGAATAGGGAGAGAGAGCAGTTAAATGCGTGGCTACAGGGATGGTGCAGGAGGGAGGGATTCCGGTTTCTGGACAACTGGGGTCCTTTCTGGGGAAGGTGGGACCTCTATAAAAAGGATGGGCTACACCTGAACCTGAGGGGCACCAGTATCCTTGGGGGGAGGTTTGCTAGTGCTCTTTGGGAGGGTTTAAACTAACTCCGCGGGGGCATGGGAACCAGGACTGTAGCTTTAGGGTACAGGACCTTGAGTGTAGGGAGGTTAGGAATAATGCAGCGATCTCTAAGGAGGGTGCCTGTAACCAGAAAGGTGGATTGAAGTGTGTATACTTCAATGCCAGAAGTATAAGGAATAAGGTAGGTGAACTTGCAGCGTGGGTTGGTACCTGGGACTTCGATGTTGTGGCCATTACAGAGACGTGGGTAGAACAGGGACAAGAATGGCTGTTGCATGTTCCAGGGTTCAAATGTTTTAGTAGGATCAGACATGGGGGTAAAAAAGGGGGAGGCGTGGCACTACTTGTCAAAGACAGTATCACAGCAGTGGAATGGACGATGGAAGAGGACTTGCCATCTGAGGTAGTTTGGGCTGAGGTTAGAAATAGGAAAGGTGAGGTCACCCTGTTAGGTGTTTTCTACAGGCCTCCTAATAGTCCTAGAGAAGTAGAGGATAATATTGCGAGGATGATTCAGGAAAAGAGTGAAGGTAGCAGGGTGGTTGTTATGGGGGACTTTAACTTCCCAGATATTGACTGGGAGAGCTATAGCTCGAGTTCATTAGATGGGTCGGTGTTTGTCCAATGTGTGCAGGAGGGTTTCCTGACACAATATGTCGACAGGCCAACAAGAGGGGAGGCTATATTGGATTTGGTTCTAGGTAATGAACCAGGCCAGGTGTTAGACTTGGAGGTAGGTGAGCACTTCGGGGACAGTGACCACAACTCGGTGACTTTTACTTTAGTGATGGAGAGGGATAATCGTGCGCCGCAGGGCAAGAGCTATAGCTGGGGGCAGGGAAATTATGATGCAGTGAGGCATGACTTAGGATGTGTGGATTGGAAAAACAGGCTTCAAGAGAAGAACACTAATGAGATGTGGGGATTGTTCAAGGAGCAGCTACTGTGTGTCCTCGATAGGTATGTACCAGTCAGGCATGGTGTAAAGGGCCTTGTGAGGCAGCCGTGGTTTAGTAAGGAATTGGAGTCCCTTGTGAAAGGGAAGAAGGCGGCATATGTAAAGATGAGGCGTGAAGGTTCAGTTGGGGCGATTGAGAGTTATAAGGTAGCCAGGAAGGAGCTAAAGAGGGAGCTAAGAGAAGCGAGAAGGGGACATGAAAAGTCTTTAGCTGGTAGGATTAGGGAAAACCCAAAGGCTTTCTATAGGTATGTCAAGAATAAAAGGATGACTAGGGTAGGTATCGGTCCAGTCAAGGATAGTAGTGGGAAGTTGTGTGTGGAGGCGGAGGAGATTGGAGAGACATTAAATCAATACTTTTCATCAGTATTCACTCAGGAACAGGACACTGTTGCTGATGTGAATATGGAATCACAAATAATTAGAATGGATGCCCTGGAAATATGCAGGGAGGAGGTTTTGGGAATATTGGAAAGGATGAATATAGATAAGTCTCCTGGGCCTGATGGCATTTACCCCAGGATCCTATGGGAAGCTAGGGAGGAGATAGCAGAGCCATTGGCCTGGATTTTTATGTCGTCATTGTCTACGGGAATAGTACCAGAGGACTGGAGGATAGCGAATGTGGTCCCATTGTTCAAGAAAGGGAGTAGGGATAGCCCTAGTAACTATAGGCCAGTGAGTCTGACTTCAGTGGTGGGCAAAGTCTTAGAGAGAATGGTAAGGGATAAGATTTATGAACATCTGGGTAGGAACAACGTGATCAGGGATAGCCAGCATGGTTTTGTGAAGGGCAGGTCGTGCCTCACAAACCTTATTGAGTTCTTTGAGAAGGTGACTAAGGAAGTGGATGAGGGTAAAGCAGTAGATGTTGTGTATATGGATTTTAGTAAGGCGTTCGATAAGGTTCCCCATGGTAGGCTAATGCTAAAACTTCGGAGGTATGGCATTGAGGATACATTAGAGGTTTGGATTAGGAATTGGCTGGCTGGAAGGAGACAGAGGGTAGTAGTTGATGGATTATGTTCATCTTGGAGCGCAGTTACTAGCGGTGTACCACAAGGATCTGTTTTGGGACCATTGCTTTTTGTTATCTTTATAAATGATCTAGAGGAAGGACTTGAAAGCTGGGTGAGCAAGTTTGCGGATGACACAAAAGTCGGTGGAGCTGTGGATAGTGAGGAAGGAAGTGGTAGGTTACAGCGGGATATAGATAAGTTGCAGAGCTGGGCGGAAATGTGGCAAATGGAATTCAATGTAGCTAAGTGCGAAGTCGTTCACTTTGGTAGGAATAACAAGATGATGGATTACTGGGCTAATGGTAGGCTACTTGGTAGTGTGGATGAGCAGAGGGATCTTGGTGTCTATGTACACAGATCTCTGAAAGTTGCCACCCAGGTAAATAGTGCTGTGAGGAAGGCATATGGTGTACTGGGCTTTATTGGCAGAGGAATTGAGTTCCGGAGTCCTGAGGTCATGTTGCAGTTGTATAGGACTCTGGTGAGGCCTCATCTGGAGTATTGTGTGCAGTTTTGGTCGCCATACTATAGGAAGGATGTGGAAGCTTTAGAACGAGTGCAGAGGAGGTTTACCAGGATGTTGCCTGGAATGGTAGGAAAATCTTATGAGGAAAGGCTGAGGCACTTGGGGCTGTTCTCATTGGAGAAGAGAAGGTTTAGGGGAGATCTGATAGAAGTGTATAAGCTGATTAGGGGTTTAGATAGGGTAGATACTAAGGACCTTTTACCGCTAATGGAGTCAGGTGTTACTAGGGGACATAGCTTTAAATTAAGGGGTGGTAGGTATAGGACAGATGTTAGGGGTAGATTCTTCACACAGCGGGTTGTGAGTTCATGGAATGCCCTGCCTGTATCAGTGGTGAACTCTCCTTCTTTACGGTCATTTAAGCGGGCATTGGATAGGCATTTGGAAGTTATTGGGCTAGTATAGGTTAGGTAGGATTCGGTCGGCGCAACATCGAGGGCCGAAGGGCCTGTACTGCGCTGTATCCTTCTATGTTCTATGTTCTATGTTCTATGGTATTGGGGTGGTGTGACAGTTACAATATCTAACCAAATATTGTGACCATAATCCTCTATTATGGCCAAGTCCCTGCAAGTCATAGGATTATTATGGCACAAAAGGAGGCTGTTGTGTCTGCATTGACTCTCCCTTCATTCAACTTTCTCACCATAACCCTGCACATCATTTCCTTTCAGATAACAGTCTATTTCTATTTTGAATATTTCAATTGAACCTGCCTTACCACACTCTCAGCATTTCATTCTGTACCCTAACCACCCGCTGTGAAAAGATATTTTTTCCTCATGTACTTCTGCACGTTTTGCCAATGACTTAGAATCCATTCAGCCCATTGAGTCTGCACCAACCCTCCAAAGAGCATTCCACCTAGTACCACTGCCCCTATCCTATCGCCCAGCACTTCCCATGGCCAATCCACCTAGCCTGCACATCCCTGGACACAATGGGGCAATTTATCCCGGCCAATCCACGATACCTGCACATCTCTGGGACAGAAGGGACCCACACAGACAAAGGGAGAATGTGCAAGCTCCACACAGACAGTTACCTGAGACTGGAGTCAAACCCAGGCCTCTGGCACTGAGGCAGCAGTGCTAACCACTCAGCCACCATGCCAAGCTACTTATCCTCTTGTTCTCTACCCTTTCGTGAGTGGGAAATGCTTCACCCTCATCCCTCATGAGCTTGAACACTTTGATCAGATTGCCTCTCAGCCTTCTCTTCTCCCAGGAGAACAGTCTTCTCTGATCTCTCCTCATCACTGACGTTCCTGTTCCTGAAACCATTCTCATCTGCACTCTCTCAATGCCTCCTTCCACATCCTTCTCAAAGTTCTGATACCCAGGAGTGCACCCATTTCCACTGCTGAGGACAACCTGGTGTCTTATACAAGTTCACCATCTCCTCCTTAGTACTTCACATCCTGTTAATAAAGTCCAGTTTACTCGATGCTTTATTGACGGTGAACATAAGGTGGAGGTGCTGGAGTTGGACTGGGGTGAAGAAAGTCAGAAGTCACATGACACCAGATTATAGTCCAACAGGTTTATTTGAAATCACAAGCTTGCGGAGCGCTGCCCCTTCGTCAGGTAGAGTCACTTCATCTGACAAAGGAGCAGCACATAGTTATAAGTCATCTCTTGGACAATTTACTGTATGAAAAGGTCCATGAATGAGAATATTAGTGGGTCATGCATGAAGCTATTGAGGACTACAGTTCATAGATAGCCAAGGATATCCACTGTTTTATCAGGAGGGGGTAACAATGTGGTAAATTGTGAAATAATTGTTGCAGATATTTTTGACATCTAACAGAACCTACATCAACTTATAATTTGGAGGTGCCGGTGTTGGATTGGTGAACAAAATTAAAAATCATACAACACCAACTTATAGTCCAACAGGTTTATTTGGAAGCACTAGCTTTCGGAGCACCGCTCCATCATCAGCTGGTTGTAGAGCTCTGAAAGCTAGTGCTTCCAAATTAACCTGTTGGAGTATAACCTGGTGTTGTGTGATTTTTAACTTCATCAACTTATATTCAGTCTTTGGTATCAGAATGCCTCTTTTCGATCTAGACACCCAGGAGATTTGTTTTATTGGACTCTGAATTTAATTAAGGTTTGCTATTGGACAATGTTGTGATTCCAGCTGGTGGTAGCTGTGATTTGTGGGTGACATTTCGATCATGCTACTCAACATCTATCGACCTGAAGATTTCAGGTTGGCTGAGAGAGACCAGGAAGAGCCTGAGGCCTAGGTTCCTCGTACTTGATGTACTCTGACATGGTTAGCACTCACAGTGAGTCAATCTCTTGGCATCTGACTTAATTCCTGGCCTTAAATCATTCCATTTGATGTCACCATGTGCGTGGAGATGAAAGCAGTGTCCAGCTCATAAACAGAAGATGTTTTGAAATGGAATTTCTGTTGGCTCTTGGAATAGAGAATAGTTTTAGAATCCACAAGTTTGATGAGTTTCTTACGATTTAAACTGTCAAACAAATTTGCTTTCTCCCAAAGCTTTGCATAAACGTAGAGACATAGCAGGTAGGAGCAGACGAAGGCCATTCAGCCCTTTAAGCCTGCTCCATTATTCAATTTGATCATGGCTTATTGCCCTACACGGTCCCCTGTTACAACTTGCTCTCTTCAATCCCTTTAGCCCTAAGAATTACAGTTAACACCTTCTTAGAATGATTTAATGTTTTGGCCTCAATTGCTTTCTGTTACAGAGTATTCCACAGGCCCACCACTCTCTGAGTGAAGATATTTCTCCTTATCTCAGTCCTACCCCACATTCTTAGACTGTGACCTCCTGGTTCTGGACTCCCCAGTCAACGGGAATATCAGGAAGAAGAAAAAAAGTTGCATGTGTATAACACCTTGACATAAAGAGATAGTGTCACTGGGTTAACATCCTGGACTTCACTCACTAATGACTTTGTGAGTTTACCGACAACACATGGATTGCAGCTGTTCAAGAAGGCAGCTCACCGCCACCTTCCCACAGGCAACTACGGACAGGCAATAAACACTGCTCCAGATAGCAACACCAGGAGTTAATAAAAGAAATGGTAACTTTAGTCTAATCGCAGCTGTTAAGCATGAGTGGGAGGAGCTAGGTCCTAGTGACATCAGACTATATGGAACTGGAGCCCAAGTCATTAAGGCTCTGGGTAAGATACCCCCTTTACCATCCTCTGCATATAACAATATTCAAAGTCTCATTGTTCACTCACAAGAGTGTAGACTTCACATCAGAAAAAGCATCTCACCAGGACACACCAAAGTATTTTAGTATTTGAATGTTTGAAAAGATTCACAGTCACTGGCAGAAGATTATTCATTCATCTTCTTCAACTTCAACACATCTACGATTCAGCCAAGCATTTTGTTCCGTGCTCATTGATCTACACCAGTCACCAACACGGGTTGAATTCCTGTTCTGGGCTGAGGTTACCACCTTCTCAAACACTGCCTGAACCTGAGCCATGGTCACCCTCAGGTTAAACCACCACCCGTTGCGTCTTTCTAATGAGAGAGCAGGCCTGTGGTCCTCTGGGACTACGGTGACTTTGTGGCCCTTAGACTTCCAACATTGTCAAGGAAACATTCTGACCCTCACATTTAAAACTCTCTGTGTTTTCATCCTCCTCCCTATCTCTGAAACTTCCTCGAGGTCCACAAACCTTCCTGTTATCTGAGTGCCCACTGATTCTGATGTCTGTACCTTTGTTGCACCTGACCATTGATAGCTTAGCTTTGAATCACCACAAATCCAACCTCTAGAGGATGAAGGTCCATCTTGCTTTCTTTCATCTTTCAAAACTCTCCATCTCCCTGACTAAACTTTTGTTCACTCGGACCTATCCTTTTTCATCTTAGCCTCCAGATTTTTGATCCCTCGTCTCTAACACAGAGTCATAGAGATGACCAGCACAGAAATAGACCCTTCAGTCCAAATGTCAGCATTTTTTGTTGGTGTAGTAGATTAGATTAGATTAGATTAGACTTACAGTGTGGAAACAGGCCCTTTGGCCCAACAAGCCCACACCGACCCGCCGAAGCGCCACCCACCCATACCCCTACATTTACCCCTTACCTAACACTACGGGCAATTTAGCTTGACCAATTCACCTGACCCGCACATCTTTATGACTGTGGGAGGAAACCGGAGCACCCGGAGGAAACCCACGCAGACACGGGGAGAACGTGCAAACTCCACACAGTCAGTCGCCTGAGTCGGGAATTGAACCCGGGTCTACAGGCGCTGTGAGGCAGCAGTGCTAACCACTGTGCCACCGTGCCGCCCAGTAGAATTGTTAGAACCAAAAAAAAACTGATTTTGTTCATTGTCAATGATCCTGGTTGTCGCATGACACAATAATGGAATTGTCACACCATACAATGTAGCAGCAGGAGTAGGCCATTCAGCCCATTGACTCTGCTTTGCCATTCAATGAGATCATGGCTGATCTGATAATCCTCAACCCCACTTTCCTGCTTTATTCCCCATAAACCTTGATTTCTTTACTCATGATTTTTGAAACTTGTTTTACGAGCGAGTTTTGAGAAGATTTGTAGCTCAGGTTGAGGCTTTGCCACTGGATGTAGGTTTGCTCGCTGAGCTGGAAGGTTCATTTTCAGACGTTTCGTCACCATGCGCAGCAACATTTTCAGTGAGCCTCCAGACTAAGCATTGCTGACGATTCCTGCTTTCTATTTATATGTCTCGGTTTCTTTGGGTTGTTTTACTAGTCAACATGTTTAGAGATGTTATTACACACCTCAAGAAAAGGTGGGACTAGAATTTGGGCCTCTAAACAAGGGGTAGGGTCACTACCTCTGTGCCATAAGAGGTGCTCTCCCTTATATTTATTCATTTCACCCATCTTTCTAATCAGCCTATTCGGTGATATTTTTTCACACCTATGGAGCAGATTGGACTTGAACCCAAGGCCTCCAGTTCCAGGTTTAGGGATATTACCTCTGTGCCACAAGAGGGCCCCTTTCTTACAGTTTTTTTTTCCCTTACACTAGATGGGCACACACCTCTGGAGCATGTGGCACATGTACATGGGTTCCCTGATCCAGGGTAGAGGCACAAAAGCCCTTACTTCCTGTTTTCAAGTAATTTTTAATCAACCAGTAGACAGATTAGATTAGCCTACAGTGTGGAAGCAGGCCCTTTAGCCCAACAGGTCCACACCAACCCTCCGAAGGATAACCCACCCAGAGCCATTCCCCTATATTTACCCTGACTAATGCACCTAGCACTTTCGCCAATTGAGCATGGCCAATCCACCTGACTCGCACAACTTTGGATTGTGGGAGGAAACTGGAGCACCCGGAAGAAACCCACACCGACAGTCACCCGAGGCTGGAATTGAACCCAGGTCCCTGGTGCTGTAAGGCTGCAGTGCTATACACTGAGCCACCATGTCGTCCCAAATGTCATGACACACCTGAGGAGCATGTGCGACTTGAACCCAGGCCTCCTGGTTAAGGCACAGGGACAGTACCTCAGCGGCATGACAGGCCCCTCCAATACTGATTAAATATCTACTTGATTGTTGACTGTTCATTGCAATCAATCTCTAAAAATCAATTTAATAATGCAAATACTCCCTTACACAATCCCTGTTAGGATTAATGATCACATTAAATTATCAATTGAGGTAAGGTCAGCTGTAGAACACAAATTTCATTAAGTTAATTTTGTGAAATTAAACTAAATTAGACTAAATTCAATTTGTTTCAGATATAAGAACATTGTTGTTAAACTTGAGAAGGTGCAGAAAAGGGTTGGAGGGTTTGAGCTACAGGAAGAGGCAGAATAGCTGGGGCCGTTTTCTCTGGGGCATCGGAGGCTGAGGGATGACCTCAGAGTGGTTTATAATAGCATGATGGGGAATGGATAGGATAAATAGTCAAGGTCTTTTTTCCCAGGCTAGGGGAGTCCAAAACTAGAGGACACAGGTTTAGAATGAGAGGGAAAAGATTTAAAAGGGACCTAAGGGGTAACTCTTTCACTCAGAGGGCGGTGAGTGTATGGAATGAGCTGCCAGAAGAAGTGGTGGAGGCTGGTACAATTACACCATTTAAAAGGCACCTGGATGGATATATGAATAGGAAGGGTTTAGAGGGATATGGGCCATATTCTGGCAAATGGGACAGGGTCAGATTGGAATGTCTGGTTGGCATGGACGAATTGGACTGAAGGGTCTGTTTCTGTGTTGTTTGACTCTATTTCCAGCATCTGCAGTATTTGTCTTAACTGAAGTGTCACTTTTATGCTGTTTATATTTTATGGTAGTTGAGACCAAAGAGAAATAGCCTTACCGAGTTGTAAAAGATGGTGAAAGGGCTTTCTTGTTTTGATGCCTGAGAGATTATATCAGTGAGCTGGGGAATATAAAGTTCAAGGGTCACCCTCGGAAATACAGGACTGGTCAATTTGGACTGTGAGGAGGAGAAGTTAATTCAGTCAAAAGGTTATAAACTTGTGGAATTCTCAACCTCACAGTGTTGTAGGTGCTCCATTGTCAAGCACACTGAGAGTTTGTGTCACCTGGGTGGGGGTTAGGAGAGCAGGAGATCGAGGGGTTGCGGGAGTGCGTGATGAGGACTGAGAGGGAAGCCCAGGATTAACTATGATCACATTGGCTAGTAGATTTAGCCTGACAGACTAAATAGCCTACTGTGTGTTCCTATCTTCTGCTCTGCATGTGATGCCCACATCAGTATCCCAGGATGCACTGGCAAATAAGCGTCACGTTTGATAGACACAGACACCTATTATTATAACTCCCCATCCTTTATCCCCTTACCAGCTCTCTGGAAAACTGCTATCACAGTGACTGGAGGAGATTTAGGGAGAGGAAGATTGGCACATTCCTCCCAATGGTTTCTGACCTTTCTGTTACCATGGAAATGGTGCAGTCAGTAGAGGAGTATAGACCAGGCCCTTGAGCTAATATGGATTTTATGTATGGTTTGTAGCAACCTGCAAATGTGGCACAAACTGTCTGAGATAAATTCGTAAAGGGATGGTGTTAGCCTAGTGGCATTATCGCTAAACTATTGATTCAAGTAATGTTCCAGGGATATGGATTCAAATCCTGTCATTGTAGATCATGCAGTTTAGATACAATAAATGTCTGAAATTAGTAATGATGACCATAAACCCATTGCCAATTTTTGGAAAAAAAAACCTTGTTCCCTTTTGGGAGGGAAAATACCATCCTTAACTCATCTGGCCAACACATGACTGCAGACCCATTGCAAAACAGTTGACATATAACTACCCTCCAGGTAATTACAGACAGGCAATAACCGCTGGCCAAGCTAGTGACACCCACATCTCATGTGTGAATAAACAAAAAGAATGTATTGTGGGAAAAAACCCAAAACTTCACGTCAAAGAGACCTAAGGGGCAACTTTTTCACGCAAAGGGTGGTATGTGTATGGAATGAGCTGCCAGAGGCAGTGTTGGAGGTTAGTACAATTCCAACATTTAAGAGGCATTTGGATGGGTATATGAATAGGAAGGGTTTGGAGGGATATGGGCCAGGTGCTGGCAGGTGGGACTAGATTGGGTTGAGATATCTGGTCAGCATGGACAGGTTGGACCGAAGGGTCTGTTTCCATGCTTCACATCTCTATAACTCTAATTCATAATGACAGAAAATCACTTTTCGTACTGGTATGATGTCTTGACGTGCTGATTGGAAAATGAAATAGCTACACTGGAGTGCTCACTTGTGCAAGACATCAGGGTTTACATTCAATCATCCTCATCTTTGGCATCTGTTGGGTGCCCATTTAACTCCTCCTACACACAGTCAATAAAATAATGAACTGGGAATGAAGAGTGAGTCTAATGGTGACCATGAAACTGCTATTGGCGATCGTTGCCCTCTACATCATGAATACATTTTAGAAAAAGGAAATCTTCAACTGCTCTGTGACCTCCAGATCCACTGCAATGTGGTTGACCTTTCAGTGCCCTCTGAAATGACCTACCAAGCCTTTCAGATGGATCTAAGTCATGAGATGAATGAAATTGGACCGATGAAGGCATCAACCAAGACACTGTAAAAACAATAGTACATTCAGAACCTTCAAGGCTGCAAATTCCTCCTTACCATTGTCCAGGAGTCCGTGCCAAAATTGGGAGAGCTGTCTCACAGATTAATCAAGCAACAGCCTGACTGTGGAAGATCTATTACAACCAAAGCAGCCATCTTGTCACATATTAAAAGGGATATATGTCAAGTGCTGGCAAGTGGGACTAGATTAGGTTGGGATATCTGGTCGGCGTGGACGAGTTGGACCAAAGGGCCTGTTTCCGTGCTGTGTATCTCTCTGACTCTGACTGAGCCCCCACCATTACCCCCACCAGTGGCCGCCGTTTGTAGCTGGCAGTCTGCCATCAAACCGCTTCATTGTTTTTAAATTCCCTTATTTCGCAGCTGCTGTCGCCTCTTCGTCCCCTCGCTTTTCTTTTCTGCGCTGGATCCTCTTGATGGGGCGCCCCTTTAGAGACTTTTTTTGTTCAGATGCCTGGCTCTGCACTCCCAATCGGTTACTCTGCTCTCCCAATCGGTTACTCTGCTCTCCCGATCGGTTACTCTGTGCTCCCGATCGGTTACTCTGATCTCTCGATCGGTTACTCTGCTCTCCCGATCGGTTACTCTGCTCTCCCGATCGGTTACTCTGTGCTCCCGATCGGTTACTCTGCACTTGCTGACTGTGACCTAAATATGAATTCTGATATTACCCTCATATGGCCTTTGTTAGGTCGTTTTCAGGGACTTTCTGCTGATGTTTGTCTTTCTTCTATACCACCCAGATTTTCCGCTCTCTGGCATCTCCTTTTGTCCCCCTTGTCCTGAAAACCCCCTGGTCGCTTGATGATTTATCCTCTATGCATGCGTGTCTTCGTTTATTTCCCTGTTTGTGAGATCCCCTTGTTCCTGGCGATTTGTCATCCTTATATATTGCTGCGCTAAGTCTGGATGGTTTCTGCTTGCACCCACCTGCTT
The DNA here is from genome assembly GCF_020745735.1 of Hemiscyllium ocellatum. Taxonomy (NCBI): domain Eukaryota; kingdom Metazoa; phylum Chordata; class Chondrichthyes; order Orectolobiformes; family Hemiscylliidae; genus Hemiscyllium; species Hemiscyllium ocellatum. The sequence goes on from NC_083433.1 coordinate 13,615,320, forward strand.
CTACCATTAGCGCTACCTTCACTACGCCGAACCCCTTGGTCGCACTCTCCTACGTTGCCTGCAGCTTTTTGACGATTTGCCACCTGTGGTATAGGCCCTCCACCCTAACTATGTGGGTTTAGTCCTTTCTGCCTCTCCACACACTGTTACTTTAAAGCTGGCACTCACCTACCGTCGGTCTGTCAGTATCCGCTCACTCCCGCTGCTACCGAGGGCATTGGGCCTGTTACAACGTCCCTTTTAGACCAGAGCATTCTAGTTCCAATGCAAAGCCCCTGCAATGCCTCTATTTTGCTCGGGCCTAAATCTGGCAAGCCTGACAAGTGGAGGTTTTCCCAGGATCTGTGGGCTGTCAGTTCTGTTGTTGTTCCTTGCTCCTCTGTAGTCCCTGACACTAATGCTATTCTCACTAATGCCCCTGCCTCGGGCCATTTGTTTTTCGGGTGGTCGACCTCTACTCTGCCTTTTTCTCTATTAAATTGTCCCCTGATAGTACCATTTTGCCTTTACTTTCAGTGGCCATCAGTACACATGGACTTGGCTTTCCCAAGCGTACACGGAGGGCCCCATTGTTTATGCTTCTGCTGTTCAGTGGACCCTTGAGACCCTCCACATGCCTTGCAACTGTGTCCTTGTTCAATACGCTGAGGATTTACTCGTTGCCTACGCTACATCTGATGCTTGCAGGCAAGGTACTGATGCCCTGCTTCAGTGTTTGGCACAGGATGGCCACAAGGTTTCCTTGACTAACATGCTGCTCTGCCAGCCCACTGTTCATTACTTGGGTGACTGCTAGGACATTTGCTCCTGATCGCTTAAAGGCCATCGCAAATCTCCTTCCTCCCGCAACACATACTGAACTTATGCCATTTGTGGGGATGGTGAATTACTGCAGGCACTAGATTCCTGATCTTTGTGAGATTGATGCGTCTTTGAGAGAGGTGTCTTTGCCTAAGAACCCATCGAAACTACAGTGGACCCCTGAAATGACACAGGCTTTTGAACGTTTGAACTCTGCACTGAGCTGTGCACCTGCTTCGGATCTTCCGGATTATTCACAGCCGTTTCGGCTACATGTTGCTGAGAAGGAGGGTTAAGCTTCTGGAATTCTGACCCAGATACATAGGGATCTCCGGCGCCCTGTAGCGTTTTACTCTGTCCAGTTGCCACCTGTTGGAAGGGGAATGCTGGCATGTTTGCGAGCTGTGGCAGCTGCCTCAGTACTGGTTGAAAAGTCTCCCCACCTTGTGCTGGATCACCCATGCACGGTTTTTGTTCCGCATTCGGTCTCCCTGTTGCTGAATTCTGCAGGTACCCAACATTTCACTGCTTCCAGGCGTACAGGCTATGAGGTCATCCTACCCTCCCAGTCTTTGAATCCCGTACCCTTCTTCCTATCACCGAATCCTTAGGGATTCCTGACCATGATTGTTTAAATGTCATCAGTGATGCCATTACCCTCTCACCCAGACCATTCTGAGACTTCTCTGCACAATTCTGATTGGTCCTTTTTACAGATGGCTCCTCCTACAGGCCTACAGACCATTTGACACTGGCAGACTGTGCTGTCTGCACACCATCTAAGGTCCTTGAATCTTCAGCTCCCTACCGGTACTTCTGCACAGGTAATCGAGCTTTTTGCTCTTACACGGGCGTGTCTTTTAGTTAGTGGAAAGTCTGTTAACATTTACACTGATTCCCACTATGCTTTTAGAGTGGTGCATGTTTTCGGCACCTTCTGGAAGCATATGGAGTTTCATCACCTCTTCAGGTAAACCTTTACAACACGGTCAGCTTATTAATAATCTTTTGGAGACCATTCTCCTCCCTTCAGCTGTTGCTGTCATCAAATGGGCTGCACACAGGTCTGCTGGAGATAATGTCGCCTGTGGCAATGCCTTCATTGATATGGCTGCCCAGGTGGCTGCTACTAATCCAAATAAGCTGGTTTTATATACCCCCTAAGGTACGCCAGTTTCCCATTGTTCCTGACCTTAGGAAAGGCATCTGTGACGCTCAGCGCGCAGGTCTGAGTGCGCTCAGTGGGCTGGTTGAGGTGCCACTGAATCTGAATCCCTTCATCTTCTTACACTTCCTGATGGCCTCATCGTCCGCCCTAAGTCTCATTTACATTTCCTCATGGTTTCCAACATCTGCAGTCCTCGCTTTTGCCTCGCTCATGGAGTTGGCCATGTTGGTAAATGGGGCTTGTGGCCATGCAGTCACACATTTTTTGGTATGCCCCTGGCTTCACTCCTGCTGCTTGTGCATTGTAATCGCCTACAGAACAATAACGCTCAGCTACTGGCTCAAGTTTGATCATCTTCCTGTCCCTGCTAGCCCCTTTGTGAAACTGCAGATCGATTTTGCGCACATGCCTGCAAGGCTGGCTTTCCACTCCCGACTGGCGATTGTCGATGTGTTCTCCAAATGGGTTGAGGCTTTCGCCACTAAGAAGGATGATGCTAGGACAGCTGTTAAGTGTTTAATGAGTGATGTCATCCTGGCTTTGGCATCCCTGGCTCTATTGACAGTGATTGGGGCACTCATTTCACTTCCTCAGGTGTTAAGGCTATTTGTAAGGCTCTGGGAATTTCCTGGCAACATCGTATTCTCTACCAACCACAGTCCTCGGTTATGGTGCAAAGGATGAATGCCACCCTTAAAACGGTCCTTACTAAGATAACACAGGATACTGGCTTACCCTGGCCTGAAGCACTGCCCCTTGCTCTATATTCCATTCAGAATCAGGTTAACAGCACAACAGGCCTCACTCCTTCTGAGAGTTTAACGGGCAGACCAATGCCGACTGTGACTAGGCCTCCAGTGTCTGATGTGGCTCTCCTCCTGACACGGGAGTCTTCGATTGATTATATTAAGGCCCTTTCAGAACTTATCATTCAGAATCATGACATTGTCAAAGCAGCCACTCCTGTTCCAACCACTGATCCTTTCCAGCCAGGAGACTATGTTATGATTAAATCGTTTGAAAAGAACTCTCTCTCTCTCCTCGATGGAAAGGCCCATTCCTTGTCCTTCTGGTGACCCCAACTGCTCTCAAGATCGAGGGGAGAACAGATGGACTCAAGCCATGCAGTTCAAGAGAGCACCACCCCAGGGGGGAAATCTATTGATTCCCGTTACCAGCAAAGCCCATGACACAGATGGCTCTGATTGATTGTTCTCACTGTTTTTATTTTGCTTTTTGCTCATTTTTCTCATGTTGCTCTTTTCTGACTGAGGGCCTCAGTATGACATGGTGGCCTCCAGTGAGAAAGAATTGCATTTTCATACCTTTTTCTACATGACATCATGTACAGAAGGTCAGCCACTCTGGCCGCTGGGTTTGCGCACACATTCCTTTCCATTCAAAAGGTGGAATTCCCTTGAGGGCTGTAACTTTTAATGAACCGGACACTGCTGAGTGGTGGCAACATCGTTCAGCTGCTGTCATGACCTTTCGTATCACTCCTACCTTCCTGAAGCTGAGAGGTGCCTGCTCCACTTATGGGGACAACACTCGCTTCCGCTAGCAATCAGTGAGATATAGGATGGACAGGACAGGTTTGAAGGCTGGGTCCAGCTGCGCTATAATCTAACACGCACAACCACCCCCCCCCCCCCCCCCCCCCCCCACCCAACCATCTCTCTTCCTTAACAAGGTCACGGCCATGACTACACCCCTAGCAAGTATTTGTATTAAAAGTAAACATCCTTTGGATTGGTGACCTGGGGTCAGTAAATGCCTTCAATCCATCCTCCTTTCCACATCTGATTTCTGATCCACTATGGATGGCACCATATTTATCCTCACTGTTCCCAACAGGACTACCATTGATTCCTCTTTCACCACCTTTTGGATTGGTATCCAATGCGATCATTGGTTCGCTTTCAATGGCACTTGTTTCATTTGTGGCCAGAGGGCCTACCCCTGGCTGCATTGCCTCCTGGACTGGCAGCTGCCATCTTGGCGATATTGTCCCTTTCCTTTACCACTCCCACGCTTCACCTTTCTAGACCTCAATGCCCATAGAAGGAGAACTCTTACTACCTTTCAGCACCTCTTAACTAATCTCTCCCCTCCCTATGCCCTTCAACTTGAGGTTGAGTTTCAGAGGATTGCCGCCATCACTCTGGAAGAGATTGCCAATGCCACTGCTTCGGTTTTTGTCCTTCTAAATACGGACATGGTAGCTGCCCGCACTGTGGCCCTCCAGAATTGCATGGCTCTTGACTATTGCTTGGCCAAGAAAGGGGCTACTTGTGCCCTTATCGGCTCCGACTGTTGCACCTCCATCCCTGACTCCAGTGAAAATGATCATAGCTGCTCACATTCACAAGGAAGCTACCTCTCTCCATGATACTACCCCACATTGGGATCTTTGGACTTGGTTGGGTAGTTTGCTTGGCTCTTGGGCTTCTACACTTCTACAGGGCCTCGTGGTTTTCATTGCTGTTTTTGTTTTGCTCTCCCTTATCATTATTTTCTTTAAACAATGCTGTATCCGTATTGGGTCACTACTGATGCCAAATTCTCCTGTTTCATGCCCAGAGGGGCTACCCCTGGCTGCCTGTCTCCTGAACTGGCAGCTGGTACCTTGGGTATGTTGTCCCTTTCCTTTACCATTCCCACACTTCACCTTTTAAGGCTTCAATGCCCCGTAGAAGGAGAACTCATACTGATGCCAAATTCCCCTTTTGTACGTTTTCCTGCTTCTAATGTTCCTCCACCAGTTGATGACTTAGTTGAGTCTTTCAGTTCTGATATCCCTTCTTCTGACAGTTACCTGAACGACCCTGAACCCCCACCGCCCGACAACCCCGCCCCTCCCAGGTCTGGTTATGTCCCTCCTTTTTCCAATTCCTCTGAACTGCCCTTCTGATTTGGGAGGAAGAAAAAGGAAGGAATTGTGGGAGATTTGTTATAACCAAAGCAGCTACCTTGTCACATATTAAAAGCCTGGAATCCATTTTAAATCTCATATTAGTGGGTGCTTGTTAAGTTTGTACATACCTAGGCCCAGTGAGGTGGCTGACCTTGCAGCTGTACTCACACCAGCATGGGAATCTCTTCTTTTATAAAATCTATTGTAGTACTAACATTTGCTTATCAGCTCCTAACCAGACACTACGTGACTGAGGCTACTGACTGGGCAGAGTGCCCAGTTACTCATTATACTGCAATTAACAGTTTGCTCGTTGTTAAATGATTGTAACCTATATAATCACGCAACTTTCTGTATCTCAACAGAGCGACTTGTGACCATTAGGTTAACCTATCTCTCCCCGTGAATGGATGAATAAACAGTCAATAACTCAAGGTTTGTGTGGCGTGATTCATTTTCTTTAATTTAGACCGTCACTAGCGAGTCATCCACTGCAGAATTCTTTCCTATCCCCATCCCTGACACAGTCATACTCGCAGGCTCTGTCCCAAATACCCCATCCCTGGGCATGTGTCCTGTCCCACCGACAGCAGTGTACAGACAAGGGGCAGGGGATTTGCTCTATGAGTCTTCATCAAGAACTCCAGGCCTCATGAAGTCTCATGGGAACCAGGTCAATCATGAGCAAGGAAACCTCCTCCATACTATTGTCCATCAGCTAATGGATCAGTACTCCTCCATGTTGAATACCACTTGGAGGAGTTGAGAGGATATCGAGGATGTAGAATGGATGGGGGATTTAATTATCCACCAGCAAGAGTGGCTCAGCCGCAGCACTACTGATGGAGCTGGTCGGGTCCTAAAGGACATAGCTGCGAGACTGGGTCTGCAGCAGGTAGTGAGGGAACCAACAAGAGGGAAAACCATATTGAACCTCATCCTCACCAATCAGATGAATCTGTCCATGACAATATTGCCAAGTGTGACAACTGTTCAATCCTTGTGGAGAACAAAACTCACTTTCTCATTGAGGAGAGCCTCCTTCGTGTTGTGTGGCTCTAACACCATGCTGAATGGGCCACACTTCAAACTGATCTAGCAACTCAAGACTGGACATCCACGAGCCACTGTAGGCCAGCAACAACAGCAGAATGTCCTCCAGCACAATCTGTAACCTCATGGCCCGGCATATCCCCCACTTAACCATTACCACCAAGCCAGGGGAATCAACCCTCGGTCAATGGAGAGTGCAGGAGGGCATGCAGGAGCAGCACCAAGCATACCTAAAAATGAGGTGTCAACTTGGTGAAGCTACCAAACAGGACTACTTGCCAAACCACATGAACAGCAAGCGACAGACAGAGCTAAGCGATCCCAAACACCAAGGATCAGATCTAAGCTCTGCCACATCCAGTTGTGAATGGTAATGGGTAAACAAATAGTTCACTAGTGGAGGAAGTTCCTCAAATATGCCCATCCTCAACGATGAAAGAGCCTAGCTCATCTGTGCAAAAGATAAGGCTGAAGCTTTCACAGCAATCGTCAGCCAGAAGGGCCTAGTGGATGATGCATCCTGACCTGCTCCAGTGGTCCCAACCGTCACAGTTCCGGAGACTTCGGCCAATTCGATTCACTCCACATGATATCAAGAACTAGCTGGAGGCACCTGATATTGTTAAGGCTATGGGGCCCTGACAACATTCCGCCAAAGGCACTGAAGATTTGTCCTCCAGGTCTTGCCACTCCCCTAGCCAAGCTATTCCAGTACAGTTACAACACTGGCATCTACCCGACAATGTGGAAAATTGCCCAGGGATATCTTGTACATAAAAAGCAGAACAAATCCAACCTGACCAATTACTGCCCCATTAGGCTACTCTCCATCAACAGTAAAGTGATGGAAGGTATTATCAACTATCAACTGGACTAACTAAATATTAACCTGCTCCGTGATGCTTAATTTGGGTTCTGCTAAGTTCATTTACTTCTTGATCTCACTACAGCCTTGATCCAAACCATAGAGAAAGAGCTCCACCCAAGAGTGGGAATGAAAGTGATTGCCATTGACATCAAGGCAACACTTGACTGAGTGTGGTATCAAGGAGCCCTAGCAAAGCCGGTGTCAATGGGAAAACCTTCTCTAGTTGAAGGCATATCTGGCACATAGGAAGATGGTCATGGTTGTTGGTGGTCAGTCATCTCAGCTCCAGGACATCTCTGCAGGAGTCCCTCAGGGCAGTGTCCTAGGCCCAACCATCTTCAGCTGCTTCAGCAATGACCTTCCCTCCATCATAAGAAGTAGGGATGCTCATTGATGATTGCATAAGTCACAACTCTATGAAACAGTCCATGTGCAAATTCAGCAAGACTTGAATATCAAATCAGACCTGAACAATAAGTGGAAAATAATATTTGTGCCACACTATTGCCAAGTAATGACCACTTCTGATAGGAGAATCATTGACCCTTGACATTGAATGGTGAATTCCCCCACCATCAACATCCTGGGGGTTACTGATGACCAGAAACTGATTTGGATGAACCGTGTGGTTACAAGGGTAGCCAGAGAATTCTGTGGTGACTAACTCACCTCTTGATACTCAAAACCTGTTCACCATCAACAAGACACAAATCAGGAAGTTAATAATTGTTCTCTAATTGCCTGGTTGAGTGCAACTCCCACAACACCTAAGAAGCTCAACATCATCCAGGACAAAGCAGCCCGCTTGACTGGCACCCCATTGACCAACTTCCAGATTCACTCCTTTCACCACCTGGTGCATAGTATGTACCATCTACAAGTTGCATTGTAGCAACTCACCAAGACTCCTTAGACAGCACCTTCCAAATCTCTGACCTTTACCAACTGGAATGGCATTGTGGGTCAATGCACTGCAGGTGGACTGCAGTGATTCAAGAAGGCAACTCACCACCACCTTCTCAAGGGCAAATAGGGATGGGCAATAAATGCTGGGCACAGCCAGTGATGCCCAACTCCCACAAACATGAATAAATAAAAATAAACAGGGGTGGCAGTTACATTGGAATTCACCCTCTGCAAGACCCCCTCATCATTCTGACTCAGAAACGTATCTCTGTTCATTCAGTGTCACTGGATTTCCCTTAATCCTAGCAGCATTATGAGTTCACCTACAGCAGCAGGTGGACTGCAGCAGTTCTGGAAGGCAGAATCCCACCACCTTCTCAAAAGGCAATTAAGGACGAGGCTGGCCCAGCTACTGAAGCCTACATCTCAGCGAAAGAATCTAAACAAAACGGACAGTCACTGGTTGCTGTGGGCTGCCGCTGCCAAGTCTGTCCGAGAATTTGTCCTGCTCCAGTCCAACACCCACACAATCACCACATCTGAGGCCTGTGCAGCTCCTCCTCTTCAATCAGGGAGGAAGATTAACCAATGGATTGCAGGTCCCTTCGAGCCTGAAGCTCCTGGAGTCACTCAGTCCTTAACCAGCAACACATCAGCTGTAGAAAAGACGACAGGAGGCAGAGAAATAAATGAAGACACTCACCCACTGAGGCTCTCTGGAATAAATCCCCCTCAAGCACGAGCAGAAAAATAGTATGTTTTTTTTCAAGAAATGGGATTATTTCTCTCGATTTCTTTTTACTCTCCACCCTGTTGCAAGAGAAAATAAGCGTTCAGTTCTTTTGTTTGGCTCTTGCTACTCAGTCCCTCGATTTTCACTACTTCCAGTCTGAAGACAACTGAGAGTCAAAGCAATGCATTCATTTGCTTGGCTCCAAATCTCTGCAGAGTCCTATATTTTCTTCCCAACTCCCTTCCTTTCTTCCCGTCCCTCACTCCTTCTCTCCCCTCAGCCTCTGTTCTTCACACATCTATCTCCTTCGGTGGGAATGTCTTTCCAAGAATTAAGAATCTGCTCTTGTTAGTTTGAGAGAGAGAGAGAGAGAGAGAGAGAAAAGAATCCTTAGAGTCAGCTGAAAATAGCAAGCTTGTTCTGTCTAATTGGTTTTATATTTTTTTTGGCGAAGTGGTATTCTTTGACCTGAAGGGGAGGGGGGTGGTGGGAGGAGGGATAACAGAGTCTGCTGAAGCTTACAGGCCACACTATGTGTCTCTTTGGAGAAAAAGAAAGATCAAATCTTTAAGCTCAAAGTAAACTTTTTCCAGCTGCTTTTTATCTCAGTAAGATGAAAACCAGCTGTGTCTTTGTGGAGGAAGGGGAATGGAGGCCTGGAAACGATTCCATGACAATCTTACGGAAGCTGAACTCAGGCCTCCTTAGGCAGTAAGTACCAATGAAGAAAGAGTTGAAGGATTTGCGTTGATTTAGCCTCTTCCCACGATCTCGGGAGGTTCCGAGGCAAGACAACGTTAACAGGCACTTCCTGAAACGTGGCCAGTGCAGAGGAAGAGTGCTCAACGACAATTTGTGCTGAAGCCAGTCGGGAGATGAATGTTGGTCAGCCTGGGAATCCTTTAGACCACCCTTAGGGACTGATGGACCCACGGCCAGCCACCACTTTCATTTTCTCAGCCTTGCACTGGCCTTGACTCTGAACATATGATCTCAGAAACAAGAGGAGGCTACTCAGCCCTTTGAGCCTGCTCCACCACCCAATAAGATCAGGGCTGATCCAGTTTGTACCTCAACTCTACTCCTCCTCCATTCTGGACTGGAGCTTGAACCTCTGACCTCTTGACTCTGAGCTTAAGAGGGTTCGCACCAAGCCAAGTAAAACGCAAGGAGTAACATCATAGGATCCTTACAGTGCAGGTGGAGGCCATTTGGTCAATCAAGTCTGTGCCAACCCTGGAGGGAGTATCCCATCTGGACCCACCCCATCCCCATAAACCTGCATTCGCCGTGGCTACCCCGCACACAATGGGGCAATTGAGCATGGTCGATCCCCCCAACCTGTACATCTTTGGACTGCGGGAGGAAACCCACCCAGACACAGTGAGAATGTGTAAACTCCACACAGAGAGATGCCCACAGCTTGAATTCAAGCCAGGACTGTGGCGATGTGAGGCAGCAGTGCTAACCATTGAGCCACTGTGCCACCCCAAATCTCTGGATCTCTGAACATCCCAAAGAGCTTTTATTGCAAGAGGATTAGAGTACAGGAGTCCCACTGGAATTTGTACTGAGATTTGTAAAGACGGAGCTGATGTGTAAAGTGCAGGGGTTGATGGTGATGTCATGGTAATGTCACTGGACTAGTAGTCACGAATTGCATGATAATGTGAGGACATGACTCTAAATCTCACCACAGTACCTCGTGGAATTTCAATGCAGTCAGTACAATCTGGGAAAGAGAGGTGATGGTATTATGGATCAGATGTTAATCTAAATGCTTTGGGGATCCAGGTTCAAATCCTCCTCTGGCAATTGGTGGAATGTGAATTCAATAAGAATTCTGGAACAGGGAGTCTGATAATGACCATGCAACCATTGTCGCAAAAATCCATCTGGTTCACTAATGTCCTTTTGAGGAGGAAATCTGAGGTCCTTACTTGGTCCACATATGACTCCAGACATACAGGCTACCTGTGAGCTATCCTCTGGGCTTTTAGGAATGGGCAATAAATTTTGCCCACACCCCTTGTATGAATAAAGCTAAACAAAAACAGTAAACCTATCGTCCTTGATACAGGCACATCTGAATCATTGATCCCCTCTAGCAAAGGTAGAGTGTCATCCATACCAGGCCCATATGTAACTTCATGATCTAGAGTAAGGTTGCTTGGACAAGGGTAGCATGGTGGCACACTGCTGCCCCACAGTGCCAGGATCCTGGATTCAATTCCACCCTTGGACGACTGTCTGTGTGGAGTTTGCATGGTGTCCCCATGTCTGCGTGAATTTCCTCCCATAATCCAAAGATGTACAGGTTAGGTGGATTGGTCATGGGAACTTGCCCCGTTGTACCCAGGGATGTGTGGGCTCAGTAGGTTAGCCATGGGGAAATGCAGGGATAGGGTAGGGGCTGGGTCGGGGTGGGATGCTCTTCGGAGGGATGGTGTGGACACAATGGGCCGAATGGCCTGTTCCTGGACTGTACGGGTTTCTATGATTCTTGGGGAAAGTGAGGCCTGCAGATGTCGGAGATCAGAATCGGAAAGCATGGCGCAGGAAAAGCACAGGAGGTCAGGCAGCATCTGAGCAGCAGGAGAGTCGCGTTTCGGGCATAAGCCCTTCGTCAGGAATCTTCCATGATTCTTGGCCATTTGGGAGTGAGAATGAGGAGGAACCTCTTCATTCAGGGGGCAGTGATTGATTGGAATGCTTTCCCTCAGAGAGCTGTGAAGATTCACTCATTGAACATTTTCAGGACAGGGATTGGTGGATATGAAAGGCATCAAGAGGATGTAGGGATAGGTGTGGAACAAAGACAATGAGTTAGAACATCAGCTACATTCTACATGTGTGGTACAGCAGCTTCAGAGGCTGAATAGCCTACTCCTGTGATTATGGCCAATGCAATACTTTTTGAATTCACGTTTGGGCTACAGCAGGAAACTATGGTCTCACTTGTCTTGGTCCTTCCCCACCATCCAGAATTGGGAATAAACTCTCATCCCCTTCACCCCTGGAGTCATAGATATCTTACAGCAGCATTGTCCTGCCCAGATTTATAGAATCTCTACAGTGTGGAAGCAGGCCATTTGGCCCATCGAGTCTACACCCACCCTTTTACAGGCATCCCGCCCTGACCCACCTCTGTCGCGCTGCATTCCCCATGGCTAACCCTTTGAGCCTGCACATCCCTGGACACTATGGGCAATTTCCCATGGCCAATCCACTCTAACCTGCACATCTTGGGACTCTGGGAGGAAACCCACACAGACACGGAGACCACGTGCAAATTCCACATAGACAGTCGCCCAAGGCTGGAATCAAACCCTGGGTCCCTGGTGCTGTGAGGTAGCAGTGCTAACCACTGAGCCACCATAGATTATCATTTCTGCCCACCATTTGGACATTGGTGGATTCAGACAGGAATCAGAACTGAGATAAAGAAATGGATCCCAAATTATTTCGGGCCTCACCCACTCAAAACAGAGGGGTCCCAGAACCGGTTCAATTCGTCAATCAGGATTATAGTTGTGGACCGAGATAAGCTGCCTGTTTTAGAGATTTTGAAACAGTATCCTGAAAAAAGAAGGATTGCAATTAAAATAAAACTTCCCACCGCAGCCAGACGGAATGTCAACACGGGTTTCAGATGATGAAGGGAGCTGATGGAATAAATTTCTCCGACTGGAAAACGCTGGGCTTGCATGTTTCTTAACGCTTGGAGCTGTAACAGGATATGTATGCACTGACTGTAAAAGGGGTTTGAGCCAAGATTGTGCTCAAGAAATGAGTAAGAAAGAGCAACTCTGCGTGCTTTGGCTCAGATCAGCCCTTTGACCTATCACTTTGGCCACTTTGGAGATGGTTGCAGACTGTTCATGGCTTTGGTTTGACATAAGGAAAAATCCAAAGGAATAGCCACACTACATTCAAGGCAGAACACTTAGAGGGGTGGGCGCACCTCTGTGCCACACATTTATTTAGACGGCCAATGTCAGGCAGACTGCAATAAATTCACCAGATCCTTTGGCTATTGCAGTGAGGTAGTTTTATGTTCCCCATTGTGGACTACAATCAGGGATAGATGCCTCCACTTAGGAAACTACAGATTGCAAAGGTATATTTTTACTCCTGCTGCTGGCACAGATGAAATATTTTGCCACTTTACTTTTTGTGGGGCAATTTAGCACAGCAACAATAATAACCACATTTATTCTTTGTAAGCCCTTTGCCAGATCTACCTCCTGACTCCTCAGAGCCTGTCCACCATCTACAAGGCACAGGTCAGCAGTATATTGGAATACTCCCGACTTGCCCTGGATGGGGGCAGCTCCAACAACGCTCAAGGAGCTTGACACCATCCAGGACAAAGCAGCCCCTCTTGAGTGGAGTCCCATTAACCACATTCAACTCTCACTTCCTCCTCCAACGGTGGTGCACATTGGCAGCAGTGCGTACCAGCTACAAGATGCACTGCACCAACTCACCCAGGCTCGTTTGACAGCACCTTCCAAACCCGCAACTTTGGCCAACTGGAACAACAAGGGCAGCAGATCCATGGGAAGACCACAAACTGTTGGTTCCTCTCTGAGTCTCACATCATCCTGACTTGGAAATACATAGTTCCTTCAAAGTTGCCAAGTTAAAACCCTGCAGGCTACTCCTGAAGGGCTCTGTGGGTGGTACCTATGTCATATGCATTGTGGGTGGCTCATTACCATCTTTGGAAGGATGCAGCCTGGGTATAGCAGTGAATGAAGAAATAAGCAGTTAAATATGTCTTCTTATCCCTTACGAAAGCTGGCGTTGTTTTTAAAGGCTCAGACCAGGTAAAAGATTCTGAATGATTTGAGATGGGGATTGCAGGAAGCCAGGCAAAGATGGCAGACTTTTATTTTACTTGTAGTTGTCAATCAGAGTCAAGTTCAGAGGGTCTATTCTCAAAGTGAAGGAAAATGGGAAATTTGGCAATATTACCTTAGGACACATACTATCTTGGCACTGACACTATCTGGATGTTGGCATTATTTTGGCACCAACACTATCTAGAAAGTGGCACTATCTTGGCATTGGCACTATCTGGATGTTGACTCTATCTTGTCATAAACACCATCTGGACATTGCTACTACCTTGGCATTGATGCTATTTAGGAATTGGCACTATTTTGGCACCAACACTATCGAGACATTGGCACTATCTAGATGTTGACTCTATCTTGGCATTAACACTATCTAAACATCGGCACTATCTTGGTCTTGGCACTATCTGGATGTTGACTTTATCTTGGCATCAACACCATCTGGACATTGGTACCTCAATCCTAGCATGAGTAGATGGTGATGCTATGGCAATATCATTGGAACAGTCATTGGGGGCCTGCACTGATGGAAAGGATTCAAACCCAAACATGTTGAATTGCAGTTCATAAAATTTAGGTTGGTCTCAGTAATAGTGACCATGGAACTAGCAATTAATATTAGGGAGGGATAACCTTACCCAATCTGGCCTAGGTGTGAGGTGCTAATCTGGTTGACTCTTAGCTGGCCTGAATCACTCAGTTTGAGGATAATGTAGGATGGGAAGCTGGTCAACCAAGAATAGCCTGGTCAGTAATGATCGAATGAAACAAACTGCGGACGGTCTGGACAAATGTTTGCAGCAGGTGGTTGCACAAAACAGGCAGCATCAAATAAATTGCCTGTTATTTGTCCCACTTAATAAACGGATGCATTGACTTTGATGGAACTGTGTTATCAGTGTGACGGTATAATGGGTGTACTGGTTAAAACTGCCTTCTCTATACAACAAAGGGAGCGGGGGAGGGTGGTTTGGTGTTTTGATTTTGTGGGATCATTTGGGCCGAAGGGTCTGTTTCCATGCTGTACACCTCTATGACTCTATGAAATGGAAGGTGAATTGACATTCATTGTTTTCAATGAGATTGAAAGTGGTGTGAAAGGATCTTAAAGCTTACTCTATCATCTCTGTTGATATAGTCAAAATTACATTGAATGTATTTCACACACTACCTCAACAACTCCTTCAAAGCCTCTGAGACCTCCATGCTCCTTCGATTCTGACCTCTTGCACACTCTCTTCTTTCCACACTGGCAGCTGAGCTTTCAATTCCCTCCATGTAAATTCGAGAATTTCCTTCATGTGCTGCTCCATCTTTCTCTCTCCCTCTTTCTCTCCTTTCTTTAATACACTCTTTAAATCCTACCTCATTGTCCAAGCTGTCAGCTCTCCGACCGTCCTTCTGGGATGCAGTATGAAATCTGAAAATGGTGCTATTCATCATTTATATAAATGATTTGGATGAGAATTTAAGAGGGATGGTTGGTAAGTTTGTAGATGACATCAAGGTTAGCGGTGTAGTGGACAGTAAAGAAGGTTATCTAGGAATACAGTGAGATTTTGGTCAACTGGATGAGTTTAATTTAGATAATGCAAGGTCATAGAGACATAGAGAAACAGACCCTTCGGTGCAACCTGTCCATGCCGACCAGATATTCCAACCCAATCTAGTCCCACCTGCCAGCATCCAGCCCATATCCCTCCAAACCTTTCCTGTTCATATGCCCATCCAAATGCCTTTTAAATGTTGCAATTGTACCAGCCTCCACCACATCTTCTGGCAGCTCATTCCACACACGTACCACCCTCTGCATGAAAAAGTTGCCCCTTAGGTCTCTGTTATCTTTCCCCTCTCACCATAAACCTCTGTCCTCTCGCTCTGGACTCCCCCACCCCAGGGAAGACTTTGTCTATTTACCCTAACCATGCTCCTCATGATTTTATAAACCTCTCTATGGTCAAGTCTCAGCCTCTGATGCTCCAGGGAAAACAGCCCCAGCCTCCCCCTATAGCTCAAACCCTCCAACCCTGGCAACATCCTTGTAAATCTTTTCTGAACCCTTTCAAGTTTCACAACATCCCTCCGATAGGAAGGAGACCAGAATTGCCCGCAATATTCCAAAAGTGGCCTAACCAATGTCCTGTACAGCTGCAACATGACCTCCCAACTCCTGTACTCAATGCTCTGACTATTAAAAGAAAGCATACCAAAAGCCTTCTTCACTACCTTATCTACCTGCAACTCTACTTTCAAGGAGCAATGAATCTGCACTCCAAGGTCTCTTTGTTCAGCAACACTCCTTAGGACCTTACCATTAAGTGTATAATTCCTGCTTTGATTTGCTTTCCCAAAATGCAGCACCTCGCATTTATCTGAATTAAACTCCATCTGTGACTCCTCAGCCCATTGGCCCACCTGATCAAGCTCCTGTTGTAATCTGAGGTAATCTTCTTAGCTGTCCACTACACCTCCAATTTTGGTGTCATCTACAAACTTACTAACTATACCTCCTACATTCACATCCAAATATAAATAATAAAAAAGAGTGGACCTAACACTGATCCTTGTCATACACAGCTGGTTACAGTCTGGAAAACAGCCCTCCATCACTATCCTCTGTCTTCTACCTTTGAGCCAGTTCTGTATCCAAATGGCTAGTTCTCTCTGTATTCCATGAGATCTAACCTTGATAACCAGTCTACCATGGGGAACCTTGTCAAACACCTTGTTGAAGTCCATATAGATCATGTCCTCTCATCAATCCTTTTTGTTACTTCTTCAAAAAACTTAATCAAGTTTGTGAGACATGATTTCCCAAGCACAAAGTCATGTTCACTATCCCTAATCAGTCCTTTCCTTTCCAAATACATGTAAAAATCCTGTCCCTCAGGATTCCCTCCAACAACTTGCCCACCACCGACATCAGGCTCACCGGTATATAGTTCCCTGGCTTGTTTTTATCACCTTTCTGAAATAGTGGCACCACGTTAGCGAACCTCCAGTCTTTTGGCACCTCACCTATGACTGTCGATGATATAAATATCTCAGCAAGGAGCCCAGCAATCATTTCCCTAGCTTCCCACAGAGTTTGAGGGTACACCTGATCAGGTGCTGGGGAATTTATCTACCTTCATACGTTTCAAGACATCCAGCACTTCCCCCTGTGTAATATGGACAGTTTTCAAGATGTCACCATTTATTTCCCTACAGTCTATGTGGTTGCATTTTGATTGGTCAAACCAGGGCAGCACTTAAACAGTAAATGGTAGAGCCTGGGGAATGTTATAAAACAAAAAGAGATCCAAGGGTACAGGTTCATAGCCCCTTGAAAGTGGAATCACAAGTAGATAGGGTGGTGAAGAAGGCTTTTGGCATGCTTACTTTCATTGGTCAGAGCATTGAGTATAGTTGTTGGGTTATCTTGTTGCAACTGTACAAGATAATGCCACAGTACTATGTGCAGTTCTGGTCACCCTACTATAGAAAGGATACTATTAAACTTAAAAAAGGACAGCAAAGATTTACTAGGATGCGAGCTGGACTGGAAGGTTTGAGACTGGATAGACTGGGACTTTTTACCCAGGAGCATAGGCGACTGAAGGGTGACCTTCTAGAGTTGTATAAAATCTTGAGAAGCATTGGTGAGGTGGATAACTGACAGCTTTTCCTCATGGTAGGAAAGTCTAAAACTAGACTCGATAGGTTTAAGGCTACAAGGGAGAGAAACAAAAGTGACCAGACACAATTTTTTTCACATAGAGGGTGGAATGGGCTGCCTGAGGTAGTGGTGGAGGTGAGTACAATTTTGCTATTTGAGAATCATTTGTGCAGGTACATGCTTGGGATAAATATGGAGGAATATGGACCAAACGCAGGCAAATGGGACTAGATTAATATGTAAAAACTGGGCAACATGGACAAGTTAGGCTGAAGGGTCTGTTTCCATGCTGTAAACCTCTATGAGAGCTATAGGGCTGATGGGGTTTATGCTGATAGGGAGCACTAAACCTTGGGTAAGATTTGAACCTCGGATGTGAATGAATAATTTGAGATGATGAGGTGACTGGGCACCAATCTCTACGTAA
The DNA here is from genome assembly GCF_020745735.1 of Hemiscyllium ocellatum. Taxonomy (NCBI): domain Eukaryota; kingdom Metazoa; phylum Chordata; class Chondrichthyes; order Orectolobiformes; family Hemiscylliidae; genus Hemiscyllium; species Hemiscyllium ocellatum. Next base: position 13,632,713 of record NC_083433.1, read on the forward strand.
TTTCCTAATCAACCCATTTAGAGATATTATTATACACCTCTGGAGTGAGAGGGACTTGAACTCAGGCCTCTGAGGTCAGAGGCAGGGACACTATCATTGTACTACAAGAGCTCCCTCTGCGCCAATGCCTATTGATACCAGCATTACTATTTACATCTGAAAGAAGATTAGGCCACCTAGAGACAGTCAACACCATCTTGCCAACTGGAGATCTTTCATTTGGTCTTGGTTATAAGTCGAATGCTCTAGTTCCTGGTTGTATCCAATCCAGAGTGATTTGCAGAGGTCTACCACTGCACCAGCTATCTTTCAAAGGGTATGAGTTTCAGGTTTTAATGGTGGAAATTAGTAAAGAGAAAGAGGCTTAGAAAATTCTCAGCTCAATTCATAGCGAATGGGCAGAAAATCAAGTCCATGTGTGTACTGTAAGGAGATATCCCAGGCACTAGAGAGCTCAGTAACATCTGTAGCAAAAAGGAAATCTATAAAACAGCTTCAGGACCTCATAAAAATTGAACAGGGCAATTACATCTGAAGCATAACATGCATTTTGTAATATTGCATATGCATCGGCCAATCCATTGCCACTGCCATTCACCCATGTCCCCCATCAATTTGGGCACGACATGGATATTGTACGTTCTTTTTGCAAGCCGTTGGATTAGCTCAAAGATGCAAAAACAAAGTGACCAAACAAATGTGTTTGTGCATATCTGCTTTCCCATGGGGAGGGGGCAAAGGAAGGGCAAGGCCCAATCTCTGCTGGGATTCCAAAGAGAAACAGGAAAGACCATTTAGCTGTGGAATGTGTTCTGCCATTCAATGCAATTATGATTATCTGTGACCTAGCTCCATATAGCTGCGTCTGGGCCCATATCCATGCGAAGAAAATCTAACAACTTCAGTTTTAAAATTAAATATTAATCTTACCAAGTGATGAAATAAGCTCCAATTCCCACCACTTTTACCTCAAAGAAAGGTTCCTTAGATTCACTCCCGAAAAGTCTAGCTCTCGATTATGTGCCCTCATTCTAGTTTTTTTTTAACCTGTGGAAATAGTCGCTCCCTAACCTCTCTAACACTTTAATATCTTGAAAACGTCAATCAACTTATCTTTCAACCAGCTATAATTTGGGGAGTACAACCCTATCAGGTTCAAAAGGTCCTCATGGCTTATTCCACTTTGTTCTGGTGAATTTACGTTGTGCTCCCTCTGAGGCTTGTATGTGGAATGTAAATCAAGGATTCAGTTCGCTCAGTTGGTTTGATGGCTAGTGTATGGTTCAGAATAATACCTACAACGAAGGTTTGATTCCCATTTCAATAAGACTGGAAGAAAAAGGAACAGGAGTAGGCCATTCAACCCCTCAAACATGCTCCACCATTCACTGGGATCATGGCTGATCTGATTGCATTCCTCACCTGCCCTTTCCCCAGACAGCAGAAGTTAATGAGAAACCATCACGGGCAAAAGCTTCCTAGAACACAGCTCAGGGTAAAGGATCAGAAGATGATGAGATAAGAATATGACTTCAGAATGGAATGGAATCAAATCAAGAGTGTACATGTCAAAAATACATTCTCTAGAGCAAATTCAACATGCAGTTAGTGTTCCTCAACCATTCATACTCATATTTCCCTATTTTTGCCTGATTTCTTCAATTGTTCTGTGTTTGATTATGTGAATCTGTTTACTATTGATGCTCACTGTGTTTGATTGGTTAAGCCTGGATTGGAGACTGAGGAACTAGTGCCATATTTATAGAGTCATAGAGATCTACAGCACAGAAAAAAGTTCTTCCCCCAATCCTGTTTGCACCGTTCGAATACTACTAGGTATTCTAATCCCATTTTCAAGCACTTAGTGCATAGCCTTGTATGGCTTAACAGTGCAAGTGAACATCTAAGTTCACTCCCTCACCACCTCAGTAGCAGCAGGGTGTACTATGTACAAGATGCACTGCAGAGATTCACCAAAGATCCTCAGACAGCACCTTCCAAACCCATGACCACTTCCAACTTGAAGGATAAAGGCAACAGATACATGGGAACACCACCACCTTCAAATTCCCCTCCAAGACACTCACCATCCTTCATAGTCTCTGGGTCAAAATCCTGGAATTCCCTCCCTCATGGCATTGTGGGTCAACCACTGCACATGGTCTGCAACGGTTCAAGAAGACAGCTAGGGATAGGCAGGAAATGCTGGCCCAGCCAGCAACACCCACATCCCACAGATGAATAAATAAACAAGAACTTCTCAAATGTGATAAGGTTTCTGACTCTCCCATGCTTACAAGCAGTCAGTTCTGGATTCCCAACACCCTCTGGGTGAAAAAGGTATTTCCTCACATCTCCTCTGAACCTGTACCCCTGAGATATCACATGTACAAGAACTGGGACTATTTTCTTGGTAAGTATGGACTTATATCCAGAACAGTCTTTCTATAATCAGTTTACAGAGACAATCCATCTTCACTTTGGGCTCTATAGAACAGCCGCAAATTTTAAAATCACATTCATCTCTTATGGCCTAATGAATGGGACACCATTTCAGTGGACCTTAGATTTTTGATTAGATTCCCTACAGTGCGGAAACAGGCCCTTTGGCCTAACCAGCCCTCTGAATAGTAATCCACACAGATCTATTTCCCTCTGACTAATGCACTATGGGCAATTTAGCATGGCCAATTCACCTAACCTGCACATCTTTGGACCGTGGGAGGAGATCAGAGCAAATCCACGCAGACACAGGCTAGAATATGCAAACTCCACACAGACAGTTGCCCGGGGCTGGGATCAAACCCTAGTGCTGTAAGGCAGCAGTGCTAACCACCGAGCCACCATGCCGCCCTACTCTAATTGTCATGGGTAATGGCATTTAAAAGGCATTGATACCTTTGTTACAAATTCAGGTTGGATGAAAATCTGCTGATGATGCTGTGCAAAGTGACGAGGGCTGAGGCATTTTGAAACTGCATTGTGCATTTTGTCCACTGGTGCCTGCCATACACGCATGTACGAGTGGGGGCAGTCTGCTGGGAAGGCAGGACAAAGAATCCACCACGTCTTAAGACCTTGTACAGTTAGAATTGCAAATGCCTTGGGTCAATTACATAACAGTTTCTGTCCCAAGAGCTTCATATGGGTAAACATTGCCAGTTGGAATCTCCCCTCGCTTCTTTATCACAGTTGCTGACTGAAGCTGAGTTGCCTTGCCAAACACACTGGCTGATCCATTATCCCAGAAAATCTGGAAAGAGGCACTGAATCTCAAAAGCAGACGAATTGCAGCTAAAGCTTAATTAATGTCTGAATCAGCCCCATTTGGAGCCAATGGCCAGTTTTGAACGCCGCACATCAGGATGGTTGAGGCTTTCAAGAAAACAAAGGGTGGATGTACTGGAATGCTACCAGCAATGAGAGAATTTGCGGATATTGAGGGGAGGGGGTGAGACAAATTCAAACGTGCTCTTTATCCTGAAGGGGTTAAGGGGAGATTTGATAGAGATGTTCAAGATCATGAGGATTTGGTGAGAGCAAATAATGAGAAATGTTTCCAGTGACTGAAAATTTGGTAACCAGTGGGTAGAGCCGGGAGGTAATTTCCAAACAGAAAACCCACAAGTGACATGAGAAAGCATATTTTTAAGGACAGGAGTTGTGTGATCTGGAATGCACTGCCTGAAAGCGTTACGGCAGTAATAATGTTTAAAAGCAGATCAAATAAATCTGAGGGGGGAGTCACTGACAAGGCTACGGGGAAAATGTAGACAAATTGGATTATTCTTTCAAAGAGACAAGTCCAGGTATGATGAGTTGAATGGCCTGGGCCATTCTATGATTCCGTGATGAATAAATTACACTGTGATAAGAACAAAAGTGGATTCATTAATGTGCTTCAGTCTTGCCAGAATTAGGCTCAAAATATACATTTTTAAAAATTCATTCTCAGGATGTGGGCATCACTAGCAGACCTAGTAATCATTGCCTGTCCCTAATTACTATGGAGAGGTGTTACACAGTCACAGAGCCATACAGCAAGGAAACAGACCCTTTAGTCCATTTTCTCTACACTGATCAGATATCTCAATCAGACCCAGTCCCATTTGCCAGCACTTGGCCCCTGTCCCTCTAAACCCTTCCTATTCATGTACCCATCCTTTTAAATGCTGTAATTGTACCATCCTCCACTACTTGACCTGCTTTCTTGAACCACTGCAGTCCATGCGAGGCAGGTACAATCCACCCTGTAGCTAGGGACAGACATCCAGCATTATGACCCAGTGGAAGTGAATGAATTAGTCAATGGAAGAAGGACAAGCAGAAATATCGATGTGAGGCCAGAATCGTGATGTTACTGATGATGGAGGTAGGCTAAAGGGGCCGAATGGCCTGTAGGGCCTTGACCACATGCTTGATGGTGGACCTTGGTGACATTCCTATTCATCTGCTGCCCCTTTTCCTTCTCAAGGCCGGAGGTCATGGATTTGGAAGGTGGCGTCAAAGAAACGTCAATCAGAATCTATCCAAAGTTGTAAAATGAGCAGACGGTTGCTTGCGTGCAATCGTCCAGACGGTGCTTCACAGGCAGTGGCAACGCGTGCCCCATCATAACAACAATAAAAAATGCTTCTGGGTGTCTTTGTTATGCCAATTAACCTCACATCTCTGTCTTCTGGTTACCAGCCACTGTGTCACTGGAAACAGCTTCTGTCACATTAGGGATTGACTGAGTTCCAGGGAACACTCTTCCAAAGAATCCCAAGCAAACATTGCAACATTGTCCTCAGCAATAAATTAGCACCACCGCTTTCAATTTCAGACTTTCAGTGTGGTTTTCAAGTTTTGCTGTTTGCTCGGGTTCATGTAATGCCGTGATACCATTGCCTATCTGTCCAAACAGCTTTTATGCATTCTTACTTCAGGGCAGTCCCCTCACTTCAGCGTGGATCAGAAAACCAATACATCGGCAGCCGTTAAGGGGTTAATGCAGCTGAGGTCTCTCAGCTGAGAGAGCACTGAGCTGAAGAAAAACTGGGCCACTGTTCCTCTCGAAGTCCTGTGTCGGCAAATTAAAAACCTCAAACTGTCTGCAAAACATTCCCTGTAGCGCCCCATCATTCCGAATTCCGTACAGAAATACAGGAGAGAAATAGATGATTGAAGATTGAAAAACAAGTCACCAGTCCTTACCTTTAAGGCAGTCAAGCTGTGCTTTAGCATACGTGTACCCACATGTGGTTTTAATCACATCGCCGGAAACAAACTAAGATCATTAGGAACAGTCTGCCGAGTATATAGAGTGGAGGGAACACAGGCATATTTTATAATATGGGAGCAATTTGTCGTCAGTCAATCAGCTGTTAACTCCTGGAGGACAGGGCTAAACACTGATGTCAGATAGCAAGAGATGGATCAGTTATTGCATGCTAAGGAAATGAGATTGGAAGACAGTCCAAGGTTTATCACTGGTTCATTGGGTTCAGAGCAGCAACAGCAATAATTTTCATTTGTATCGCACCATTATTAGAATCAGAGAGTCATAGAACATGGAAACAGACCCTTCGGTCCAACCAGTCCATGCCATCCATAATCCCAAACTAAACCAGTCCCACCTACCTCCATATCCTCCATACATTTCTTATTCATGTACTTATGGAATGGGCTGGGGCTGTTTTCCCTGGAGCATCAGGTTTATAAAATCATGAGGGGCACGGATAGGGTGAATAGACAATGTCGTTTTCCCAGGGTAGAGAAACCCCAAACTAGGGCATAGGTTTAAAGTGAGGGGGGGGGGGGGTAAGATAGAAAAGGGACTTTAGGGGAAGCATTTTCACACAGAGAGTGGTATGTGTATGAAATAAACTGCCAGAGGAAGTGGTGGAGGCTGGTACAATTGCTACATTTAAAAGTCACCTGGATGGCTATATGATTAGGAAGAGTTTAGAGGGATATGGGCCAAATGCTGGCAAATGGGACAAGATTAATATAGTCAGCTTGAATGAGTTGCACCGATGCTGTGCTCTATGACTCTATGACACCCTTCTTCTGGAAGTTCATTCCACATATGAACCACCTTATGTGTAAAAAAAATTGCTCCTCATGTCTTTTTAAAATGTCCTCTCCCCTTAAACACATATCCCTAGTCTTAAGATCCTCCACCCTATGGAAAAGACACCTGCCTTATCTGTACTCCTCATGATTCGATAAACTTCTACAAGGTCACCCCTCAACCCACTACGCTCCAGCGAAATAATCGCAGCCTCTTCTCATAACTCAAACCTTCCGCATCCAGAAACATTCTGGTTAATCTCTTCTGAGTCCTCTCCAACTTAATGATACCTATCCTAGGGTGATCAGAACTGGAGACAGAACTCCAGAAGAAGCCTTGCCAAGGTCCTGTAAAATCTCAGCATGAGTCATCCCTCTTAGAAGCCTTATTGAAATCGGGCATGCTGGTTCCCAAAGGCTTCATCAAAGAGGTTTAAGGAGCAACTTATAGATGGTTTGTCAAAGCTTTGGGTTAAAGTGATTAAAGGCAAATCATCCCAGATCAACAGAGCAGTGAACTATACTGGTAGAGGTTATCATGGTACCACTTCTGCAGTACTTGGGTGAGACTGAATAGTGAACACTGCACAGAGTTCTCATTGAAATATAAGAAGGAAAAGGTTTAATACTGGGAGCAGTGATGATATGAGTAACCAGGCTAATCTCTAGTGTTAAAGATCTACGATCATGAGGAAAACACTCAAAGAAACTTTGAGCTGTTTTGTCTCTGTGTATCCTTTAAAACTCACAATAGTTTTCCAGTTGCTCATGTTTAAGAATTGATAGGCTTCTCCAATGGAATTATATTATGAATTAATATTTTCTCTGCTTAACGCGTTGGCCAGATTCAAGACGACCCCCTTGAATGTCTTAGTTTTCAAATGAGACACACTGAGAGGGGTGACACTGAAGTACATCAGGGGAACATAATTAGCAATGTCAGATGTTAATACAACATTATTTCAAACAGCATGACAAAGTGGCATGTAAAACTAGTAAAAGGTCTTTTTATTCACCTTGTCCATGGGAGGTGACATCTCAGGTGAGATGGTTTCTCAGTTTTAATTGCCCCTTGAGAAGGTAGTGGGGAGCAACTTGCTTGAACTGCTATAGTCCATGTGCTGTAGGTGGACCCACAGTTGGTTCCACGAGGAAGTAACATGAAATGGTAAGGTCACTATAGTCTAACCAAATCATGGGCCTGCTCTCTCATTAGAGAGAGACAATTAGTGGTGGTTTAACCTGAGGGTTACCATGCATCAGGCAAGGGGAGAGGTTGAGAAGTACAATCCTTCATGGTACCCTCAGCCAGTGTGGGAATTGAACCCCTGCTGTTAGCATTACACCATATTGCAAACCAACTAACTGACCTCCCTTTGGTTATCGTGAAGGACTCTGCTTCTCAACCTCTGCCCTAGTCTGTGGCCTGATAAAATCACTACCAGTCATCTCTCTCTCTCTCTCTCTGTAATGAGGGAGCAGCCCTTTGGTTCTTTGGGACGATGGTGACTTCATTTTAATGTGAAAACAACATAGCGATTTATACCATTTACATATAGCATCACAAAAGCATCTAAGTGTGTAACATGATCTATTTTTGAGACTTAGTGGCTGTTTCAGTTTAGGTTAATGTGATGATGACTTTAGACAAAGCAAGATCCCACACTTAGCAATAAAATAAATGGTCCATCTTGGGGTTGGGGGTAGTCTGAGAGTCCTGTTGAGGTTGTGGTGTGTTCAGTGTTGGGGGAGTGATTGGTAGCTAAACCACAAAGTGGCTCTCCCAAAGGAGGTGTCACAGGACATTAAACCGAGGCTGTGCGTGTCTGCCCCAGATGAATATCAAAGATTCCACAGTCACTACTGCAGGATATTCCTCCCTTCCCATTCCTGTGTCCTGGTCCATATCCTCTGGCCTTTGGCCACAGCATTGAACCAGGTGTCTTGGCCACCATCATGGTGGTTCTTCTGTGGCAGTTCACTGTGTGAAAATCAGATGCAATGTGTTTTATAGATTACACCATTTCAAAAATGGCTTCATTGGCTGTAAAGTGTTTTGGGACATCTTAAGGTCATACAAGGCACTAGCTCAGTGCAAACCTTTCTTTCTTTCTGGACCTGAAGCTGAAAACCATTCGCTATGGTGGAAGTATAATTCCCCCAACCTTTGACCTCACTTTAAGATGGTGCCTGACCCTTTGAGTTTTTGATTTTCTTACTTTAAAGCTCACCTATTCTTAAGCATGATCTGACTTCGCTCTGAACACGTGTCCCCTTTAATTCTCTGGCCGATGGTTGAAATGATGTTTTGAACCGATACTGTATCTGGCTGTTTAACTGGGTGGTAAAGCTACAGATTTATGAATTCCACTGTGTTAGGACACTCTGAGGTAGTTGAACCAGTCTATTTATCTTTACTGTGGAACGGTCAGTTGTACAGAGTCATCAGAGCAAATAATGCAGACGTAGCTGAGGGGAATCAAGATAAGCAAATCAGAAAGAGAGGAACAAAACCATGTTCTGATCAAGTCAAGCAGTTTTCACTGAAGTTCATCCTAGTAGCTCCCTGAAACAGAATTCTGTTCTCAACGGGCTGTTTCCAAGGATACACACCAAGACAAATATCAATTGTGCCTGACTGAATCAGTGAAAGGATTCAGCCAGTGAAATCTGTCTTCCCAAAACTTGTTGCTTTCCCAAAATGAATGTGAGGATGAATTTCAAGTATGTGACTTGATTGATAGAGGTTGCTGTTGGGGGAAGGTATAGTGGCTTGGACACTCTCTGAGCTTACCGGGCATCTAAAGGTGTCTTCGGTGACCTTGACCACTGGGGTGAGTTCATTGAACCTCTGACACAACACAACATCCAAGTCTGTGGGGCTTTGAAAGGGTTAAGGTCAGTATCTGCTCCCAGTGACAATGCAGGGCTTCCTTCCTTTCCATGCATTTGGGATATCTCTCACTCTTTCTACCCTCTTCCAGCAAGCCCTCCAGTACAATATCCAACAGCAGTAAGAGTCCGCAATCTTCTGTGTTGCACCACTCATCCTTTCCCAGGCCTGACCCCCTTAGATCATAACTCCCAGTATTTGTCCCAGTCAGCACGTGCATACACCTTTGAGACATGCAAGTCATCTTTAAGTAGGGCTAACCAGTCACGGTACTAGCTTTGTACTGTTATTGATCTAATGTTGACGATACAGCTTGATACTACATTTCTATTGTATTTTATTAAGTAAGGCCACACAAGACTCACATTCTTCCTGTATGATGAATACTACAGCGGGGTCTGGTTCACTGCACGGTATTAGACTCTTCGCATGTCTGGATGGTATTGTAACACCCAAAGATTGCATCTATATTTATAAGGGGTCCTGGTCTCAGGAGACAGTGTGGGTAATTTCAGACTGAATCATAGAGATGTACAGCATGGAAACAGAACCTTTGGTCCACCTCATCTATGTTGACCAGATATCCCAAAATGATCAAGTGTCATTTGCCAGCATTTGGCCCATATCTCTCTAAACCCTTCCTAATCATATACCCATCATCATGCCTTTTAAATGCTGTAATTGTACCAGCCTCCACCACTTCCTCTGGCAGCTCATTCCATACACGCACCACCCTCTATGTGAAAACATTGCTCTTTAGGTCTCTTTTAAATTTTCCCCTCTCACCTTAAACCTATGCCCTCTAGTTTTGGACTCCCCTACCCCAGGAAAAAGATCTTGTCTACTTATCCTATCCATGGCCCTCATGATTTTATAAATTTCTATAGGGTCACCTCTCAGCTTCCGACGATCCAGGGAAAACAGCCCCAGCCTGTTCAGCCTCTCCCGAAAGCCCAAACCCTCCAACCCTGGCAACATCCTTGTAAATCTTTTCTGAAGCCTTTCAAGTTTCACAACATCATTCCCATAGGACAGAGACCAGAATAGAAAGAAATATTTCAAAGTGGCCTCACCAATGTCCTGTACAGCCGTAACATGACCCCCAACTCCCATACTCAATGCTTCGACCAATAAAGGCGGATGAGCAGAAATTTCTTCACTCAGACGGTGGTGAACGTGTGCAATTCTCTGTCACAGATTGGCGGAAACGTCACTGAATAATTTTAAGAAAGAATTAGATTTTTATAAGGTAAAGGTGTCAAGGAGAATGGGGAGAGAGCAGGAGTATGGTGCTGGGGTAATGGATCAACCATGATCATGTTGAACAGTAGAGCAGGCTCAATGGGCTGAATGGTCTACTCTGTTCCTGTTGCTAATTTTCTGTGATTTTATTTATTTATCCAGAGCTCTTAAATGAAAATCAGCATCAGTAAAAAAGATTCTATCATCTCAAATTATCCCAACAAAGAGTACAAGAGCAGATCAGGGACTAGGAATCCTGCAGCGAGTAACTCACCTCCTGACTCCCCACAACCTATCCAGTATCTACAAGGCACAGGTCAGGAGTGTGATGGAACACTCCTCACTTGCCTGGCTGAGTGCAGCTCCATTGAAACTTAAGAGACTCATTACCAACCAGGAGAAATCAGCCTCCCAGCCACCAACTTAGACACTCACTCCCTCCACTCACTGGTGCACAGTGGCAACCGTGTATGCCATCTACAAGGTACACTGCAGGATGTTGCCAAGGCTCCTCTGACAGCACTTCCCAAACCCACGACCACTTCCATTTGGAAGGACAAAGGCAGCAAATACATGGGAACATCACACCCTGCAAATTCCCCTGCAAATCACTCACCGTCCTGACTTGGAAATATATCGCCGTTCCTTCACTGTCACTGGGTCAGAGTACCGGAACTCCCACTCTGAGAATGCAGTGGTGCACTGACACCAGATAAACCACGACAACTGAAGAAAATGACGCACCACCAACTTCTCAAGATCAGTTCGGGACTTGTCAGGGTTGCCCACAAGAAAATATGAAACGAAAAATAAACCTGTATGAGCTGGCGATAATATCTGGGAATGATTATAAGCCTATAACCTAGAGGAAATTGGTGATTTATATATAGAATAATAGATGCAAGAAAGACATTTCAGAATACAATCTAATTGAAGGGCTTGGCTGGTTTAAATATAGAAAACTGCAAAAGTCTGAGGGCAGACTGTGAGAATCAAATGGTTTATATTTAGAATATCTGAGAGCAAGTTATAAATTGGAATCAAATCAAGGACTTCAAATGGGTTCTACATAACTGAATATTGCACACTTGAAAGAGATGGCACGAGCTAAAATCTAACCAAGACAGTCTGGTAGCATTGATACTCCATAAATAAACCCATGATTGTAGTCCCACCATCACAGCTGGTGCACGTACAAGCTATAAAAATAGGAGTAGACCATTTGGCCCCTCAAGCCTGTTTTGGTTATTCAATAAAATCATGGCTGGGGTGTTTGTGTTTCCATAAGACCGTTAGATATAGGAGCAGAATTAGATCATTCAGTCCATCAAGCCTGCTCCGCTATTTGATCATAAATAGACAGGCAGGAGGCTGGAAGAACACAGTAAGCCAGGCAACCATAGGAGGTGGAGAAGTCAACGTTTCGGGTGTACCCCTTCTTCAGGGCCTCTCCACTACTTGATGCTGCCTGGCTTGCTGTGTTCTCTCAGCCTCCTGCCTGTCCCTCCTGATGCTGCCTGGTTTGCTGCGTTCCTCCAGCCTCCTGCCTGTCCCTCCTGATGCTGCCTGGCTTGCTGTGTTCTCTCAGCCTCCTGCCTGTCCCTCCTGATGCTGCCTGGCTTGCTGTGTTCTCTCAGCCTCCTGCCTGTCCCTCCTGATGCTGCCTGGCTTGCTGTGTTCTCTCAGCCTCCTGCCTGTCCCTCCTGATGCTGCCTGGCTTGCTGCGTTCCTCCAGCCTCCTGCCTGTTCCTCCTGATGCTGCCTGGCTTGCTGTGTTCTCTCAGCCTCCTGCCTGTTCCTCCTGATGCTGCCTGGCTTGCTGTGTTCTCTCAGCCTCCTGCCTGTTCCTCCTGATGCTGCCGGGATTCCTTACAGTGTGGAAACAGGCCCTTCGGCCCAACAAGTCCACACTGACCCTCGGAAAAGCAACCCACCCAGACCCATTCCCTTACATTTACCCCCTCACCTAACACTATGGGCAATTTAGCATGGCCAATTCACATAACCTGCACATTTTTGGACTGTGGGAGGAAACCCACGCAGAATGTGCAAACACCACACAGACAGTTGCCTGAGGTGGGAATTGAACCCAGGTCTCTGGTGCTGTGAGGCAGCAGTGCTAACCACTGTGACACCGTGCTGTCTTAAACATACTTTGTGGCAATGAGTTCCTCAGTCACCACTCTGGCTGACACTTATCCCATTTGCTCATACAAATCCTGGAGTTGGACTTGAACCTGGAGTTTCTGCCTTAGGGGCCAGGGACACTACCCATTGTGCCACAACGTCTCCGAAAATTCTGCTTGGCTAAGGTAGTGGGGATTGCGGTACGTGTCTTGCGAGTGACACCACGTGAACTACTTTTTTTCCACCTCTGTACAGAATTTCAGTAGACACGTTACACAACAAACACATCGCATGCGGAAAGGGGAGAGGAATTCTTAAGGCACTCAAGTCAAAAAGACAGCAGACACATGAGGTCGATCACAACTTCAATCTTGTTGGAGGATCCAAAGCCTGTTAAAAACCATGCAACCTTTGCTGCCACAGTTTGGGAGTATTTCCAAATTTGCCGTGAGATTTCTCATCATACAGGAAACACTGCAACCCCGTTACTGCTGCATCTGACTACAAAAAGGTATGAAATTATTTGGAAACATGGGGATTATTTGTCTCTCAGTAACATCAGTGTGCACCATCCTTAAGATGCATGGCAGAAATTCACCAAAGTTACTAAGACAACACCTTCAATAGAGGGATTTGTTTAGCTCTGTTGGCTTACAGAGCCATATGCTGCCAACAGTGTGGGTTCAATTCCCATTACTGGTTTGATAGTACTATGAAGGGCTCTCCTTCTCAATTACTTCCCTTGTCTGAGGTCCAGTGGCCCTCAGGCTCGATTGTCATCAGTTGCTTCTGTCTCTAATAAGTGAGCAGCCCCTATGCTCTGGTAAGGCTGTTGTTGATGTATATTTTGTTCCACAAATCCAGACGACACAAGTTTCAGCACAACGGTAGATGCTTTATCATTGGACAGCCGGCGAGAGATTCTCAGTATCCCCAAAAGTAGTAATGTGTCTACTTGTGGTGACACTTCTCCAGGAATCTCTGCCCTACACACAAAGACAGTATTTTTTTATAGGGATTAAACAAAAGTTTTATCAGTCACATGGTCGATTGTCATTACATAGTTTAAAGTAAGCAGTTATGAATTTACAAAGCCAGATGAATGTCAATGTCCCATGATGACGTGTGAATGGATACAGGAACTGATTATCATATTCTTCCATGATTATATGTTGATGGGAAGAGATTACGACAGAAGGGCTTTGCCTGCTGTATGTGGGGGATTCATAGACCTATGCTAATACGAAGGGGAAATAAGACAATGGGAGCAGGAGGCAGTTTAACAGGGTTGTGGCCAAGGGAATTAGGCTTGTCTGGGAAGGGCAAATACTTCTGTCTGAGGCTACAGGGGAATCCACATCTGTGGCTCAAATAGGCTCCTCTACCGTGATACAGTCAGCCTCCCCCCTACTGAGATATTCTGTCCATATTGTAACAGGACAGGGCTTCCAATGGAGACTGTAGTGAGTCTTTTTAGCAGTGAAATATTTAACCGTTGAGTCCCCATGCACCTTGAAGGAGAAGTAAAAGTGGATGTGATCCCTTGTGACTTTCTAACTTCCTCACTACGGTGACACAACCAACCTTCAATACACACAACTAATCATTAGCGAGAAGGACAAGGGCAGCAGATACGTACTGTCCCCCCTCCAAGCCACTCACCATCCTGACTTGGAAATATATCGCCATTCCTTTGAGTCAGAATCCTGGAATTCCCTCCTTAACGACATTGTGGATGTAGCCATACCAAAGGAACTGCAGTGGATCGAGAAAGCACCTTCTCAATACCAACTAAGGACAGGCAATGAATGCAGGCCCAGCCAGCGGCACCCGCATCCCCCCCGTGAGTTATGCAGTGCCTTTCACAAGACTTGGATGCCTCAAAGTCCCTTACAACCAATGAAATACCTTTCAAGGCACAGTCGCTGTTGCAATATAGGAAACTCAAGCAGACAATGTGTGCACAGCAAACTCTCACAAGCAACAAATTAGTGATTGCAAAATTGGGGTTCTGGATACTTCCAAAAGATGAGGATGTTTGTTCACACCAGTTAAGATTGTTTTACTCTTTACAGAGATATCAGTCAATAAAAGAACCTGCGTCAAGTTCCAGGTGAACATCAGTTGACAATACTGATCATGTACCCTAGCTGTGGGCATAACTGCTCTTAACCTGTGATGCTAAAGAGATTACAACATGATCGGCATCATTGCCGTTCAATGAAAGATAAATATTTACCAAAACACTTGAGTTAACACTCCTGCTCTCGTTTGCAATCATAGCATGGGATTTTTTCTAGCTCCCTAAGAGGGGAGATGGGGCATCTGGTTATTAATTTATCTGAAGGTGGCAGTTGCAACAGGTTGGCACCTCCATCATATTTGAACCACAAATGTCTGACTTTGTGGCAACACTGCTACCAACTGAGTCTTACCTCAAACGTAATGTTAGCGACTCAACACGTGTATATAATCATCAGTCAGTTGGTGGAACTGTTCCTTTCAGGATGAAATACTGTTGTCAGTGCCTGTGTGTATTGAGTGGCTCTCAGATAAATTATGCCACTTTCTCACTGAAATTTCCTCTGCAGCTCCATGACATGGGACTCTGTGCTCAATGGTCTGTTCCCTGGGACAATAGACAATAGACAATAGGTGAAGGAGTAGGCCATTCTGCCCTTCGAGCCTGCACCACCACTCAATATGATCATGGTTGATCATCCTTAATCAGTATCTTGTTCCTGCCTTATCTCCATAACCCTTGATTCCACTATCCTTGAGAGCTCTATCCAACTCTTTCTTAAATGAATGCAGAGACTGGGCCTCCACTGCCCTTTGGGGCAGAGCATTCCACACAGCCACCACTCTCTGAGTGAAGAAGTTTCTCCTCATCTCTGTCCTAAATGGTCTACCCTGTATTTTTAAGCTGTGTCCTCTGGTTCGGCACTCACCCATCAGCGGAAACATGTTTCCTGCCTCCAGAGGGTCCAATCCTTTAATAATCTTATATATCTCAATCAGATTCCCTCTCAGTCTTCTAAACTCAAGGGTATACAAGCCCAGTCGCTCCAGTCTTTCAGCGTAAGGTAGTCCCGCCATTCCAGGATTTGACCCCGTGAACCTACGCTGCACTCCCTCAATAGCCAGAATGTCTTTCCTCAAATTTGGAGACCAGAACTGCACACAATACTCCAGGTGTGGTCTCACCTTGGCCCTATACAGCTGCAGAAGCAAGTCTTTGTTTCTATACCTAATCCCTCTTGTTATGAAGGTCAGCATGCTATTAGCCTTCTTCACTACCTGCTGTACCTGCATGCTTACCTTCATTGACTGGTATACAGGAACACCCAGATCTCTCTGTACTGCCCCTTTACCTAAATTGATTCCATTTAGGTAGTTATCTGCCTCCCTGTTCTTGCCACCAGTGGATAACCATACATTTATTCACATTAAACTGCATCTGCCATGCATCTGACCACTCACCTAAGCTGTCCAGTTCACCCTGTAATCTCCTAACATCCTCTTCACATTTCACCCTGCCACCCAGCTTAGTATCATCAGCAAATTTGCTAATGTTATTACTAATACCATCTTCTATATCATTAATATATATTGTAAAAAGCTGCGGTCCCAGCACTGATCCCTGTGGTACCCCACTGGTCACTGCCTGCCATTCTGAAATGGAGCCGTTTATCACTACTCTTTGTTTCCTGTCAGCCAACCAACTTTCAATCCAAGTCAGTACTTTGCCCCCAATACCATGCGCCTTAATGTTGCTCACTAACCTCCTATGTGGGACTTTATCAAAAGCTTTCTGAAAGTCCAGGTACACTACATCTACTGGATCTCCCTTGTCCATCTTCAGAGTTACATCCTCAAAAAATTCCAGAAGATTAGTCAAGCATGATTTCCCCTTCATAAATCCATGCTGACTCTGATCTATTCTGTTACTACTATCCAGATGTGTCGTAATTTCATCCTTTATAATACACTCCAGCATTTTTCCCACCACTGAGGTCAGACTAACTGGTCTATAATTTCCTGCTTTCTCTCTCCCACCTTTCTTAAAAAGTGGTGCAACGTTAGCCACCCTCCAATCCGCAGGAACTGATCCCGAATCTATCGAACTCTGGAAAATAATCACCAACGCATTCATGATTTCTCGAGCCACCTCCTTCAGTACCCTGGGATGTAAACCATCAGACCCCGGGGACTTATCAACCTTCAGACCTAACAGTCTCTCCAACACCAATTCCTGGCAAATATAAATTCCCTTAAGTTCAGGTCCTTCAGCCACTGTTACCTCAGGGAGATTGCTTGTGTCTTTCCCAGTGAACACAGATCTGAAGTACCAATTCAATTCTTCTGCCATTTCTTTGTTCCCTGCAATATATTCCCCTGTTTCTGTCTTCAAGGGCCCAATTTTAGTCTTAACCATTTTTTTGCCTTTCACAAAACTAAAAAAGCTGTTACTACCCTCCTTTATATTTTTGGCCAGTTTACCTTCATACCTAATTTTTTCTCTGTATAGTTCCTTCTTAGTAATCCTCTGTTGTTCTTTAAAAGCTTCCCAGTTATCTTTGCTATGTTATACTTTTTCTCTTTTAACTTTATATGTTTCTTAACTTCCCTCATCAGCTACGGCCACCCATGCCTCCTCCTAGGATCTTTTTTCCTTTTTGGAATGAACTGATCCTGCATCTTCTGCAGATATATCTGCCATTGTTCCTCCACTGTCATCCATGCTAAGGTATTGTACCATTGAACTTTGGCCAGGTCCTCCCTCATAGCTCCATAGTTCCCTTTATTCAACAGAAATATTGTCACTTCCATTTGTACCCTCTCCCTCTCAAATTGCAGATTGAAGCTTATTATATTATGGTCACTACTTCCCAATGGCTCCTTCACTTCGAGGTCCCTGATCAATTCTGGTTCGTTGCACAATACCAGATCCAGAATTGCCTTCTCCCTGGTGGGCTCCAGCACCAGCTATTCTAAGAATCCATCTCGGAGACACTCCACAAAGTCTCTTTGTTGAGGTTCAATACCATCCTGATTCTCCCAGTCTATCTGCATGTTGAAATCCCCCATAACAACTGTAGTAACACCTTTGTGACAGGCCAATTTCAGCTCCTGATTCAACTTTCATCCAACATCCATACTACTGTTTGGGGGCCTATAGATAACTCCCAAGAGAGTCTTTTTACCCTTAGAATTTCTCAGCTCTATCCATACTGACTCTACATCCCCTGATTCTAGGTTCCCCTGCACAAGGGACTGAATATCATCCCTTACCAACATGGCCACCCCACCCCCTTTGCCCGTCAGTCTGTCCTTATGATAGCACATGTACCCTTGAATATTCATTTCCCAGGCCCTGTCCACTTGAAGCCATGTCTCAGCTATTCCCACAATATCGTATCTGCGAATTTCCAAAAGAGCCTCAAGCTCATCCATCTTATTTCTAATGCTTCGTGTGTTCATATATAGTATTTTTAATTTGTTACTCCCCTCACCCTTCCCATCAACTTCTTTTTCACTCAACCTTATAGCATGATCCCTTTTTGAGTTTTCTCATCGACTGGATGACCATCAACGCATTGAAAGGTCCCCTTTGGTCTGACCGAAACTTGTGGGTCTTCCAGAGGAAGAAGTTGACCCTGACAGACTGACACATTCCGGGACTACCTGCTGAGGGATGCACTGAAGCTTGGGGCAGCTGCCGCTAAGGCGCGATGGGGAAAGACCACCATCTGAAGTCTTCCTGCTGAAGGCATAAGGGAGTCTGTTCAGTGATCGGATCCTCATGATGCCTTAAATATGTGTAAATATGATCTTGTACAAATAAGAAATGCTTTTGGTTTGTTTGTTGGATCAAGTCAAACTCCAATGTTTGTCTGTTTCTTCAATACTGCAGTACAGAACGGAACTGTTTTAGTGCCTTGCTTTGCAAATAAAAATATTTTTATAAATAAAGTATTTTTTGAAATAAAAAGAATCTCTGCAGCTTTAGATATTCATTCTGAGTATGGTTTCTGGTGGTTGTTGAAGATTTCACCAGAATCGTGTTTGGAGAATTAAACGTTTCCTTTTTTCCATCCATTGCTGTCATCAGCAAATAACTTTTAAAACTGAATAAAATTGTAAAATACTTTTCTTATTGTTATCTCATTATGATTTATATTAAGTAAGGGCATTACCCAGCATAATACATCTGTGCCCTGCTCTGTACTAAAATAGATAATCATAACTGAGGTAGCAACAGCGACGATGCACCTTTCCCCCCACTGTTCCAGAGTTAGAAAGAAATGAACTTTGAATTTCACAAGAAAAAAAATCCCTTTTTCAGCCAGTGATCCCTTCTCCCTCATATTTTAATCCACCTTCCCCTTAAATACTTCTCTTCACTACCTCTGTGATTATCAAGCAAAAACCAACCTTACATTTCGGGTTCAGCAACTGTTCTTCAGAATTCTATGGCAGCTAGTTCCACATTCCCACCTTACTGCGGGTGGAAGATGTTGCTTCTCAGTTCCAAATGATTTTCCTGGTGGCTCTCAAACCTGGGGTGTCTCTTGTTAGGTTTGTTTTTCAATATTTGTTCATGAGATGTAAGCTGTTAGGGATTGTTACAAGATCTGTCAGCTGGACTCATAGACAAAAGTTCCCCAACTGGGGTTGTTAATCTGGTCAAATCAGGGACCCCTGGCTGACATATAAACAGGAATGTCTCCCCCTCCAACTCTATTTTGATTTAGTCCCTGCCCTCCCCTTCACTGTTTGATCACACAGCATTGCCCTTTGATGTGAAGGGCACTGCTTGTCACTGGCCAACCGGGTGTTTTCCTATCTTCCTGGTGGTGGAAACTGAATAAAGATTCATGCACTTTGTGTCTCTCACTGTGTCTCACACCTGCACACACACACCATGGGCGCTGGGGAAAAATAAGCACTACCACAGTTCGATGGTAGTGTGGGGGTTAATTATATTAAAAAAAGAAGAAAAGAAGAAAAAAAAAGAAAAAGAAAAACAATAAGCAGGAGTGTCAGAGGTTCTGTTCACTCTGAGAGCTGGTTCTGAGGGAGCTGGATCAGTGTCAAGTACGGTGCATATGTAAATAAAGAGTTACTTGGTAACGGGATACCGGCCTCTGTGGAGTTATTTCATAGGAGTGGCTACATAGAATTAAAATTAGATTCCCCACAGTGTGGCAACAGGCCCTTCGGCACAACAAGCCCTAACTGACTCCCCAAAGAGCAATCCACCCAGGCCCATTCCCCACATTTACCCTGACTATAGGCATTTATTAAACACCCCTAACTGCCCAGAGGGTAGTTAAAGTCAACCAAATTGCTGTATGTCCGGAGTCACGCGAAGGCCAGACTGGGTAATCCTGAGGGACGTGACTGCCTAGTGGCATTATTGCCAAACTATTAATCTAGAAACTCAACTAATGTTCTGGGGACCTGGGTGTGAATCCCACCACGGCAGATGGTGGAATTTGAATTCAATAAAGATTTCGAATTAAGAGCTTAATGATGGCCGTGTATCTGTTGTTGTTTGTTGATAAAAGCACATCAGTTTCACTAATGTCCTTGAAGGGAGGAATGCGCCATCTTTACCTGGTCTGGCCGACATGTGACTCCAGGCTCACAGCAATGGGGTTTACACTTAACAGCCCTCTAGGCAAGTAGGGATGGGTAATAAATGCTGGCGTAGCTAGTGATCTCCTCATCCCGTGAATGAATTTTAAAAATCATGACAAGTTACCTTTAATTCAGCTATTTATTCCGAAATCTCCTTGACAATCAAGTACTGAAACAGTGATTTACACTTTATTGAATGTAGTAACCAAAATAAGACCCCTCAAGTGAGCAAGTTAAGCCTCACAACTCAGCTTGGCTTTACCTGATTAATGGTGGAATTTAGCTACGATTCCACCCAACAGCGTCTGTCTCTGGAAGTGTCAGGGTTCGATCCTTGGGCAGTGTTGGTCTTTGAAGTGCTGCTGTTGAGGAATCCTGAAACTGAATTCTTGTCCTTCAGGTTAATGGGGTGACATTATTGGTGATGTTTTAGAAACTTTTATCCAAAATATTGCAAATCTGCTGCCTGCCTTCTTATCAGAAGCAGCTTCTCTGTTCCTTGTTACATCTGGCATTGTCTGTCTGTTTGATGACACAACGTTCCTGTGATTAACTCCTTCGATTCTTTTGCAGGGCAATCTGTTGTCCTTGCGGTAATGAAACAGTCAGTTATCAAGCAGATGCCAAAACTGTTTTATTCATGCAGCTTCAACTCTTTTCCCCAGATGTTGCTAATTGCTTTCAGTTCCCATTTAAGCTTGTCCTTTCAAGGTTTATTCCAGACAGAGATATTGCAGCTACTTTCAATCTACGAACAGCTATTAGAGTTTTGAAGTTTGCACTATCACGGTAAGGACAACAGATTTCTTTCCCTAAATGACATTAGTGAAACAGTTGGGATTCTACAACAATGATTCCATTAAATTAACTTTTTATTCCTGATTTTTATTTTTAATTGGATTTGAATTTCTCCATCTGCTATGGTGGGATTTAAAATGACATTCTCAGGACATTAGCCAGGGCCTCTGGATTATTAACTCAGTGACACTACCAACACACCATCACCTCCCCACAAGAGGAAACGTTCCATATTTGATCAAAATCTTTCATGATGTTAAAGAACTCTAGTTTGTTCTATTTTACCAAGACCCATCTTACTCTTTTCTTTCTTGATATGTGGTGATGCTGGTGTTACAGAACCCTTAAGGTGCTTGTCTTATTTTGTAAAACATTTGAAAGTCACTAGGTGGGCCAGCATTTATTGCCTGTCCCCAGTTGCCCCTTGAGAAGGTGGTGGTGAGCTGTCTTTTCTGAACCGCTGCAGTCCATTTAGTGTAGGAGCACCCACAATGCAGTTAGGGAGGGAGCTCCTGAGCACTGAGTGGTAGTTCTGGGTGACTAGACCAGTCACCTTTCCACTCTGTCACCATCTACCCCAACCCGTGGAGCTGCAATCAACCAATCCCCGATAAGAAAGTGAGCCTGGTACAGAGTGCTGAAAACACCACATCTTGGCCACGAGACCACTATGGATGCTACCATAACTACAGCACAGTGTATCTCGGGTTAAAACATGGCGTCAATGTCATGTAAATGACATGATCCCATTAGCGGTGGGCATTTCTGTCTCCTTTTTGGTTGTATCATTAATGAGAGGAAGAGCAGAAGATTGATTGAAATAGGGTGAACATGATGAATTGGCATCCGTGACTCTCTTTGAGAAAACTCTGACAAAGGGTGAGATTCCAACTCAGGTTTTGGTTACCGAGTGAGCCAATGTGACGGTACATCACATGATGATAACCCTGCAGAAGACAGACTGCCTCGATGAGTCACTGTGCTCACTGCATTGTGACTGAGACAAGGACCACGATACTGAATGTGGTGTGGCCATCTAGCAGTCTTAAAGGCGCAAGGCTGTTTGGGACTAATCTGATTACACAGAAGTTACCAAAAAAAATTTGATGCTGACCCATGGAATGAAACACAGGAAATAGGAACAGCAAAAGGCCATTCGACCCTTCAAGCCTGCTCCACCTTTCCATGTAACCATAACTGTCATCAATTCAGTCCCTGCTTCCAATTTTGCCCCAAACCCATTAATCCCTTCAGCCCTAAGGCTTGCTCTGAGAGAAATATTAATATTAAATATTATTTAGGAAAGGACACTTTGATAATGATTTGATTTGATTAATTGTCACATGTACCTAGGTACAGTGAAAAGTTTTGTTTTACATGCAGTATGAGCAGAACATACCATATAAAGGGCATTAGGGTAATAGAACAGAGCGAGGAATACAATGTTCTGGCTGCAGAGAAGATGCCCAGAGAGCGAGATCAACATTAAATTTAAAATTTGGGAAGTCCATTCAGAAGTCTGATAACAGTGGGGGAAGAAGCTGCTCTTGAATCTGTTGGTACGTGTGTTTAAGATTTTGTATCTGCTGCCTGATGGAAGAGGTTAGAAGGGATTATAACTAGGACCGGAGGGGTCTTTGATGACATTGACTGTTGGAAATGTATCATCATTCCCTGATAGAGGCCCACGTTGGTAGCTGAAACAGTGTGGGAGATTATTATCTGAATGGTGATAAATTGGGAGAGGACAAGGTGCAACAAGACCTGGGTGTCCCTGTACACCAGTGACTGAATTTTAAATTCTAATAGGACTAGACAAGGTAGATGCAAGAAGGATGTTCATGTGACTGGGGAGTCCAGAACGAGCTCATAGTTTAAGGAAGTGGGGTAGAGTTGATAAACTGTGGAGATAGGGGGTAGGTCACTTTGATTTCAGATGAGGAGACATGTTTTCACCCAGAGAGTAGTGAGCCTGTGGTAACAGGGGACCTAGTTGGATGATCAGGCCATGATCATATTGAGTGATGGCGCAGTTTCAAAGGGCTGAATGGCCAACTCCAGCTCCTATTTTCTATGTTTCTACAAGCGACTCCTGACTTGCAGGAACGTGGTTTACTGACCTCGGAAATGATCTCCAAGCCCCTGAGATGGAAGGATTTTCAGGATGGCTCAACACTCAAGAGCGGTGAGGATGGATAATAAAGGGCTGGAATTGTCAGGAACGCCTACAAACAATGAGTGAGACAAGAAATCCAGGCAGACAACTGAAGCTGAAGAATAAATAATCAGATATAAAGAGGGAGATAGCTGCAAAACTGCAAATTCTACAATAATTTACAAGACTCTCTCCAAAGACCAAACCACCTAGCTAGATCCATACTTCAGTGCGGTATATATCGGGGGAGGGAAACACTGTTAGAGGTTGCATCTTTTGACTGTGACCCCAAATCAAGGCCCAGGGGTTGCTATTCAAAGATGAACAGGGGCTTCTCCTGATCAAATTGATCTCTTTGTGGGATCTTACCGTGCATAATTTGGCTCCTGCTTTCCTATTCATCCACCACGTTTTGGTGGGTGAAAATTGTTTCGGCACATCTTAAGGTTGGGATACAGGTGCCGATTGTTTCTCTGATAGAGTGTCTGCAAATATTTGGTCTTAAAATTCTCACCCCAGATTACAAACCTCACCATGCCTTGACTCCTCATTATAATTTCCTCTAGCCCCACAATCCCCTTTGGTCTCTGTTCTCCTCTAACTCCTTCCTCTGGAGTCTCACCGATTTCAGTTACTAATACTGTTCTAATACTAGGGGAGCATACATTTAAGATGAGAAGGAAAGTTCAAGGGAGATGTGAGGGGCAAGTCTTTTACATAGAGAGTGGTAAGAGCCTGGAATGCACTGCCAGGGGTGGGGTTGGAGGCAGATATGATAGGGACTCTTAGATAAGCACATGAATATCCGAAGAATGGAGGGATATGGACCAGGGGCAGACAGAAGGGATTCAATTCATTTCACATCATGTTCAGCACAACATCATGGGCCAAAGGGCCTGTTCCTGCACTGTTCCATGTTCTCTGTTCTACGTTCTGTGTTCGATGTTCTCTTACCGATGGCTGTGAGTTCAGTTAACAAGGCCCCAGGCTTTGGAGTTCCCTTGGTCCATCCCTTGACCTTGCTTTCCTCCTCCACAATGCCTTCCTTAAAACCTACCGCTTTGACCAAAGCTGTGGCAATTTGCCCATGTGTGGCTTAATGTTGTGATTGCTTTAATGCTCCAGGGTTAGTTGCATTGTTTAATGACGCTCCATTGCGTTTGGTTATCTTTGTCAGAAGGCATTAACGTGCCAGTGAATTCTGCCCGGACTTAAACGCCTTTTTCTTTCAAAACGCCATTGAGTAAAGAGCATTTTGATAGAACGTTAACATTTTCATTAGATAATACAGATGCAAATGCAAAACATTCACAATCCCCACCTCGCAAATGTTTTCCAGATGTCAGCCTCCACTTTGTTTGACTCGGATTACAATTGCTGTGACTTGGCAGACAACTGTCCTCTCTGGGTTTTGGGATTTGGGACTATTTGGAAAATAAGAAGGTGGACTGGGAGTAATGGGGGGAGGGGTGGGAAGATGTGGGTAACATTACCCTACATCATCGTGAGCACCTTTATTGGAAAGTCTACCCCCGTGTCAATGCAGTTTCCATCAGTTGTCAACTGCAGGAGCCATGGGACAATCTTACCCCCTGGGGGATCCCAGGACTCTGATCCTTCTGGGAATATCGTGCACTCTACAGTAGGAGGCACAAGGAGAGGTTGAATAAGCCTGAGCTATTTTCCCTGAGGGAAGGCTCATGGGTGAATCTTATTGAATTTTATAAAATCGTGAGGGGCATGGATAGGGTAAATAGATAACGTCTTTTCCCTGGGGTGGAGGAGTCCAGGGCTAGAGGGCATAGGTTTAGGGTGAGAGGGGAAAGATTTAAAAGGGACCAAGAGGGCAACATTTTCACACAGAGGATGGTGCGTGCATGGAATGATTAGATTAGATTACTTACAGTGTGGAAACAGGCCCTTCGGCCCAACAAGTCGACACTGACCCTCCGAAGAGCAACCCGCCCAGACCAATTTCGCTACATCTACCCCTTCACCTAACACAACAGGCAATTTAGCATGGCCAATTCACCTAACCTGCACATTTTTGGACTGTGGGAGGAAACCAGAGCACTATTTAGTTATGTGTATGATAAACCCACACAGACGCAGGGAGAATGAGCAAACTCTACACAGACAGTTGCCTGAGGCAGGAATTGAGCCCGGGTCTCTCGTGCTGTGAGGTAGCAGTGCTAACCACTGTGCTGCCATGAACTGACAGAAGAAATGGCAGAGGCAGGTACAATTACAATGTTAAAAACAGTTGGATAAGTTCATGAATAGATTCATTTGGAGGGATATGGGCCAGGAGCAGGCATATGGGACTAGTTTAGTTTGGGATTATGATAGGCATGGGCTGAAGGGTCTGTTTCCATACTCTTTGATTCTATGACTCTACAACATTTAAAAGGCTTGGGTACATGAATAGGAAGGGTTTAGAGGGATATGGGCCAAACGCTGGCAAATGGGCCTGGATCAGTTTAGGATATCTGGTCGGCAGGGACAGGTTGGACTGAAGGGTTCATGTCTATGCTGTACATCTTATGATTCTATGACTCTCTGATAGCTGGACCTCAGTCTTCATGGCAGCAGAACCAAGAACACACACACACCCCCACCCCAGCGAAGATATTTGTTGGAGCATCTGTGATGGACTCTGGAGGGTCTACTGCTACAAGAGAGCCTCTGCATTACCATATTAAAAAGCCTGATTATACAAATTCAGGCAAAGTCTCATGCCAGGAGACTATTCAAATGTATTTTAGTCAGTGGGGAAAGATTAACCTGAATGCTGGCTGGATGAACTTTGATTCAACTCAACAATTTAGCTCTTTCCAAAGAAACAATTACTTGATGGGAGAAACATAAGCCTAGTCCACATTAACTGCCCCAATCAAAGATTTACTAATGGACCTCCCTCCTTCACATCATGGATTACTGCACATCCTGATCTTTAGGCCATTGTTCCGAATATCTGTGTTAAAACCATTTATGAGGAATTTAAACATCTGTCCTCTGTCCTGGCTTAAACTGCACAAAGCACAATCACTGAGTGATGTTATTTGAGAAGGAATTATATTTATGTAGTGCCTTGAATACACCATGGTTTCTGATGTATATATAGACCAAAAGTCCTTCCAAAACCACTGAGTAGCTACTATTTAGTTATGTGTATGATAAACAACACTAGTTTATGCCAAATAAGGTAGCCCAATCTGTTTCATGAGAGACTTGTACAAAGATAGTTTTCACCTCAATGGAAAAATTTTAGAACCTGGCACATTCTTTGTCTTCAGCATTAGCACAAAGACTTCACTGAATTCACTCCAAATTACTTTGGCTAAGGCATGGTGACTCTGAATCAGACGTGACCTTTTCATCTGCAGAACCAACCCTCCATTACAAGCCAACTTCCCTTCCATCCATTGGATCTGATATTCTACATCGATATGATGACACACTGTGCACTGATAACTGCTGTCTGAGGTAATGGCTCTGAAGTGTAGGCCAGCATTTATTGCTAATCTCAGAGAGCAGTTAAGAGCTAAACGCAGTGATAGAGTCATAGAGTCATACAGCACGGAAACAGACCCTTCAGTCCAACTCCTCCATGCCAACCAAGTTCCGCAAACTAAACTAGTCCCATTTGCCTGCATATCCCTCTAAACCTTTCCTGTTCATGTACCTGTCCAAATGACTTTGAAATGTTTTCGCTGTACCTGTATCTACCCACTTCCTCTGTCAGCTCATTCCATCCATTCCATACCCTCTGTGTGAAAAAAATTGCTCCTCAGGTCCTTTTTAAATCTTTAACCCAATGATAAAATATGAATTTAATTTCCACAATAGCAGATGGTGCTTTTGAATTCAGCAGATGACACAAAAGCTGGTACCATGGTGACCATCATTAAATTGCTATAAAAACCCAACTGCTATGCCAATGCCCTTTAGTGAACAATATCTTTAACTCATGATGCAGATTGACCAGCCACTAAAGAAACACTAATTTTTATTGCAGTTCTGTGCTTGTGTTACTGATTACCTGCAGCTGGAATGTTCACAACTCACTATCAAGCCTTTCAGTCCTACATATCTGGGCTAGTATTTACTTTTCCCATGAGCCTCTTTCCACCCGTCAACATGTAATCACACCATTACATTCCTATATAGTTTTCCCTTAAATCTATGTATATTCTTCAGCTGAACTACTCTGGTGTGGGTATCAAATTCCACAGTCTCACCTTCCTCCAAAGTGTTTCTCTCGTATTGGATAAGTTCATGGTTACGCCACACTTATGGTTTGGAGGGTGAGGTTCAGGCAGTTGGCTGGTTGTCTGGTTTGGGATGCAGAGTAATACCAACAGCACAGGTTCACCTCTTGCACCAGCTGAGGTGACCTCAACAATCTAACCTCTCAACATCACCCCGCATCTGAGCTAAAGGGTGGCGTAGTGGCTCAGTGGTTAGCACTGCTGCCTCACCGTGTCAGGGACCTGGCTTTGATTCCACCCTCGGGCGACTATCTGTGTGGAGTTTGCACATTCTCCCCGTGTCTGTGTGGGTTTCCTCCGGGTGCTCCAGTTTCTCCCCACAGTCCAAAGATGTGCAGGTTAGGGTGGAATTGCCATGCTAAAATGCCCCATAGTGTCCAGGTCTGTGGAGGTTAGGTCAATTACCCATGGGAAATGCAAGGTTGCACAGCTGGGCAGAGTCTGGGTGGGATGTTTTTCGGAGAGGTGGTGTGGAGTTAGGGATGAATGGCCTGCTTCCACACTGTAGGGATTTTATGGTATGGTAACTCGCAGGTGAAATTTGTCACCAATCGTCTCTCTCTCTCTTTCTGATGAGAGAAAGAGACTTGGGCAACTTGACTCCTCACTTCTGACAAACATTCCCTCATGGCAAAAAAGTTGTGCATCTCATGACAATTTTATGGCTTTAAGGGCTGTATTTTTTTAAGAAAGCTTACAACAAAGGTATTGAGCTGTCTCTTCCATGCCAATAAAGTAAACAGCTTTTGAAGCCTTGGTTTTTTTTAAAGTTGGAACCATAGAAGGAACCTGACTGGGCGCTTCTACTGAACCAGGCTTTTAGTTAAGCTTTCAGCAGTTGTTGAGGTTTTGAAGTTGAGTGTGGAAGGTGTCTCTCTTTGTTACAGCTAAAAGCTGGGGTTCTCTCTATACCAGTATCACATGTAAGACATCTGTTTTAATGAATTCATCTTTGCCAAGGGTATGTTTATGGAATGTCAGTCTTTTAAAAACAGCTACAGTTCAGTAGTTAAATAAGTTATTATTCTATTAGATTTTCCAATAGAGTTAAAGTTATAACAATTCTTCTTTCTTTTGTTTGTATTTTAACTGTAGCATAAGAATAAAGCACGTTTTGCTTAAAACTGAGTAGTGTAACCAATCAAAATACATCTGGAACACAGCACCTTTAAACTTACCTTTAAATAAGACAAGAGTGAGGGTCTCGGCTATCTCCTGGATATAGTTGAGGGGGTTTTAGTCAGGTCTGCAACAATTTGCACAACATTGTAGAACTCACTCTGCAAGGAACAAATAGGCAGTATTCACAAATAAAATTCATGGGACAACATTAACAAGACAAAACAAATATCAGCTTCTAATTAACATCCCTTTTAAGATGCACAACTACTCAGTCACACAGTCCTCTTAAAGGAGCCATGCACTGTGACAATACTTTGGCTTTAAGAGGTGCGTCCTATCCTGGTTTATTTTAAAAGAGATTTGCGGGGGGGGAGGGGTGGCAGGTATAGAATAGTCTAGGAGAACATAAACAACATGTGAGGCCTTGCATTTTTTAAAAAGTTGAAACAATAGAAACAGTCTGAGTGGGTGTGGTCAAGCTCCCTCCATTCCAGGATTTTTAGATTAGCTGTCAGCCATTGTTGCTGGGATCTCGGCAGGATCAGAAGGCAGTGAATGTCTCCCTGATGCTATACGCTCTTTGAATTGTCTTTTGATGTTCTTTCCTCCAGGATTAGAGAACTGCATGTGAAACAATCTCTTTTCTGAATTTGCCTTTTACCAAGGGGTATGTTTAGAGGATATTACTATATCGTAAAAATTAATTAGTAATAATTAATTACTGTATCTATTGTTACTGTATCAATTATTGTGTTAAGTTGTTCCAAGTTCTTCTTTCTTTGGTATATTTTAATTTGAATAAATTAATAAATTTGAATAAATTGTGTTTTGCTTAATGTTGATTAGTTTGACAAATCAAATTGCAGCTGGAACACAGCACATCACATTTACCTTTAAGATAACAAAAGTTAGGGTCTAGGTTACCTTCACAATATATTTTGAGGGGGTCTGGTCTGGTCCATAGCAACAGTACAACAAGAAGGAAATAGAAAGAATACTTTACTCGTATCCCTCTGTTTTGAAATTGTCCACAAGTAAGAACCACTCCCGTCATAATCTTAAAAATCTCAATTAAGTCATAGTTCAGACTTCTTCTTTCTTGAGAAAAATAACCACAGCCTCGTTAGCCTTTCCTGATACATGTAACTGTTTCAGTTTTGGCATCATCTTTGTTCCATTTCACATTTTTTCCAATAGGTTTGATATCCATTTTTGCATGGAGACTGAAACTATGTACAATACGTCAGGCATTATACTTATTACATTTACCACAGTGGATTAAAAATAAGGGTTATTATTAGTTTAATAAGAAATGAGGGTTCTAATGAAATGTGGAAGCAGGCCATTTGGCCCATTATGCCTACACCAACCCTCCAAAGAGCATCCCACCCAAACTCTTAACCTGTCCCCATAATTCTACAGCTAACCCACCTAGTCTGCACACTACAGACAATTTCCCACGGCCAATCCACTTAACCTGCACTTCTTTGGACTGTGGGAGGAAATCAGACGCAGGGAGAAGAAGCAAACTCCACACAGACAGTCACCCAAAGCTGGAATTGAACCCAGACCCCTGGCGCTGTAAGCCACCATGCCACCCTGTTAGCTCTCCCTCTCCCTCCACAGGTGCTGCCAGATCTGCTGAGTTTATCCAGCGTACTGTTTTTGTTAAGAATGATTAAAGTGTTAGCCTTCTCCTTAATACGTGGTTTAATAATCAAGAGCCTTTGTTATTGTCAGACTTTAAGTCTTGTTGATCCATGATCAGGGTGATGAATGTAATTTTTTCATCAACAGAACCCTTTCTGTCTAATTCCAATTCCGATAATAGTTAATGAGTTGAGTGGAAGTGGCAATCAGTCTTCCATTTGCAAACAACCTTTCTTGATTACTCCTTTCTCCAGTTTCCTTTCAGGACCTTTGTTGGCGTCCATCTTGTCAGGACACTGCACTCTTGGCTAGCACCCCTCAGCTTGCTTCAATTATTCTTGGACACATGTGGCTGACTTGATGAAACTGACACTGGGCATTAGTTTCAAAAATTTCTTAGAAGCAGAATACAGAGGATTATCCGAGCAACACAGGCGGGGAGTATTTTGTTCAGATAATCGGATGACGGATAACACAGCTTAGCCAAGCACCGGGACCCTGCGAATTTGCCAAATAATCCAAAATTCGGATAATTGATTGTCGGATAATAGAGGTTCCTCTGTATATGCAACTGAGCCATAGAGGGAATCAGACAAGGAGTCCACTGTTGATATTTTTAATCAACCTGCTTCAGTGCACCTCTGGCGCTGGTAGAACTTGATTGAAACTGGGTCTTCTGAGCTGGAGGTGTGGATATTACCACTATATCACAAGACTCCCTCGAGCCCACTGTACCCCCAACTTAAAATTCAGGAGATTATCTCTAAACCCGATTTAGCTGACAAACTGATATTGAAGCCACTGACTGGCTCATTAATGAATTGATTGAGAATTTTATGCTTTTGGAAGCGGTTTATTGCACTGTTCGTTCCATACTGTGCCCCGTATCTAAGAAAAGATGTGTTAGCATTGGAAAGGGGTCCAAAGGAAGTTTACAAGGATGATCCTCGGGATCCTGAGCAATCGAGGACTCTGGGTGCATTCCTGTTAGAGTTTCGAAGGATGCGGGGGGTTGCATTACAGAATTCAGAGAGGTCTGACAGATTGATGATGGTGAAGATCCTTTTCACTAATAGGAGAGACTAGGACTCGGGGGGCACAGCCGCAGGGTGAAGGGAGGATCCTTTAGAACTGTGATGAGGAGGAATTTATTCAGCCAGAGACTGATGAAGCTGTGGAACTCATTGCCACAGAGGGCCGTGGAGGCCAAGCTGTTGAGCATATTTAAGACAGAGAGAGGTGTGTTCTTGATTAGTGACGGGGCAAAGGTTACAGAGAGAAGGCAGGAGAATGGGTTTGAGAAACATATCAGCCATAATGGAATGGTGAAGCAGACTTGATGGGCTGAATGGCCTAATTCCATCTGATTCCCAAAGCCTAGAGACATGCGAACACAAGTTGCATTGGAGGAATGCTTCAAGTCATGAATGAGGAATGGAATTTGGAGCATTTTGTAATAGCGGAAGGAGCTATGATGATGCAATAGCTGGAGTAAGGCGACAGTCTGAGCCAATCACGGTGGGCAATGAGAGAATCCGTCTCCCACTTACACTATGATGCAGGCTTTCAGCAAATTACAGACCTCGTGTTTGTGAAGTGAGGAATAAACGATCACTCGGGATATTGGGGACACCTCCAGTTTTGCAGCTTTCAAATATGAATCCTAGTTTAATTTCTCTGCCAATAGATGGCATTTCCCTCAACACCGTCATTGAGAGTCATACAGCATATAAACAGGCCTTTCAGCCCAGCATATCGATGCTGCCCAACAAACAGCAAACTACACTAATCTCATTTCCCTACATTTGGTCCATAGCATACTATGCCCTGCCACTAAGTGCATATCCAGATGCTTAGAGACATAGAGTCATAGAGATGTACAGCACGGAAACAAACGCTTCGGTCCAACTCGTCCATGCTAACCAGATATCCTAAATTAATCTAATCCCACTTGCCATCAGTTGGGTCATATCTCTCTAAACCCTTCCTATTCATGTACCCATTGTACCAGCCTCCACCACTTCCTCTGGCAGCTCATTCCACACACACACCACCCTCTGAGTGAAAACATTGCCCCTTAGGTCCCTTTTAAATCTATCCCCTCTCACCTTAAACCTACGCCATCTAGTTAGGACTCCTCTAAGGTCACCCCACATTCCTCAGCTCCAGGGAAAACAACCCCAGCTTATTCAGCTTCTCCTTATAGCTCAACTCCTCCAATCTTGGCAACATCCTTGCAAATCTTTTCTGAACCTTTTCAAGTTTAACAATATCTTTCCTACAGCAGGGAGAGCAGAATTGAAAGCAGTATTCCAAAAGTGGCCTCACCAATGTCCTGTACAGCTGCAGCACACTCTCACAGCATTTAAGATAGAAGTTGGGAGGTTATCTGCCTCTACCACCTTCTCAGGCAATACGTTCCATATTTCTATCACCTTCTGGCTGAAAAAAGATTCCTCAATCCTCTCTATACCATTTATTCCTCACCTTATACAAATGCCACCATCTACCATAGGGAAAGGACTCTCTACACCTACACTACCCATGCCTCTCATAATTTTGTATACCTCAATGGACTGGAATATTCGAGTCATACAGCACAGAAAGAGACAACTCCCTGAATCAACTCTGTGATGATGGAACAGGAACAGTCGATAAAGGGAACGCAACGTTATTTGCATGAATGTTAAGAATGTACTTTATAAAGTACCATCAGAAATGTTGGTTAACAAAATTGAGGCCCACAAAATAGTTTCAATTAGAATTCAAAAGAACCCTTCAGGACAGAAAACTGCAAGCTGTGGTAATGTTTGTTTTTAAGACCTGGGTTGGGATTTGAACCACAAGTCTCTGACTCAGAGCTGAGCTGAGCCAGGTCTGGTGCAAAATATCCACTTCTTTTTTTTAATAGCTCAGTCTGGAATTTGGCTCGAAGCCATACTTCATAACCTGAAGGCTGGATTATTGTTAATCACAGGGTCTAATTAAGACTGCCACCTTATATTGAAAGAAGAGATTAACACAGACTGTTAGTTGACCAGACTCTGACACCTTCCTGATTCTGCAATGGTACTTGCTCCCAGAAGGAGAAGCTGTTGAAACTAAGAACTGCACTTGAAGGATAGAGAGAGCTACAAACCTGTGACTGGCTACATCCAAACATTTGGTCTCCCCATAGCAACCAGATCACATGGGCATGTCTCTGAGGTGAGGTGATTATCCAAAACTTCCTGTTTTATTTTAAATTGAGGATGCATTTTGAAACATAACCCACATGTAAGATTCAACATATGTGACACAGATTATAAGGAAAGATTGATTATTTAAAGGATACATTTTGGGCAAGATTCTGACACCAATTACCCTGTTTTTCTTCACAATAAAACTATTAGATCTTTTACATTGATGTGGAGGTTCCAGTGTGGGACTGGGGTGGACAAGGTCAGAAGTCACATGCCACCTGGTTACAGTCCAACAGGTTTATTTAAAATCATAAGCTTTCATCAGGCGAAGGAGCAGCGCTCCAAAAGCTTGTGATTTCAAATAAACCTGTTGGAATGCAACCTGGTGTCATGTGACTTCTGACCTTGTCCACCCCAGTCCAACACTAGCACCTCCACATCACGCCTATGGGAAATACAGGGATAGGGCATGGGGTTGGATCAGGGTGGGATGCTCTTCGGAGAGTTGGTGTGGAGTCAATGGGCTGAATGGCCTACTTCCACACTTATCGGGATTCTATAATTTGACAACATGGAGAAAAGATCCATAGAGAAATTCAAATAGCCATTCGTCCTCCCAAGTATAATGTACTGGGCGATCCCCGTATCTGCGGAATCGTTTTTCGCAATTTCAGTTACCCGCGGTTTACTGTGGCTGTAATTTATTATTAGGAACATTCTGGAACCATGGACAAGAAGGCTGCCAGGAAGGTACATTTCCCATTTAATTGAATGGGTTCACACCTATCCGCGGCTTCAAGCTTCCGCGGGAGGTCGTGGAACATATCCTCTGCGGGTAGGGGGTCGGGGTGGGCACTACTATATTTCATTGACCTTTATTGATAAATATATATTACTTTGCTGTAAGTGTGCATTGCTGCTGGATAGAGATTTGACAGCACACTCCAATTTTATACAGTTCTCCAACAAGTAGTGGGAAAGCCCACAAACGCAATCATCTGAGAACATCCCTTGCGTACAGATCCAACAATTTAGATATAGTTCTCAGAGCTATAGGGATCAAAGGGAATGGGGTGAAAGCAGGAACAGGGGACTGAGTTGGATAATCAGCCATGTTCATACTGAACGGCAGAGTGGCCCTTAAAGGGCTGAATGGCCTACCCCTGCTGCTAGATTTCTATGCATACCAGTTAACCATCCTGGAGAATGTGTCTCTTTTGTGGTTGAAAATGATGGAAAAACAGAAGAATCCGGTGGCTGTGAGTTTAACATTTTGGAATAAATAAAGTAGACCCTCCATGGCATTGCTCACAGCCAGATGGAGTGCCATCTGATGCATTGTTGACAGTGTGCGGCAGAGAATAGCATGACAGGAAGTAATCAAAACACTTACAGGAAACGTGCATAGCACTCAAGGCATTTATTAGGGGAAGGGGGAAGCAGAAACAGTGCTAATGGTGCAGCTGCACTTAGGTACAGGGGTAGGCCATTCAGTCCCTCCAAACTCTTCTGTTAATGAGATCGTGGCAAATCTGTACCTGTTGGCAAAAGAACCGAAGGTGACATAAGGGAAGGCCTTTCTTATACAGCAAGTGGTTATGATTGAGGACGTTGTCCTTCATTTCTAGAGGGATGGTGTTTAAAAAGAGAGAGATTTTGCTGCAGTTGTATAGGGAGCTGGAGAGGCCACACCTGGTGTATTGTGTGCAGGTTTGGTCTCCTTACTTGAGAAAGGATGTACTGGCACTGGAGGGGGTGCAGAGGAGGTTCACTAGGTTGATTCTGGAGTTGAGAGGGTTGGCTTATGAGGAGAGACTGAGTAGATTGGGATTATATTCAATGGAATTCAGAAGAATGAGGGGGGATCTTATAGAAAGATGTAAAATTATAAAGGGAATCAATAAAATAGGAGTAAAGAGGTTGTTTCCACTGGCGGGTGGACTTAGAACGAGGGGGCATAGCCTCAAAATAAGGGGGAACAGGTTTCAGACTGAGTTCAGGAGGAACTTCTTCACCCAAAGGGTTGTGAATCTGCCCAGGGAAGCAGTTGAGGCTAGCTCGTTGAATGGTTTTAAGGCAAAGAGAGATAGATTGTTGAACAGAAAAGGGGTTGAGGGTTATGGTGAGTTGGCAGGTAAGTGGAGCTGAGTCCATGAGAAGATCAGCCATGATCTTATTGAATGGCAGAACAGGCTCGATGGGCCAGATGGCCTACTCCTGCTCCTAGTTCTTGTGGTCTTCTGTTGTTATGCATTGCCTAAGAGTGTGGTCAGGTCAGATTTAATCACAGATTTCAAAAAGAAATTGGGTAAGATCCAGAAGGAAGAGAAATTTGCAGGGCTATGGGGAAAGAGCAGGCAGGGGAGGGGTGTGTCCAGCTCAATTCCTCGAGCAAAAAGCCCTGGCTTTGCAGGCCAAACGGTAAAACTATTCAATGATTCCATTTGCTTCTTGCAGTGTTCAACTTCTGCAATAGGCCATCACCACGTCACTAAGCTTCTCAATTTAAACAAAATGGGGGCGGCATGGTGGCACAGTGGTTAGCACTGCTGCCTCACAGCGCCTGGAGACCTGGGTTCAATTCCAGACTCAGACGACTGACTGTGTGGAGTTTGCACGTTCTCCCCGTGTCTGCGTGGGTTTCCTCCGGGTGCTCCGGTTTCCTCCCACAGTCACAAAGATGTGCGGGTCAGGTGAATTGGCCATTCTAAATTGCCCATAGTGGTAAGGGGTAAGGGATAATGTAGGGGTATGGGTGGGTTGCGCTTCGGCGGGTCGGTGTGGACTTGTTGGGCCGAAGGGCCTGTTTCCACACTGTAAGTAATCTAATCTAAAAATGTATTCTCAAGCATTAGGCCATAGGTACTGCCGGTGAAAACCTCTCCCACTGACGCTACATTGTTGAAATTCCCCTCTATCACTTGCAATATAAGTTACTGCTAGACTAGATTTTCTTCTTCATTCACAGGATGTGGTTCACTGGCTGGGCCCAGTATTTATTGCCCGTCCCAAGTTACTCCTTGAGGAGGTACTAGTGAGCTGCCTTCTTGAACCGCTGCAGTCCTTGGGCTGTAGGGATACCCACAATGATGTTCAGAAGAGAGTTTCAAGACTTTGACCCAGTGACATTGAAGGATTGACGATATATTTCTAAGTCAAGATGATGAGTGGCTTAAGGGGGACCTTGAATGGGGTGGCTTTCCCAAGTATCTGCTTCCCCCGTCCTTCGAGATGGAAGTGGTTGTGAGCTTGGAAGGTGCTGTCTGAGGATCGTTGGTGAATATCTGCAGTGCATCTTGTAGATAGTACACCCTGCTGCTACTGAGTGTCAGTGGAGGAGGGCATGGATACTTGTGGATGTGGTGACACTCAAACGCTCATGAACAGTGTCATTCTTCGCCTGTCCCTGTGTTTTTATTTTTGCTGCTGTTTACCTATTATTTACTTATCTATGTTACTTAACTCTGTGATCTGCCTGTATTGCTTGAAAGACAAAGCTTTTCACTGTGCCTTGGTACACATGACAATAAATTAAATTAATTTCAATCCAAGTCAAGCGAGGGCTGCTTTGTCCTGGATGATGTCAAGCTTCTTGAGTGTTGTTGGAGCTGCACCCGTCCTGACAAGTGGGGAGTATTCCATCACACTCCCTGACCTGTGCCTCGTTGATGGTGGACAGGTTTTGGGGAGTCAGGAGGCGAGTTATTCGTGGCTGGATTCCCGGTATTTGATTTGCATATGGCCAATATATTTCAATTTCTGGCCAAGGGTAATCTCCAGGATGTTGATAGTGGGGATTTGTTCATGGTCGTACCATTGAATGTCGAGAAGAGATGGGTGGATTCTGTCTTGTGGGAGACAGACTTTGCCTGGCGTTTATGTGGCACAAATGTTACTTGCCACAAATCCAACTGGTTGAAAAGGAACTAGGTCTCTGTGCAATAAAGGTCTGACTCTGACTGTCTCCTGTGCTGAATGAACAGTTGGATTAAAATTAAAGCAAGGGGGTTGGAGACTTGATTGGTTGGATAGCTGGTTTGTGACATGGGAGGATGCCAACCACATGAGTTCAATCCCAACACTGGCTGAGATTACCA
Source organism: Hemiscyllium ocellatum (assembly GCF_020745735.1). Taxonomy (NCBI): domain Eukaryota; kingdom Metazoa; phylum Chordata; class Chondrichthyes; order Orectolobiformes; family Hemiscylliidae; genus Hemiscyllium; species Hemiscyllium ocellatum. Next base: position 13,669,951 of record NC_083433.1, read on the forward strand.
TGATGGTCCTACCTTCTGAATCCCTCCCCTCACCTGAAGGTACGGCAATCCTCAGGTTATGGATCAGTGGTGCTGGAAGAGCACAGCAGTTTAGGCAGCATCCAACGAGCAGCGAAATCGACGTTTCGGGCAAAAGCCCTCAGGTTAAACCCCCACCGATTGTCTCTCTGTAATGAGACAGTAGCCCCATGGTCTTGTAATCTATGATGTCTTTACCTTTATACCGATAACTTCTCGGAACGCAAGAAGGCAAACCTGATGGAAATGATCTCTTGGGAAACTTAACATGAATGGTCAAAAAGAATATCATTTGAAAGGCAGCCTCAGGTTTTACAAATGAAATGAAATGAAAGATAACGTGTGCAAGAGACTGTCCAATTTAATAGTTATAGGGTTGGACAAATGTTGAACCTTTCTTGAAGGAGCGACAAGCTTCTTGTCCTGCACTCCATCAGAACAAATGCAAGAACGCAAACATCAAGTCACAACTATTTGTACTGCAGTGTGGTGTAGGTTGTAATCATTTAAATTTAGCAGACTAAAATACTTGGCCCACATCTCTCCACCAAATAGTGTTCATCTTAGTTGTTCAACAATGCATAAGTCACATTGGAAGGGAAGACCAGTTATCAATTTAATCTCATCCATTATCTAGTCACCCACAGTTAAAGCTGAGCACAATAGTTCTAAATGAAACTGAAAGAGGTTCAGGGGTTATAGTAGACTCAATTCCCAGTCACCTCAAAAACAGCAGTCAAAAAGAGGAAATAAAATGTAGCACTGAAGATTTTAAAGTGTAGTGTACGAACCAAAGTGTATTGTGCTCAGTCGATGGTTCCGTGAGGGTTGTGTTCACCTCTCAGGCATTAGGAGAGTTTGTCTAATGCTGGGGAACAGACAGAAGTTGGTCATTAATGTTTGAGATATCTGGGTTATGAGGCAAGACTGAATGTTAAAACAAAAGCAGATGGGTTGGGGTTAGGGGTTGCACATGAGTTTTAAACTCAGAAAGAATGCTGAGAAATAAACAAACCTTGAAAATGCCCACTTGATTTTTTAAATATAATTCTTTCATGGGACAGGGACTTTGCTGTCTCGTCCAGTATTTGTTTATATCCCTTATTGCCCTTGAGAAGCCGGTGTTGAGCTGCAGCAGTTAGGTACACCCACAGTGCAGTCAGGGAGAGAGTTGAGGATTCTGACCTAGTGACAAATGAAGCCATGGTGATATAGTTCAAAGTCAACATGGTGCATGACTTGAATGGGATGAGTAATAGAGAGTGTGTGAGGGAAGGTGCACTACGAGGTGGAGAGTGGGTGAAAAGTGAGATGGAGGGGAGAGTGAGCCTGATGCACACACCCCCATCTTCCACCTCATCCCAATGCACAACTCAGAGGAAAGCCCTGGCTGTGAGATAACCTACTTCTGACCCCACTTTCATCTGATTTTCATTGAGACCAACTCAGAGGATGTGCCACCAGGGACGATCCAATGTCGGTGCTACTTCAAACCAATTTCTTAACTCAACCCTAACCCCCTGAATGGCTGCCAGTGGCAGGTATCATGCTTAACATGTGGAAGTGGTTAAATTCAGCATTACAATGGACCACATAGGTAGTGTTATGGTAATATCACTGGACTGGTAACCTAGGGATCCAAGTTATTGTCCTGGGGAGTGGGGTTCAAACCTCACTGCAGTAAAATTAAAGTTCAATAAAAACTACCTGAACTGTTACATGTCATAAAAACCCATTTTCTTCATTAGGGGGAAGGGAATCTACTTTCATTCTCTGGTCTGGCCTACACAAAACTCCTGCTGCAACGCTGTTGATTCTTAAGTGACCTGTGAAGTGGCTGAGCAAGTGATTATGTTCAAAAGTAATTCGGGATGGGTATCAAATGTTAGTCTTGCCAGCAACACTCACAACTCATGCAAGAATGAGAAAAAAAAGCCTGTTTTTCTTTCGCATCCCAGCATGACAATGGGGATGGCAACTTTTTTTTCAGAATGTGCCTCTGAGCTAAAAATCAAGGTCATGGATACTAGTCCCTCCCGAGGGATCTGTAGATATTCAAAAACAGAACACTGATTGTCAAACCTAATCCAGCATTGGTGATCAGACAAGGTCCAACTGATCATTTTCCATCTTCCTACATCAGATGAGCCAAAAGAAAATGAGCAAGAGTACAGATGAGGGAGAATTAAATTCCTTTGAAAAGAAGAGGTGATGACCCGAATAATAATTAGCATGGGTCACTGAGAATGAACCAATTCATAAGTCCCTTGAGAGAAACACATTCGTTCGCAAATGTGCCTCAGGGATTTGTGTTGTACACCGATAAATCATCCTTTCTAGTCACGTGCAGTACCCAAGGGGCGGAATCGGGCTTTCGGAACCACGAGTGATCTTTGGCCTCCAACACCATCAATTCAACATCCATGTCATCTACAATGCGCACCATATCTCCCTCCATGTCGCGATAGTTAAGGGCGATGGCTTTGTTCCCAAACTCAGCCCTGGAACATCAAGAAAACACAATTGTTTTTAGTCTAAACAATGCAAGAGACAGGTCTTAGTGGCCATTGTCTGGCAGTCTTAGAATCAGGAGGTTGTCCATTTTGTTTTGATTATATGGATCACTGCAACTCGAAATGTTGGCTTGCTTTCATATTCTCAAAGACAAGTCGAGATCAGCAACAAATAAATGTTGCTTTAGACCCAGCTATGCCTTTATCACCAATAAATCCACAGTCCCAAGGGCAAGATTATCTCGCTTCTCTATATATTGCAGTTACAAGCAAATTACAACCCATCACGCCAAACCAACTTTCCTCCATTGACTCCATCTTGTTGCCTTAGGAAGGCAGCCAACATCATCAAAGACACCCCCCCACCCCGGTTATAATCTCTTCCAAACTCTTCTATCGGGCAAAAGATACAGAGGCTTAAACACAAGTACCAACAGATTTAAGAACAGCTTCTTCCCCGCTGTTATTAGACTTCTGAATGGACCTCTCAAGTTTCAAATCTAATATTGATCTTGTTTTTTTTTGTGCACCTTCTCTGCAGCTGTAATCTTCTGTGCCTCACTCCGTTCTATCACTCTTTGGTTTTTGCACGGTATGATCTGCCTGTTCTGCACGCAAAACAAAACTTTTCACTGTACCTAGGTATACGCGATAATAATAAATCATATCAAACCAAATTCTATGCAGACGCAAAGCAGATTCTGAAAATTAGCTCCTTGCTCCCTGCCCACACAAAAGTCCCTGGCTAATTCATTGCATTTCCCTTGGGAGCAGACTATCATCCTGAAGCCATTTTATATTTGCATGCCTCTCTTTGTTTGTTTGGGTGCACTGGACAGAAAAGCCACACAACAACAGTGTAAAGGTAAACAAGAAGTCATCATATTCTTACCAGACTACAGGGCTGCTCTCCCATTAGACAGAGAGAGAGGGAGGGAGGGAGGGGGAGAGGGAGAGAGAGAGAGATCTGGTGGTAGTTTAACTCGAAGATCACAACATTTCAGGTGAGGGGACAGGTTGAGAAATAGAGTTCATTCTGGTAACCTCAGCCCGTGCAGGAATTGAATCCATTGTAATAATGAATAAAAGTCCACACTTTTAGGTCACTCATCACCTATCCTGCTGACCATACCTAATTTGGATCATTATTCACTTGAACGTTCAATATACTTACTAGTACAACAAGAGTCCCTGCAATCCATCAAGTCCCAGAGACGGAGATATTCAAACATAAGGCAAATCACCATCCCCCAAAAAATTACTAGAATGTGAATTAAGCCAAGAAAAATGCGTAACCTCTTATTGGTATCCTAGGATATGGCCTATCATAATTTCCAACAAGGGTCAGTTCCATAAGACAATATTCCTCAAAGGCACAGGATCTAGCCTCACCCTGCTTACCCTGTTGATGTAATTCTTTCAGAAAAAGGAAGATGGTGGTGCAGTAGTAAGGTCACTGGATTAGTCATCCAGACTAATCCTCTTCGTTCAAATATTACTGTGGTCAGTGGTGAAAGTTGAATTCAACAAATAATCTGATCAGGGTAAAGGGGAACCAACGACGACCATGCATCATTGTAATTGTGGTAAAAACCCATCTGGTTCACTAATACCCTTTAGGGAAGTAAACTGCCATCATTAGCTGGTTTGGGCCTACATGTGACTCCAGATCCACAGCAAGGTAGTTGAATATTAACTGTCCTCTGGGCAATTAGGGATGGGCAATAAATGTTGATCCACCTTGTTATGCTCAAGTCCTGTGAACAAATAAAAAACACAGCCAATTCTTCCATCTTCCCACTATGGCATCTGGTTGAACAACTCAGTGCTAGAGTACAGTATGCCATAGTTCAATACACTCTCTCGTCTCTGAGGTTCTGGGTGCTACTCCCACTCCACAAGAGACGTTCTGCTAATATTTCAATGCAGTGCTGAAGGACAGTTGCTCTATTGGGTGTGCTGTCTTTTGGATAAGATGTCAAACTCAAGCCCCGATCTACAGGCTTTGGCGGAAATAAAAGATTCTATAACATTTCTAAAAATAAACGGTGTCTCAGTGGTTAACACTACTGCCTCGCAGCGCCAGGGACTCAGCTTTGATTCCTGCCTCAGGTGACTGTCTGTGTGGAGTTTGCACACTCTCCCCATGTCTGCGTGGGTTTCCTCCGGGTGCCCCGGTTTCCTCCCACAATCATGCTAAATGTGGGATAAGGTGGGGGTCTACGTCTGGGCGAAATACAGTGCAGAGGGTTGGTGCAGACTTGATGGGCTGAATGGCCTCTTTCCACACTGTAGGGATTCTATGAAATTCTGAAGATTGACTGTCTCCTCCCTGGCTAACCACCATCTGTTGCACTTTCCTTGGGTGCAGGGTGATCATCCTGAGGTCATTATATAATTCCTGATGAAGGACTCTAGCCCGAAATGCTGATTCTCCTGTTTCTTGGATGCTGTCTGACCTGCTGTGCTTTTCCAGCACCACACTCTCGACATCATTTTATAATTGTATGTCTTTCTTTACTTACTGGGTGTGCTGGATAGAGAAGTACACAATACCAGTGTAAATTCCCTGTTGTGTGCAAAACCAGTGGATTAGCCAAGATAAATGTGGAGTTATGGAGATGGGGGATGAGGGGGGAATACTCCATTGGAGAGTTGGTGCAGACTCAATGGGCTGAATGGCCTCTATCTGCACTGTGGGGATTCTATGAGTCAGTTTGAAGAAGAAGAGGGGACCTCTCACCAATATTTCCACTCACAACCAGATTATCTGATCATTATCACGAGCTCTTGAAATGTTTCCTACCTTCCCAGGATGGTATGGTGACTCAGTGGTTAGCACTGCTGCCTCATAGTGCCAGGGAGCTGGGTTCAATTCCAGCCTCGGGTGACCGTCTGTATGGAGTTTTCATGTTCTCCATATATCTGTGTGTGTTTCCTCCCACAGTCCAAAGATATGCAGGTTAGGTGGATTGGCCATGGGAAATGCAGGGTTACAGGGATAGGATAGTGGGGTGGGTCTGGGAGGGAAGTTCAGTCTGGACTTGATGGCCCGAATGGTGAGACTGCAAAAATTATTTCACCTCAAAAAATACTTTCTTGTATTTCCAGATGACTGGTGGCTATGAAAAGCTCCACATAACTGTGGATCCTTCTTAAAAGGCTCAGTTTGTGTCACTGAAGTTTCCGCAGAAATTTGACACCTATCATTGTAACCCCAACTAACCTCCATGAAGCATCATAGCCTCAATTTAGCCGCATCTGAGCTCTTGTCAATCTTGCCTTATCCGGTCTCCAAACGGACACACCTCCCACGGAACTGCAGCTCTGTGAGCGAGTGCAAACGTTGGAAATGCTGACACTGCAGCACATCCAGAGTAAAGACCGGGAAAAATCCACCCACTCATATTGACTATATGACAGGATTAGCAGAAACATTTCCAAATTCAAGTCTGAGATTCCAATGGAGAAAGTTAACTTCCTAATCTAAACATTCAATATGTAATACTCGTCTGACTTTAAGAACACTGCTAAATACAATCGAAATCCTACCACTCAGTATTACGAGACTTATTAATTTAAGACTGAAATAAATAATGATGATTTTGTAGGTGCTTGGCAAAATGGTTTTATTGGTCTAGTGATTTGAGGTGAACACCAGTAACCTATACAACCATAATGTTATCATGACCGGATTCTAACCTGATCCGCACTATTTCCCAAAAAATACTACTAGATGACAAACAGTGGATGTATAGAATTCCTACAATATGGAAAGAGGTCATTCAGCCCAATAAGACTGCACTGACCCTCTGAAGAATCCCACCCAGATTCCTGCCCTATCCCCATAACCTTGCATTTCCCATGGCTAGCCTACACAATTTAGCATGGCCAATCCACCTAACCTGCACATCTTTTCTGAAGAAGGGTCATTTAAGGGTGGCATGGTGGATCAGTGGCTAGCACTGCCACCTGGGCTCGTTTCCACCCTCGGGCGACTGTCTGTGTGGAGTTTGCACATTCTCCCAGTGTCTGCGTGGGTTTCCTTTGGGTGCTCCAGTTTCCTCATGCAGGTCAGGGTGAATTGGCCATGCTAATTGCCCATCGTGTTAGGTGCATTAATCAGGGGTAAATATGGGGTAAGGGAATGGTTCTGGGTGGGTTACTCTTCGGCGGGCCAGTGTGGACTTGTTAGGCCGAAGGGCCTGTTTCCACACCGTAGGCAATTAGTCACTTGACCTGAAATGTTAACTTAGATTTCTCTCCACAGATGCTGCCAGACCAGCTGAGCTTTTCCGGCAATTTCTGTTTCTCTTTTTGCACATCATTGGACTGTGGGAGAAGCTAGAGCACCTGGAAGAAACCTACGCAGACACAGGGAGAATGTGCAAACCCCACACAGACTATCACCCAAGGGTGGAATCAAAATGGGGTCCCTGGCATAGTAAGGCAGCAGGGCTAATCACTGTGATACCCATCTATCAAAGGTTTAAGGAGAGGTCACTGATCTGAGCTAGATGGGTGGTACTTACCCTTCCTGAGACGATATGGGTAAGATGGTGGAAAGGGCAGGTACTTGGGTGGGCTAGCACTGGAGAGATATCCACACACCCACTTACTGCCATCTCAGTGGCTTTGAGCAGGTATGTCCATCACCCACCTTCACAACCCATGGCCAATATGGACCTTTAAATGGTTACTCCCCGACCACTTGAAGGACGTATCTTGCCTGGGCTATGATTGTTTCAGTTCCAGGTGGTTAGTAAACCAGGCAGGCAGGCTATTGGTTCAGATTGGAAGGTGGGGTGTCTCTTAACCTGCCTTAATGATTAAAAATATGGGGCTGGGCCATGGCTGGGAGAGGCCATTGGGAGCTACCTTTCTGTCCTCACTTCTGATTCTTAGGCTCTCCCTCTCCCTTCCACCATCCCCTCAAAATATCAACCTTTCTCAACAACCTTCATCTTATGGAGGTAGTGAGCCACCTTCTCAAAACATGGCACTCTGTCTAATGTAGCTCACTAAAGCCACAATGCTGTTAGAGAGGGAGGTCCAAGCAGGGTCTAGGACAGTTCTCACATACCCTGGTGGCTCTCCTGTTTTTTGGATCATTTATCTTTGCTTCACCCCTTGCCCTGTGCCAACTTTCACTCTTGACAGCTTTTGCAAGTGACTTCACAATGCATTTTGGACAGACTAGAGTAGGATAGTATTGCAAAAAATGAGGCCATTCAACCCATCAAGTTCATACCAGTTCATTCAAAAGGCAATTCAGTTAGTCATTGAGTTATTCAGCCCAGAAACAGCCCCTTCAGTCCAACCAGTCCATGCCAACCATAATCCTGCACTTGGCCCACATCCTTCCAGACCTTTCCCCATCATGAACTTATTCAAATGTCCTTTAAGCATTGCAATTGTACCAGCATCCATTACTTCCTCTGGAAGTTCATTCGACACATAAACCACTCTCTATGTAAAATACTTGTCCTTCATGTTATTCTTAGATTTTTTTGTCTTCTCAACTTAAAACTATGCCCCCTAGTTTTGGAATCCCTCCTTTAAAGAGACCTGCCATTCACCTTATGTATGTCCTTTATGATTTTACAAACCTGTATAAGGTCACCCCTCGGGCGACTGTCTGTGTGGAGTTTGCACGTTCTCCTCGTGTCTGCGTGGGTTTCCTCCAGGTGCTCCGGTTTCCTCCCACAGTCCAAAGATGTGCGGGTCAGGTGAATTGGCCATGCTAAATTGCCCGTAGTGTTAGGTAAGGGGTAAATGTAGGGGTATGGGTGGGTTGCGCTTTGGCGGGTCGGTGTGGACTTGTTGGGCCGAAGGGCCTGTTTCCACACTGTAAGTAATCTAATCTAATCTAATCAACTTCCTACACTCCAGTGAACAAGTCTCAACCTTTCCAGTTTCTCCTTATAATTCAAACCCTTCATTCCCAGCAACATCCTGGCAAAACTCTTGTGAATCCTGTCCAGTTTAATAATATCTTTCCAAAACAGAAATGGACACTGTACTCCAGAAGAGGGCTCACCAGTGTCCTATACTACCTCGACATGACGTCCCAACTCCTATACTCAAAGGTCTAAGCAATGAAGGCAAGTGTCCTTCTTAATTACCCTGCCAACGTGTGACACAAAGTTCAAAGAATTATGTACCTGAACCCCTAGGCTTTTCTGTTCTACAAAACTACACTCAACTTCACTTGTTCATTTCCTAATTTATACCTCAAATTATTCATTTCTTAACAATTAATTATTTTTATTAATCTTTTTGAACACTACAAAGAGACATGACAATATATGAGTCACAAACAGTAGTGGGCCATTCAGCCCCAGTGCCTGCCTCACCATTTATTGTGATCATGGCTGATCTGACTGTAACCTCAAATTCCCATTTGCCCCTGATGACTGTTCAATTCTTTGCTTAACAAGAATGTATCTACCTCTGTCGTAAAACTATTTAAAACCTCATCTTCCACTGTCCAATCAGCAAGAGTTCCAAAGACTCACGAACCTTTGAGAGAAATGTTTTTGCCTTCAACTGCTAATTTTTTAAACAGTGACCCCTAGTTCGAGATTCTCCCAAATCTACCCTGTCAAGGGCCCTCAAAATGTTTATGCTTCAATCAAGTCACCTCTAAGATACCAACTTAGCCTTTCCTCATAAAGCAGTGCTGAGTTCGAGGGATTTGACTGAGACAAGGTGGGGGGAGGGAAGGTGAGGGCACACGATGTGGCCTCCTCTATACTGGGGAGACAGGCCGCCTACTTGCGAAATGTTTCAGAGAACACCTCTGGGACACCTGGACCAACCAACCCAACCACCCCGTGGCTCAACACTTCAACTTCCCCTCCCATTCTACCAAGGACATGCAGGTCCTTGGACTCCTCCATCGCCAGACCATAACAACACGACGGTTGGAGGAAGAGTGCCTCATCTTCCGCCTAGGAACCCTCCAACCACAAGGGATGAACTCAGATTTCTCCAGTTTCCTCATTTCCCCTCCCCCCACCTTGTCTCAGTCAAATCCCTCGAACTCAGCACTGCCTTCCTAACCTGCAATCTTCTTTCTGACCTCTCCGCCCCCACCCCACTTCAGCCTATCACCCTCACCTTGACCTCCTTCCACCTATCGCATCTCCACTGTCCCTTCCCCAAGTCCCTCCTCCCTACCTTTTATCTTAGCCTGCTGGACACACTCTCCTCATTCCTGAAGAAGGGCTTATGTCCGAAATGTCGATTCTCCTATTCCTTGGATGCTGCCTGACCTGCTACGCTTTTCCAGCAACACATCGATAGTATTTAGACTTGCTCCGATTAGAAGAATTCATGGATTTTCTTAATTGTCGAGCCTCCATTAAATTTGAAGTCACAAACACACAAGAAAGTATTTACTTCCCAGATGCCACCGTATTTAAATTGGCAGGAGACAAGACGGGTAAATTAGCAATGAAGAATTTTTCAAAATAACTAACAGACTGCCCAGAAAGAGCTATCTGACTAACCACACTTTCCACAGACTGGTGTGGTCACAGCTAATTTGTTCCAACACAAATACACAGAACGCTGAAAGATTTTAACCAGTTTCAGTGTGCCCTATCTCAGATCTCAATCACAGGTTTAAATTTAACTGTTGACAGATTTGATTACAATAGCACCCATTGTATTGTTCCCCGTATAAGTAGCTCCAGACCTTGCGCAACTTTAAGCTAGCGGTTTTAATTCATTTTCAATTGTTTATTATCAAAGTGATTTCGATTCTCAGGTAGTTAAATATTTACATGTTTTCAGGTTCAAAGCTTCTGTTTTCATTCTAGCCTCCTTTGTATCCTATAACCTTACAAACTCTTTTCTCCTTCCTGTGCACTCTCCTCGTACCCCACTCCCACCCTTGCAGCCCCCTCCTTTCCCTTCTGCTCCACCTTTGCAACTTTCTGTTTTCCCACTGCCCCACCCATTGAAGCCTCTGATTCCTCCCACTTCCCCTTCCCCCATTACAGCATCCTCCCTCCTCTCCCTCCACCCAGGCAAACTCTTGTAGCCTGGCACTGTGTCTGGCAACATTCAAGACCCAGTGCCACCCTCACCCCCCCAGCTAAGGCCATCAGTGAAGCCATAACTGACTGCAATCCTCACAGCTGGAGGCTGAGAAGGTGATGGCCTAGTGGTATTATTGCTGGGCTATTAAGCCAGAGAACCAGCTAATATCCTGGGGACCCAGGTTCAAATCCCGTCATGGCGGATGGTAGAATTTGAATTTAATAGAAAAGGTAATCTTGAATTAAGAGTCTAATGATGACTGTGAATCATTTGTTGGAAAAACCCATCTGGTTTGCTAATGTCCTTTAGGGAAGGAAGCTGCCATCCTTACCTGATGTGGCCTACACGTACCTCCAAACCCACAGCAACATGGGTGACCCCTAACTGCCCTCTGGGCAACTAGGGATGGGCAATAAATGCTGACCCAGCCAGCAACGCCCTCATCCCATGAAGGAATAAATTACAGGCTGCTTCCCTCCCATGTGTGATGCTGATAGGCTGACCCAGTCAACCTATGGGCAGCAGACACAGAAGCAGAGCAGCCTATGATTGGAGGAGCAGCCTTTGGCTGCTGCTATTAGCACCTCCTCACTCTTGTGAGTGAGCAGTGTTGAAGGAACGCCGATTATAGTTCCAAGTTGGGATGGTGTGTGAGATTTGGAGGGGATCTTATACGTGCCAGTCCCCATGACCTTCTAGAAGGTGAGGATCATGGGTTGGATGGGTGTTGTGGGAGGAGTCTTGGTGAGTATCTTTACTAAAACTGTAGATGATATGTACAGTTGCCACTGGACCTCTGTGGTGGGTAGAATAGACTATTTAAAGGTGGGTGGGAGGAGGCGATAAGATATCTGTGACCATTCTGGTCAGAGGAAGCTGCAGATTCAATGAATATTATAATGAGCTTTCTCGTCTTCACTTGAGCAGCTTTTCTGTTTTTAACAACATGCAGAGAGTCGTGGGAAATTCGGAAGCTGAAAGGATGCAAGCGAGGCAGATTTCATGAGACTCATGCTTGCACAGCTCTGCTTGTAGGCCAAGAGACTCAACTAGCCTGATAAAATCCATACTTATCCCCCACTGGGTTCTGTCTACTGCCACTATGTGTCCATAATGGTGGGGGGGGGGCGAATCTTGAAGGTGCCAGATCAAGTGAGTTGCTTTGTTCTAGATGGTTCTGAAGCCCCTTGAGCAGCTTTGGAGCTAAACACTTATCCAGGCAGGAAGAAAGCATTTAGTGAGCTTTGAGAAGATTTATAGCTCAGGTTGAGGTTCTGGGTCTAAATTTTCTCACTATGCTGGAAGGTTTGTTTTCAGATGTTTCGTCCCCAAGTAACATCATTAGTGAGTCTCTGGTGAAGCACTCGTGGTATGGTCCGCTTTCTATTTATGTGTTTAGATTTCCTTGGATTGGTGACAGCATTTCCTGTGGTGATGTTATTTCCTGTTCTTTTTCTCAGAGTGGGGAAGGGGTAAATAACGTCACCAGCCCAAGGAAACCAAAACATATAAATAGAAAGCGATTCACTAACATCAGTGATTCACCAGAGGCTCACTGATGGTATTATCTAGTATGGTGATGAAACCTCTGTAAACGAACCTTCCAACTCAGTAAGCAAACTTATACCCAGGAAAACATTTTATCACACCCTTTACTTGTGCCTAAAAAACTTGCCTCATTATAATAGTTGCATTCTGCTACTGCATTCTAAAGATGGGAAAGAAATAATTAGCTTACATCAATCAAGAGATAGCAAGCAGCTTTACCAAGGTATACACACAACTTTGCTGAAGACTCATCTCGACTTGAAACTCTCCATGGATGCTTCCTAACCCACTGTGTTTTTCCAGCACTTTTTTTATTTTCAGTACACAACTCACTTCCCTATTTCAAAGTTCACTCCAAGGTAACAGCATGAAAAAATGAGGCAGGATTTGTTTCTCTTATGATCCTCTGTCTCCTCAGAAAAAAGGTGCAGGCCCTTGGTAGGATGTTGGTATTACTGAGTAAGGGCTTATGCCCGAAACATCAACTCTCCTACTCCTCGGATGTTGCCTGACCTGCTGTGCTTTTCCAGCACCACACTCTCGACTGATCTCCAGCATCCACAGTCCTCACCTTCTCCCTGTTAATGTTAGGTACCCTCTAGTATTATATAATGTGACAATTCTAGACTCTTGTGGTGCAGTGGTAGCATCCATATCTCTGAGCTGAGGAGGCCCTGCTTCAAGTCCTACCCGCCCCAGACTTGTGTAATAACATTTCTGAAGAGGTTGATTTCAGAATGCTGACACACTAGCCCTCAGAAGCGAGGCTATTTTTGCCATTGTTAGGCACTCAGGCCTGTGCGATTACTAAATGGGGGTTCAACCTATATGTTCCAGATGAGAATTGCCCCTCCTGAGGGTCCTGAGGCTAATTACAGAGCTTTGGCCAATGTCCTACCCGAGATGAGCTAATGCCTGGGCCTTTCCTGACTTATTAATCATAGGTCTCATGTGACAATTGGCAGAGCTGGTACAAAGCAGGATTACAAAGCCCCTGACATCAGACACACAAGATTTTTGCTTTGAAAGCCTTCCCCATTGCTGTAAGGGAACAAAACCCATTACATGTCGGTGTCAACGCTCTGTGATGAAGATTGAATTGTGCCCACAATTCTCCACCTGACATCTGGCATCTCACCAGAGGTTAAGGCAAAAGCAAATTTCTGACATTCTTTCAGAGGAAGGAAAACAGTTTAGCCCTCTCCTAAGTTTATTTTGATGTGTTCATGGGATTTGGGCATCGCTGACTAGGCCAGGATTTGTTGAAAATCCCCTAAATGCCCCAGAGAAGTTATTGGTGAGTTACCTTTGTAAACCACTGCGGTCCGAAGTGGATAGGGACACCCACAGTGCTGCTTCAACCGTATTACGGCCTGAATGCCTTCTCCCATCTCCTCACCCAAACCCCTCACACACTAGGCCTTAGTGTCACATGGGCTGCTACTGCATATAACCCATTGTCAGCAGCTGATGGTCCCCGTGAGCAGCTACTAATTCCCCCAGGCTGACCATTTCCCATACCATTGTCTGCCTAAGTGTTGTCCTCTCTCTTTGCAGGCTCCATCTCCACCAAGCCTTCACTCCTCCCTGTTCCCCCACCTCACCTTCAGTATATATGCCATTGAGACCTGACGCAGGTAGGACTTGAAGCAGGGTCTCCTAGGCTCCGGGATATGGATGCTACCACTGCATCTAGGTGGAATCCTAGGTAGAATTGTCACTTTATGGAGATACTTTTCCGCGCTGCAGTCAGTTCTGAAGAAGGGTCACTGGACTCGAAACTTTGCTTTCTCTCCTCAGATGTTGCCAGACTTGCTGAGTTGCTCCTGCAATTTCTGTGATTTTTGGAAACATTGCGTGCGTGTTTGGGGCTGGAAGAATTTTATGTGTACATAAAGCACTTTGCTTTAACCCTCTGTTTAGAAGTTAGAAGTTCCCACCACTTGATTCCCACATATAGTGAGTCCCAAATAGAATTCTTGGTCAGCCCTTCCCTAAGAGAGAGGTTAGGAGAAATCCCACACACATTGTTGGAATTGGGAATCGTTTCCAACAGGGTAATGGTTGGCTGAGAATATTTGTATATTTGCAGGAGAAACACAATAACTATGTGAAACGGAAGATATATATGGAGGATATTATTCACAACTCCTCCAAACAGAGCTTTTGTTTCTTCATGTTGTCATTCCCTATTGCTTTTTGTGCAATTGAGCCTTCATTCTTTACACTGATGAGTACGCCATTCAGCCCATCGAGCTAGCTCCACCATTCAGTTCAAGGGATCTAACTCAATGCCCCGTCCCATGCTATCTCTATATCCATTGATGTCACTTGCCTCCAGAAACTGATCAATTTCTGTCTTAAACCTCCCCGATGACTGGGCCTCCACACACCCTCCGAAGGGGTTAATATATCCAAAGATACATTACCTTCTGATTGAAGGGATTACCCTCCACCCCCCCCTCCAGCCCCGTTCTCAGTCCTAAATGGTCTGTCCCCAGCCTCATCTTACACTCACTGGAATCTTTTTCACATCCAGTCACCTGCTGTGAGGAGATTGTATGTTTCACTGAGGTCACCCCTCATGCTTCAGAACTCTAAGGACTTAGTCTCCTCAATGCCTTGTCACTAAATAATTCCACCACCATGGAGATTTCGCTGGTTAACATGCTTTGCACTGCTTCTGTGGTTGTGCATCCTTCCTTAGGAAAGGAGACCGAAACTGTGGCTCAGTGGTTAGCACCAGAGACCTAGGTTCTATTCCAACCTCAGGCAACAGTCTTGCACATTGTCCCCGTGTCTGTGTGGGTTTGCTTCAGGTGCTCTGGTTTCCTCCCATGCTTGAAAGCTGTGCAGGTTAGGTGAATTGGCCATGGGAAATTGTCCTATAGTGTCCAGGGACGTGCAAGCTTGGTGGGTTAGTCATAGGAAATGCAGGGTTATGGGGATAGGGTGGGAAGGGGTGGAATACTCTTTGGAGGGTCATTGCAGTCTCAATTGGCTGAACGGTCCCTTTCTGTGCTTTAGGGACTCCATAATTCTATGATTTTGGTATCATCACTGATGACTATTGTGCATTCCACCATGATTTGTTTCAGCTGTACAGGACAATGGTTTGGCCCCTTTTGGAATACTACATTCAAGTCTGGCCTCCCTGTGATAGGAAGGATGTTGAGAAACTTGAAAAGGTTCAGGAAAAACTTTACAAGAATGTTGCCTGGGTTGGAGGGTTTGTGTTGGTGGGAGTGGCTGGATACGCTGGAGCTATTTTCCCTGGAGTGTCGGAGGCTGAAGGGTGATCTTAGGGAGGTTTATAAAATCATGAGGGACAGGGATAGGGTGAATAGCCAAGGCCTTTTCCCCATGGTAGTGGAGTCCAAAACTAGAGGGCATAGGTTTAAGGGGCTAGATTTCAAAGGGATGAAAGGAACAGCTTTTTCACATTGACGGTCGTGCATGTATGAAACAAGCTGCCAGAGGAAGTGGTGGAGTTTGGTACAATGACATCATTTAAAAGGCATCTGGGTACGTGAATTGGAAGAATTGAGAGAGAAAATGCTGGCTAATGGGCGAAGATTTATTTACGATATCTGGAGTCAGAATTAACACGTTGAACCGAAGGTTCTGTTTCTGTGCAGCTCTGTGACCCTATCTGCTCCCAACTACTGGAATCGGGTATCGCTCCAGACCTGTCTGTTTTCTAGCACGCGATGTAGCTGAGCTCTATCCTGGGTAAGGAGAGCTCCCTCCTCTCTAAGTGTGCGCCTGGAACCCAGGCTTCCTGGCCCAGAGGAAAGGGACACTTCCACTGTGCTACAAGAACCCTCATGTTCACTTGGCCTGTACATTCAGACCACGAGTGACATCTCACGGCCATGCAAAATCGATGCAAAATTACAAACTACTTATGAGAATTGCCTCCAACAGACATTTATGGCCCATTTCCCGCATCTGCAATGATTTTTTACTCAAAACTAACATCCATGGATATTGAATTTCTGGTAATATAGCTTTGATTTCTCTCCAAGTGTGCTCTCTGCAGCGCCCTGGAGATTAATCTTGAATTCTTGGAAATTCCAAGAACCATTCTGCAGAGTTGACAAGCCTAAGCTGTAAAATCGCTATAAAAGTAATCAACTCATTGTGCTTCAAGGAAGCAACAAAGAATATCTTCTTTCATTGGGTGCCACATGCAATGGCTGGAAACACCGATACCCAATGCAAAAAACTAGATGGATTATACCCAAAAGGCTAGAAATCAAATGGGAGCTCCCCCTGTTTGACCCACCCTTCACCTTTGGTTTTGGGGACATTGGGGAATGGATAGGGAACCACTTCAAGGTGACTGCCTCTAGCTGGGAGAGGTACCATTGTTGCTGGGCAAATCCCATGCCCTGGCAACCAATTAAAGTAATCGGCACAGGGAAGTCTTCAGCTCGGGAAAAGCTCACCATCATAATCGAACTGAGGTCAACCAAGAAGTGAAGGCAAGGGAAGAAACATAGAAAATAGGATTAGGCCATTCGGCCCCTCAGGCCTGCTTTGCATTCCATATGATCATGGCTGACCATCCCACTTAACCCCGTTCCCACATTCTCACTATACCCTTAGATCCCTTTCGGCTAAGGACTATATCTAACTCCTATTCAATGTTTTGGCCTGACAAAGTCTTTTCCCTGGGTTGGGAGGGAGTCCAGAACTAGGGCGCATAGGTTTAGGGTGAGAGGGGAGAGATATAAAAGGGATGTAAGGGGCAACTTTTTCATGCAGAGTGTGGTACGTGTATGGAGAGAGCTGAAGTGGTGGAGGCTGGTACAATTACAACATTTAAGAGGCATTTGGAAGGTATATATGAATCAGAAGGGTTTGGAGGGATATGGGCCAGGGGCTGGCAGGTGGGACTAGGTTGGGTTGGGATATCTGGTCAGCATGGATGAGTTGGACTGAAGGGTCTGTTTCTGTGCTGTACATCTCTATGACTCTAACCCCTTTCTGTGGCAGAGAATTCCATGAGCTCTCCACTCCCTGGTTGAAGACATTTCTCCTCTTCACAATCCTCAATGGCCTACCCACATCCTTCGACTGTGACCAAACTAATTCCAAAATGACTATTAAAAAGGAGAATATTCAGCATTGACTTTTGACCTGTATAGTTAATACCTCATTAAGGACAGAAGTTCTGTGTAGTCTGGTTGTACAGGAACACCCTCCTTCAGAGTTACATCCCTGCAAGAGGAAAAACGATATAGTAAGAAGCTGAAAAACGATTTGAGGATTTTATAACTATTTTACTATTACAGTCATTGTCAAATACTCCATTTTCACCAGGATGTTGCCAGTTATGGGGAGAGACTGGACAAACTGGGATTGTTTATCCTGGAGTGGAGGAGATTGAAGGAGGATCTGTGTACAACATTACGAGAGGCAAAGACAGAGTAAATTGTGAGAATCTCTTCCCCATGGCAGGCCATATGGCATACATTTAAAGTTAGATGCAAGCAGTTGAGAGGAGATCTGAGGAAAGTCTTTTTCACCCAGAGGGTGGTAGGTATGTGGAACATGCTGTCTGAGCGGGTGGTGGAAGCAGACACTCCCGCAACATTCGAAAACCCAAAGAAACCCAAACATACATCTGGATGAGCACTTAAAACGCAGGGTCAGAGCAGGCTATGGACCAGATGAGATAAATAGGATTAATGCAATTTGGTGTTTAGTAGTTGGCAGACAAGATGGGCCGAAGGGCCTGTTTCTATGCTGTATGTCTCTCTATGAACCTATAATTACTGCCCCACATTTACAAAACAGATTACATATTAATTTCGGACTTCACTGTTTTCATCTGACTGTCCTGAGATTCTTCCTCAAGAAGTCACATGACTCCAGGTTATAGTCCAATAAACTTATTTGAAATCAGGTGAACTGACGAAGGAGCAGCGCTCCGCAAGCATGTGATTTCAAATAAACCTATTGGACTGTAAGCTGGTGTCATGTGACTTCTGACCTTGTCACCCGAGTTCAACACCGGCACCTCCACATCATGGCCTCCCCAAGAGGCCTGAGGCCTTAATATGCAACCGCATAACCCTGGGTCTACTCTTGGCTCAGTGTATTCACATTCACTGTCAACAGGAATCACAAATGTCTCAAACAGAAGTGAAGCTTTTTGAGGTCAAAGCGAAAGAAAAAGACAAAACTGGGGCTTTTAAGAAACACGTTGATACGTTAGTTAAACACAATCTTTTTCTCAGTCACTAACAGCTGGAGTTCTTCATTGTTGGTCTGAGATGCCAAAAAGATACTTCAAACATTCAGAGGCCCCAGGCCTACTCTGAATTTCCTGTAAGACCATGCCAACACTTAGCTTTGCTCCTGGCTGCCACAAACCAACCCATGATTCTCATGAAACATTAGGGAGTATAAAGCATCAGTGTCGCCCAACAGATATCAGTCTGCCAGCTGTCAGTTGGCATGAGCAAGGGTTATTCCCATGTCCCCCCCCAAACCTTGGCCCTCAGAGCAGGGAGGGCAGCCAATGTACACTTGTATTGATTACCCTGAGGCAGGTTGTCAATGCAACTTGAAAAACAAAACAAGTCCTGCCTTAAACTCCTGCCTGGAAAGTGCTATGGAACTCTTAAATCAAGTGGCCTTTCTTTACCTTAGGTGTAAGTAATGTTGCAGGCTTATAGCCATCCCCCCCCTCAATTCTCGCTCGTTTTCTTAATATTTGTTCATGGGCTGTGGTCATTGTTGGCTAGGTCACCATTTATTGCCCCACCCTAATTAGTAACAATCATTAATGGGGGTCTGGAGTCACACGTAGGCCTGGGTAAGGATGCCAGTTTTTTTAATGGAAGAACAGAAAGGGTTTAATGATAATCGATAGTTGCCATTAGACCAGCTCTTATTCCATATTTTTTTGAATTCAAATGTCACCAACAACCATAGTGAGATTCAAATCCATGCTCCCCAGGAATTGGACTGGGGTTCTGGATTACACCTCCTCCTACTGCCCCCTTGACCAGGACCCAACCTCCCACTACCAAAGCATTATCTCCCAGACCATCCATAACCTCATCACCTCAGGGGATCTCCCATCCACCGCCTCCAACCTCACAGTCCCACAACCCCGCACCGCCCGTTTCTACCTCCTGTCCAAAATCCACAAACCTGACTGCCCCGGCCGACCCATTGTCTCAGCCTGCTCCTACCCCACCGAACTCATCACTGCATACCTCGACACGGTCCTGTTCCCCTTAGTCCAAGAACTCCCCACTTACGTTCGGGACACCACCCATGCCCTCCACCTCCCCAATGCCTTATCTTCACCATGGACATCCAGTCCCTGTACACCTCCATCCCTCACCACGAAGGCCTTAAAGCCCTCTGCTTCATCCTTTCCCACCAAACCAATCAGTACCCTTCCACTGACACCCTCCTTCGACTGACTGAACTGGTCCTCACCCAGAACAACTTCTTTTTCCAATTGTCCCACCTCCTCCAAACCAAAGGAGTAGCCATGGGCACCCGCATGGGCCCCAGCTATGCCTGCCTCTTCGTTGGATATGTGGAACAGTCCATCTTCCGCAGCTATACTGGCATCACCCTCCCACCTTTTCCTCCGCTACATCGATGACTGTATCGGCATTACGTCATGCTCCCATGAGGAGGTTGAACAGTTCATCCACTTTACTAACACCTTCCACCCCGACCTCAAATTTACCTGGACCGTCTCAGACTCCTCCCTCCCCTTCCGAGACCTCTCCATTTCTATCTCGGGTGACCGACTCAACACGGATGTTTACTATAAACCGACTGACTCCCACAGCTACTTAGATTACACCTCCTCCCACCCTGCCCCCTGTAAAAACACCATCCCATATTCCCAATTCCTTTGCCTCCGCCGCATCTGCTCCCAGGAGGACCAATTCCAATACCGAACAACCCAGATGGCCTCCTTCTTCAAAGACCGCAATTTCCCCTCAGACATGGTTGACGATGCCCTCCACCGCATCTCCTCTACTTCCCACTCCTCCACCCTTGAACCCCGCCCCTCCAATCGCCACCAGGACAGAACCCCACTGGTCCTCACCTACCACCCCACCAACCTCCAGATACATCGTATCATCCTTCGTCATTTCTGCCATCTCCAAACAGACCCCACCACCAGGGATATATTTCCCTCCCCTCCCCTATCAGTGTTCTGGAAAGACCACTCCCTCTGTGATTCCCTCGTCAGGTCCACCCCCCCCACACCAATCCAACCTCCACTGGCGGCACCTTCCCCTGCAACCGCAAGAAATGCAAAACTTGCGCCCACACTTCCCCCCCACAATTCACTCCAAGGCCCCAAGGGATCCTTCCATATCCATCACAAATTCACCTGCACCTCCACACACATCATTTACTGCATCCGCTGCACCTGATGTGGCTTCCTCTACATTGGGGAGACAGACCGCCTACTTGCGGAACGTTTCAGAGTACACCTCTGGGACACCTGCACTAACTAACCCAACCGTCCCGTGGCTGAACACTTTAACTCCCCCTCCCACTCCGCCAAGGACATGCAGGTCCTTGGCCTCCTCCATCGCCAGACCATGGCAACACGACGCTTGGAGGAAGAGCGCCTCATCTTCCACCTAGGAACCCGCCAACCACAAGGGATGAATGCAGATTTCTCCAGCTTCTTTATTTCCCCTCCCCCCACCTTATCTCAGTCCCAACCCTCGGACTCAGCTCTGCCTTCTTGACCTGCAATCTTCTTCCCGACCTCTGCGCCCCCAACCTCTCTCCAGCCTATCACCCTCACCTTAACCTCCTTCCACCTATCGTATTCCTAACACCACTCCCCCAAGTCCCTCCTCCCTGCCTTTTATCTTAGCCTGCTTGGCAACACCCTCCTCATTCCTGAAGAAGGGCTTATGCCCGAAACGTCGATTCTCCTGCTCCTTGGATGCTGCCTGACCTGCTGTGCTTTTCCAGCAACACATTTTTCAGTTCTGGATTACTGGCCCCGTCACACTGCCTGCCCTCATTATCAAGGGGAGGGGAGGACATGGATACAAACATCAAAGTTAACTTCTCTCATTCCTACCATCGCTAGGATCAAATAATTTACTACAGACTTCCTGGTCTTTAAAATGCAGCTTCATACCACATCAGTCCAGATAACATGTGACTTACGGCTGGAGTCATTTGAGATCAGTGCAGGCCCCAGAATATTATAATAGAATCCCTGCAGTGTGGATACAGACCCTTTGGGCCAGCAAGTACACATAGACCCTCCGAAGAGTAACCCACCTACACCCATCCCCCTACACTATTATCCTATATTTACCCCTGATAAATGTATCTAAACTACATATCCCTGAACACTATGAGCAATTTAGCATGGACAATTCACCTAACCTACACATCTCTGAACACTATGAGCAATTTAGCATGGACAATTCACCTAACCTACACATCTCTGAACACTATGGGCAATTTAGCGTGGACAATTCACCTAACCTACACATCTCTGAATACTATGGGCAATTTCGCATGGACAATTCACCTAACCTACACATCTCTGAACACTATGGGCAATTTAGCATGGCCAGTTCACCTAACCTACACACCTGTGGATTGTGACAGAAAACTGGAGCACCCAGAGGAAACCCACACAGGCAGTCACCCGAGGCTAGAATCAAACCCAGGTCCCTCGCACTAAGAAGCAACAGTGCTAACCACTGAGCCACCCTGCTGCAAAGGTCAACAAAAATTGCAGCTTTTAAACTGCAGTTAAAAGGTTGTTGGAAACCACCTGCCTTTGCCTTCAATAATAAAGTGATAAAGTGATAATAAAGTGACAGCTCATTCAAGGCACTTCAAGTGTGAAGAAGTGGCTCTGATCACCAGAATGATTTCTGGGAGGAAGGATTTTTGCAAACAAGATTAGATTCCAAGACCTGGGATCATCCTTCCTGCAGCAAAGAGAGGCGTTTTGATCATGGCGGACAAATTCTTGATAGGTTGAGGCAAGATGAAGAAGTGCTGGGAGAATAGATGTAAGGGTTTGGGGAAGAAATATGAGGGAGTTGGAGACGTTCTATACAGCGGGTGGTAACGATTTGGAATCTGATGTCTACAGGCTGACGAAAATGGTGAATGATTTCAAAAGAAAATTGCAAAGGCATTTGATGGAAAGGAATTAAGAAGCATGGGGATAACGTGGGAAAATAGGGCTGATTGGGTTACTTAATAAAAGCATCTATGGAATTAAGGGGCCCCACGATTCCATGGCCTAGATTTTTGCAGAGTCAGAACTCCTTAGTGACAGTCCAGCATCATAAAAAAGTATTTTTTAAATGAGAATTTGTTTGGACAGCTGGAAAGAACTGTTGACTTTGTTTGGATTGACCATCTTTACAATAACTTATTTTCTCTGTGATCACTTTTGTCAATGTCCCAATATTTATTTACACTCATTGAGGGGTATGAAGTGGTTAACACTGTTTTTATTGCAACTTTGTGGTCAGTTTTTATTTATTCATTTACAGGATGAGGGGGTCACTGGCTACGCCAGCATTTATTGTCCATCCCAGACAGCAGTTAAGTGTCAACCACATTGCTGTGGGTCTGGAGTCACTTGTAGTCTAGACCAGGTAAGGATGGAAGTTTTCCTCCCCAAAGCACATAAGTGAACCAGATGGGCTTTTCCAACAATCAACGATGGCTTCATGGTCATCACTGGATTCTTAATTCCAAATTTTCTTTTTGAACTCAAATTTCACCATCTGTCATTGACAGGATTCAAACTCTGTCCCCAGGACACTCTCTAGGTCTTTGGATGAACAGATCAGCAGTAATACCTCTCAGTCATCGCTTCCCCAACTGTTTGCTGAATAGTTCTATAGGATTATAGGAATAACTGTCTTTTCCCAAAACTGTTCATAGTTATTAGAGGGTTCATTGTGTCTATACAATATATATTCTGGGCAGACAGGTATGGATTGGCATGGATGGTGTGAGGGTTCACTGGGGTTGTGGGGAGAATGGGTTGGTGTTGATATGGTGTGGTGGTGATAAGGGCCTGTAAGGAGTGGGTGTGCTAATGAGTGGTGAGACTAACATTCTTTAATGAAACTGGGATAAAGCCCTAAAGAATGAAGACAGGCTTTTCCATGAGTGTTCTGTGGCTCTTGATTGTGTCTACCTTCAATTTACTTCTGGTGGGGGAGGGGGGCGGCAGTGGTCAGTGGATCCATCCTCATGCCATACCTGTGCCTCAGAGTGTTGAGAGTTTGGTGCTGGAAAAGGACAGCAGGTCAGGCAGCTTCCGAGGAGACGGGCTTATGCCCAAAACATCGACTCCCCTGCTCCTCGGATGTTGCCTGACCTGCTGTGTTTTTCCAGCACCACACTCTCAACCCTGACCTCCAGCATCTGCAGTCCTCACTTTCTCCCTGCGCCTCAGAGTGCAAGGTGAGCAGTTTGGAAATTCAGGTGTTCTATTTTTGGGTTGTTGGAGATGGACGAGCTAGAAGACCATGGAATTTCCACTCAAACTATCATATTGGTATTGAAAATCCAGGCCTATGACTCTATAAGACCATAAGACCATAAGACATAGGAGTGGAAGGAAGGCCATTCGGCCCATCGAGTCCACTCCACCATTCAATCATGGCTGATGGGCATTTCAACTCCACTGACCAGCATTCTCCCCATAGCCCTTAATTCCTCGTGACGTCAAGAATCTATCAATCTCTGCCTTGAAGGCATTTAGCATCCCGGCCTCCACTGCACTCTGCGGCAATGAATTCCACAGGCCCACCACTCTCTAGCTGAAGAAATGTCTCCGCATTTCTGTTCTGAACTGACCCCCTCTAATTCTAAGGCTGTGTCCACGGGTCCTAGTCTCCTCACCTAACGGAAACAATTTCCTAGCGTCTACCCTTTCCAAGCCATGTATTATCTTGTAAGTTTCTATTAAGTCTTCCCTTAATCTTCTAAACTCCAATGAATACAATCCCTGGATCCTCAGCTGTTCCTCGTATGTTAGACCAACCATTCCAGGGATCATCTGTGTGAATCTTCGCTGGACATGTTCCAGTGCCAGTATGTCCTTCCTGAGGTGTGGGGACCAAAACTGGACACAATACTCCAAATGGGGCCTAACCAGAGTTTTATAAAGTCTCAGTAGCACAACGGTGCTTTTATATTCCAACTCTTTGGAGATAAATGACAACATTGCATTCGCTTTCTTAATCACAGACTCAACCTGCATGTTTATCTTTAGAGAATTCTCGACTAGCACTCCCAGATCCCTTTGTGCTTTGGCTTTACGAATTTTCTCACTGTTTAGAAAGTAGTCCATGCTTGTATTCTTTTTTCCAAAGTGCAAAACCTGGCATTTGCTCACGTTGAATTCCATCAGCCATTTCCTGGACCACTCTCCCAACCTGTCTAGATCCTTCTGCAGCCTCCCCACTTCCTCAGTACTACCTGCCTGTCCACCTAACTTCGTATCATCGGCAAACTTGGCTAGAATGCCCCCAGTCTCTTCATCCAGATCATTAATATATAATGTGAACAGCTGCGGCCCCAACACTGAACCCTGCGGGACACCACTTGTCACCGGCTGTCATTCCAAAAAAGAACCTTTTATCCCAACTTTCTATATTACCCAAGCTACTTTGTTCTTTGAGACAATTTACAGAATGAAATATCTACTACTTGTTGTTTTATTTTCTTATGCCAACATCACGTAACCACATACCTGATCTTAGAGCACTGGATATCGTGGTAGATGCATCGGAACCTGTGAGAATCTGTGAGTCGTCTTTTCGAGTCAGTTCCTTCCGATAAATCTTGAATGATCCTCACAAAACACTGGGGGAAGATCCCAGTGTAGTTATTCAGCATGCCCTAATTTCAGAAGGCAGATGGGAGAAAAACATTAAAAGAATCAGACAGGCAAACAAAGAGAACAGCCGTTACACAAGGACCTCAGCATGGAAGCGGGGAAAAGAAGAAATAAATGAACAAGCTAAAGAAAAGAGGAATGGAGAAAAGCAGGTGAAAACAGAATTGCTGAGGCATCTATGGTTCCAGTCCCAAGCTCAAAATATGGGGTCGGCCATTTTGGATTGAGATAAGACCATAAGACACAGGAGCAGAAATTAGGCCATTCAGCCCATTGAGTCTGCTCTGCCATTCAGTCATGGCTGATAAACTTCTCAACCCCATTCTCCCGCTTTCTTCCCATAACCCTTGATCCCCTTGACGATCAAGAACTTATCTATCTCAGTCTTAAATGCACTCAATGACCTGGCCTCCACAGCCTTCAGTGGCAATGAATTCCATTGAGTCACCACTCTCTGGCTGAAGACGTTTCTCCTTATCTCCATTCCAAAGGTCTTCCCTTTTACTCTAAGTCTATGTCCTTGGGTCCTAGTCTCTCCTACCAATGAAAACATCTTCCTAACATAAAGAAGTATGTTTAAATACACAGGGTTGTGAAACTTTGGAATGTTCTATGCCACAGAGCTGCCAATGCTCAACCTTTAAATAAGCTATAGATCCACAGATGTTTGGGATCTAAGATAATTTTCTTTCTTTTATTCTTTCATGCGATGTGGGTGTGGCTAGCACGACCAGCCTTTACTGCCCATTCCTAATCATCCTTGAACATCATGGCTGGCCCATTCCTGAGGTCAGTTTATGGGTCAAGTACATTGGTGTGGACCTAGAGTCACATGGAGACCAGGCTGGTTAAGGATGACAGATTTCCCTCCATAAAGGACATTAGTGAACCAGATGGGTTTTTACATCAGCTGTTATGGCTACCATTACTGAAATTAGCTTTATATTCCAAAGGTCTGAAGTGAACTTGGATTCGACTTGGATTTGAACCCATGGCCCAGCTGTGTTAGCCTTGGTTTCTGGATTGCTAACCCAGTGACATTACCACAACCGCCACCCTATTCCTTCTAAGGATTAGGGAATTGTGAAATATGGGGATAATTTAGGAAGACCAAGTTAAGGTGGATTGACCACGATCATATTAAATGGTACAGCATATTGAAAAGGCTGAGTGGTCTGCCTCTGGCCTTATTTCTGATGATGTAATGTTCTTGGGAGAAAGAAAACATACATTGTCCTTGGATTGTGTAGAATTTGAGCATTGGTTAAAACAAAAAACAAAATTTTTCATCAGAATAGCATTGCAAAGAAGTCAAATCTTGAAGGGAACAATAATTTATATTGATTGAGAAAATGTGAATGGTCAGCAAGTCAACTCTGATTGCCGTGAGGAATCCAACTCAAAATGTGGCTCCTTTAAGCTTGCTAGAAACTCCATATATTCATAGACAGTGGCCTCTCCTCTGTAGACAAAAAGAACATCTCCAGGCATTGTGTCTTTTGTGGATTAAACAAAAACATGGCAGCAGTAGCTCCCTTGTCCAACCATTCAGAATCAACTAACCAAACCAATTTTCCCTCTACCGCTCCTCTGCAGCCTTTACGAGCCTGACACTGTCACCTTGATGCTATGGAACAAGATCCAACAACGATAACCTCAAGACTCAACCACCTCTACCTGGCCACTGAGTTGGAGATGGTGCGGATGGAACAATGGACCGATGGGCACTTTCACAAACACAGATTTACACAGTGAACTTAAACAGATATATTTTCAGAATATACTGAATGTGACATAATTCTATGATTGATGTTTTGCTTTTATTGGTATCTGGGGGTTGTGTTCATTTCCAAGTGTTAAAATGTAAACGTGGTATGGAAAATAGTTTGGGTTACTGTCCATAAATAAGGTACGGCTCAAATTTGCTTAATATTCTGTTTCATGTTCTTTAAATACTTAGTGGATACCATTCAACAACTTGCTGAGCCTTCTCTTATTATAAACAAAGTGGAAGGGGATCACTCTGTGGTTTGGTAGATTGTTTGTTATTTCTGTAACATAGTTGGGTCGGCTTTAGCTTTGCAATAAACCTGTTATTATAACTGGGAGTTACCATATTTGAACACACAATCCATATATTATTTTTTCTTTGCCAAATACAAAGCCTTCTCCTGTCAATGTCAGTTCTTACACTGAAACACATCTGCTGGCCACATTCGTTCAATGCAGCTGGGCACCATCTGGCCACAATAAAATACAACCAGCTTGTCAAAATATACCTTTGTAATCTTCTGAAACAAGTGGGATTTCGAAGGTCATTGAAGGACAAGGCATTGGAGCAATGGCAATCCAGAGCCAAATGAAGAAAGTAAAGACTTGGTGAGGAATTAACAAAGAAGAATAAGGAAGTGACCCTCTTCTGTTACAGATACAGGCGAGTCCCCAACTTGCAGCCGGTTTCCATTCTGGAGTCTGTTTGCAAGTCGAGTTGTCCGCAGGTCAGAACACAATGTAAGACAATACAAAATAAACACTGGAAGGACTGCGGATGCTGTAAATCAGAAACAAAAACAGAAATTGCTAGAACGGACAGGGTCACCAGAGCCGAAACGTTAACTGATTTCTTTCCACAGCTGCTACCAGGGCTTTTCTGTTCTGGTAGGACAATATGAAATAGCTGTTTGTTAGTACAGGAAACGATGTATGTGGGATCTTTAAAGTAACGCCGCTGCATGATGTTGCATTCATAAGTTTGAGCATTCATAAGTTGCATGTTTGTAAGTAGTGGGATCCCCCCCGTATAGTTTCTCAGTAGGAAAATAGAGCAAGATTTGGGTTCATCAAAATCCTGCCGTCTTTTTCTGGATACACACAGTTCAGCTCACTCGTTATTGCTGAACTACACACTGATTCCCAAACCATTAACACCCTCAGTTTTTAAATTCTCGTCTTTGTGTTCAAATCCCTCTATGGCCTTGCTCCTCTCAATCTCTCTTCTCTCTTCTGGCCATGTACCCCTTCAATATCTCTGTACGTCTCCAATTCTGACCTCTTGTCCATCACTGCACAGAGGGAAGACCAGTAATATTTGGGAATGAATGTACCCGTCATACTGGAGCTCCATTCTCCAGTGGACAGGATGAGTTGAAACAGGAAATCTCATACACTGGTTTTACTGCTTTTTCCTGCTGGGTACTTTTAATTATTTGCAGCCTTGCCTTAAGCTGTTGAGTGCGTCAACTCTACAACTTCCTCTCTAAACACGGTGGCACAGTGGTTAGCACTGCTGCCTCACAGCACCAGAGACCTGGGTTCAATTCCCGACTCAGGCGACTGACTGTGTGGAGTTTGCACGTTCTCCCCGTGTCTGCGTGGGTTTCCTCCGGGTGCTCCGGTTTCCTCCCACAGTCACAAAGATGTGCGGGTCAGGTGAATTGGCCATGCTAAATTGCCCGTAGTGTTAGGTAAGGGGTAAATGTAAGGGTATGGGTGGGTTGCGCTTCGGCGGGTCGGTGTGGACTTGTTGGGCCGAAGGGCCTGTTTCCACACTGTAAGTCTAATCTAATCTAAACCTCTCCATTTCACCTCTCTCCTTTAAGACACTCCTTCAAACCTACCTCCCTGGCCAGGCTTTTCATCACCTGTTCTGATACCTCCATACGAGACTGAGTGTCAAATTGTGCTCCGTAACATGCGTTGACACATTTTGTTGCATTAAAGGTGCTATATAAATACAGGCAATTTGTTATCTCTTGCAGCATCCACTTTGCTTTTGTTTTTAATCTCTGGGGCCTGGGTCTTGGCTAGAGTGGGTCTGTTTACATCAGGGATCAATACAGAGATAACACTAGTTTCTACATGCGCGACACATTCTGTTTAAAGTGTTTTAAAATGTCTGCTCTATGCTTTAGGTCTGGCTTCCAACTCGTGTCAGAAACATCAACAATCCTTTTATGTTTCTCTGAGTCCACATCCAAGCTTAACTAATCAAGCACTAGCAGCATAGATCAGTTACCAGACTCATGTAATCAAAGCCAGAGTAACTCAACGCTACAGTATCCTCCTTCCTGTGAGGTTTTACTGTTCTTCCTTTACTGTGCATGGGGCTGTCACTCAAGTACAATAGAAGTTGCTCAGGATTCTGGAATGGAAATGGACAACTTCTCTAGCACTCAGCAAGTTCAAGATTTCTGTCCTGCAATAACATAGTTTATTTAGAAACCACCCAATTAGAGCCATCAATTTGTACATCTCATAAGTTATGCATTCTTGTCAAATATGAATGAAAGGTAAGGTCTTGATTTGTGAAGTCTGTGAAAACCTTTTACCAATGTTCATGGTACAACTCTGCACCTTATGGGACAGACACCAGGTATTTAAGAGAGTTTCATTCTTACTGCATTGCTTTCTGACAACTGCACATTACATGTCATAAGAAAACAGAAGTGACTCATACCAGACCTCCACTCTGCATCTGTCCTTTAGAGTCATACAGCATGGAAACAGACCCTTCACTCCATCTAGTCCATGCCGACCATAATCCCAAACTCAACTGGTCCCACCTACCTGCACTCGGCCCATATCCCTCCAAACATTTCCTATTCATGTACTTATCCCAAGGTATTTTAAATGTTGGAACTGCACCCACACCCACCCCAGGGAAGGCAATGACTTAGTGGTATTATCACTGGGCGGTGAATCCAGAGACCCAAATAATGTTCTGGGGATCTAGTTTCAAACCCTGCCATGGATTTAATTAAACAAACAAATTCTAGAGTTAAGAATCTAATGATGATCATGAACCCCATCTGGTTTGCTAATGCCCTTTAGGGAAGGAAACTGCCAGTCTTGCCTACATGTGACAGAAGACCCACAGCAATGTAGTTGACTCTCAAGTGCCCTCTGGGAATAAATGATGGCTTAGCCAGTGATGCACACCCCTGAACAAATTTTAAAAACATCCTCAGGGAGGTCATTCCACACACGAATGACCCCAAATGTAAAAAACGTTGGCCCTCATGTCTTTTTTAAACGTTTCTCCTCTCACCTTAAATATATTCCCCAGTTTCAAAATCTCCCACCTTGGGAAAAGACCCTTGTCATTCACCTTAGTACACCCCTCATGGTCTTATAAACCGCCATAAGGTCACCTCTCAATGCTCCAGTGGAAAATGTCCCAGCTTATCCAGCCTTTAATCCTGGGGGCACCCTGCCCCCAGTGATGAAAGTAAAAGTCCCAAGATACAGTTCAAAGAGCAACAGACAGTTCCTATCAGTCAATAGCCTGATCAATATTTATCTATCTACCAATGACTTAAACAAAAAACCAACTCCAGATTACCTGGTCATTATCACATTGCTGTTTGTCAGAGGTTGCTGTGCATAAAGTGATTGATGCAATTAATACATTGTGACACTGACTTCAAAAGTGCTCAGTAGATTCAACAAGTTCTTGGGATACCTGGTGCTTATGAAAGGTGGGATTTTGTCAATGCAAGTTGTCCTTTGGGTACAATTAGTGCTCATCAAAACATCACTTAGAGTTTGCAGCGGTTTCTTGCTGCTGACCCTCTGTTAATTTTGCTCATTAACAGTGTTGAAATGCAATTTGATGTCTCCACTTTCCGCTGAGCTCCCAGCCTAGGTGCACTTCGAGCCACTGAACTAAAGTTGAACCCGAGAATTTCTGGTTGAAGCTAAGCTTTCTCTGCTCAGCACATAGGCAAACTATCAAGTACCAACAGTAAGCAACCCTGAAAAACCATGCCTGAGAAACACACACAGACACAAAGAGCATCCTATTTACACAAAACCCAACTAGGGTGGCACAGTGGCTCAGTGGTTAACACTGCTGTCTCACAGCGCCTGAAAAAGGGCTCATGCCCGAAATGTCGATTCTCCTGCTCCTTGGATGCTGCCTGACCTGCTGCGCTTTTCCAGCAACACATTTTCAGCTCTGATCTCCTGCATCTGCAGTCCTCACTTTCTCCTGGGATAGTCATTGGGAATGCAGGGTTACAGGGATGGGATGGGATGCTCTTCAGAGAGTTGCTGTGGACTCGATGGGCCGAGCGGCCTGTTTCCATGCTGTAGGGATTCTATGAAATCTGATCACAAGGGCATTATACCTATGGCACAGTGGGATAGCAGCCCTGCCTCTGAGCTGGGAGCACCAGATTCAGGTCTCAATCACCATGAGAGCTATCTTTGTTACATGACTGAATGATTACCAACTTGTAAATCCTTCCAAAACACACCAATGGCAAGGAATAACAGCAAGATAGATTCCTGTTCAGTTACATGATGGGAAAATGACAAAGTCTTTTAATATCACAATCCATAGCTTTGGACTACAACATGCATGTTGAAGCGAGTGTTGCTGTTTTGTCATGTATAGAATCATAAAAGAATCACAGAATCCTTCCAGTGTAGAATGAGGCTGTTTGGTCCATTGGGTCTACACCAACCCTCCAAAGAGCATCCTACTCAGATTCAGACTGACCCTTACCCTATCCCCATAACCCTGCACTTTGCCATGGCTAACCCACCTAGCCTGTACATCCCTGGACACTATGGACAAGTTAGCATGGCCAATCCACCTAACTTACACATTTTTGGACTGTGGGTGGAAACCAGAGTACCTGGAGGAAACCCACACCTAGCCTCACCTTAGATTGGCCTTGGAGGGAGTACAGCATTTGCAAGAATTATACCTGGACTTCACGGGTTAAGTTATGAGAAAAAATTATACAAATTAGGCCTGTTTTCTCTAGAATTTAGAAGTTAAGGCATGATCTGATGGAAATATTAACAAGAAAGATAGGGCAGATAAAGAGAAACTATTTCCATTGTTTGGGGATTCTGGGACATGAGGGCGTTGCTTGAGAATTAGGGCCAGAGTCTGAATTAGAATGGTGCTGGAAAAGCACAGCAGGTCAGGCAGCAACCATGGAGCAGAAAAATTGACATTTCGGGCAAAAGCCCTTCATCAGGAATAGAGGCAAGAAGCTTGCAGGGTGGAGAGAAAAATGTGGGGGGGGGGGGGGGGTCGGAGTGGGGAGAAAGTAACATAGAGTACAATAGGTGAATGGGGGTGGGGATGGAGGTGATAGGTCAGAGAGGAGGGTGGGGGAAGGTAGTAAAGAGTACAATGGGTGAATAGGGGTAGAGATGAAGGTGATAGGTCAGAGAGGAGGGTGGGGGAAAGTAGCAAAGAGTACAATGGGTGAATGGAGGTGGGGATGGAGGTGATAGGTCAGAGGGCAGGGTGGAGTGGATAGGTGGAAAGGAAGATAGGCAGGTAGGACAGGTCATGTGGGCGGTGCTGAGCTGGAAGGTTGGAGCTGGGGTAAGGTGGGGGGAGGGGAAATGAGGAAACTGGTGAACTGAGAATTAGGGCCAGGCCATTCAGGAGAGATGTTAGGAAGCACCTCTCCACACAAAGGACGGTAGGTGTTTGGAACTCTCTTCCACAAATGGCAGTGGATTCTAGATCAGTTGTTTATTTTAAATCTAAGGTGGATATATTTTTGTTAAGCAAAGGTATTAAGGGACATGAACCAAAGGCAGATATGTGGAGTTAGGCCACAGCTCAGCCGTGATCTCACTGAATGGTGAAACAGACTTGAGGGGCTGAATGGCCTACTCCTCTTCCTCTATTCCTATATATTCTCCTCTTCTCACCAAATTTGTTCCGGCAATTTTCAAGTTTCAAAAAGGGGTTATAGTGGGAAAAATTGGAAACACTGGCCCACAAAAACTTACTTTGCAAGAATTTATCAAACTGCCTTTACAAAGTTAATGTTAGAAATGCTTTCCTCAATCTTCCAGGCAGTGCATTCCAGATCACAACAATTTACTGCGCAAAAATATTCCTCATCTGACGTTCGGTTCCTTTGCAAATCTAGAGCCTCTGATCATTCCATCAGTGGAAACTGTCTATCCTTACAACATCAAAACACTTTATGATGAATAATGTGGTCTGAAAGCATTGGTGCTGAACTTCTATGGCAATGAACTAGTACTGCAGTTGTTGGTGTAGTGATTACTATCTCTTAGTCCAATAAAAATTATGTCCAGGACCAACAGGGACTTGCCATTGTTGGAGTGTCAATCATCTGAATGCACCAATCACTGTCTCAGGATTCTTTAGCTCTGACTCTTAGCGGCTTGACTAGTGTAACATTATAAATTTATCTGATGAGGATAATGATCAGAAGGTCACTGTGCCCTTTTCTTCCATTTGTCCACCTGTCTGTCTAGCTATCCATCTATCTAGCCCTCTGACTGCATAACAATCCCTGTCTCTGTCTATCTATCTGTATGTGTTTTTCTTTATCTGTCTATTCATCTGTCTATACCTATCCATCTGACATTCTATCATCTGTCTGTCTCATATACCTGTCTATCTACACATCTGTCTGTTGATCTGCACATGTATTTGTATCTGTCTGTCTGATTGTGTAGCTACTTACAGATATATCTACTTGTTTGTATCTATACACCTGCCTATCTCTCTGTCAGTCTATCTATCTCTCTTTCTAACTGTACATCTGTCTGTTCATCGATAGATCGATTGATCTATCTGTCTATCTATCTATGTATCTATCTGTCTGTCTGTGTGTCTGTATGTCTGTCTGTCTATCCATCTATCCATCTATCTGTCCGTCTATCTATCTATCTATCTATTTGTCTATGACACCTAAAACTATTTAATTAAGAGATATGCACGTGGAAATTGTCAAATTTAATATCATCCCACATTATTGCATGTAAGAACATATTACATTTCCCACAAAGCTAGACACCGAGTAGTTCACTTCAACTTACCTCCA
This sequence comes from Hemiscyllium ocellatum, assembly GCF_020745735.1. Lineage (NCBI taxonomy): Eukaryota > Metazoa > Chordata > Chondrichthyes > Orectolobiformes > Hemiscylliidae > Hemiscyllium > Hemiscyllium ocellatum. The sequence goes on from NC_083433.1 coordinate 13,703,820, forward strand.
GCCAATCATTGTTGACCCTCTTCAGAAGGTAGATAATGTCACCAGTTTTGAACGTTAATTCCAAGTCACTGCTCCCAGTAAAATCGTACACAGCCTGAGATGGGTGGGAGGAGGGGGCGAGTGAGAAAAACCAGGCATCAACACTTGAAAGCAATGTGTGATATGAATACACAGAATTAGCATTGGGATAATTACAGGGGGACAACTGTGGTGCAGCAATCATAGATAGATGGATAGGATTAGCTCTCTGAATTTCAGTAATCTCTTCTAGTTCCAGTTTTCTAACTGCACGTCTTCCTTTGCTCCACCCATGCCTTCAATTAAACTCCACCAATTGAAGTTCCCTTCCTTAGCCTATGTTTTTTCGACTTACAGAATCATTGAGTCATCCAGGGCAGAAACAGGCCCCTCAGTCCATACTCTCCATACAGACCAAGTTTCCCAAACTAAACTAATCCCACCTGCTTGCATTTAGCCCATATCCCTTCAAATATTTCTTATTCATGTACTTATCCAAATGTCTTTTAAGTAAATTCCACATACAAACCACCCTCAGTGTGAAAAAGTTGCCCCTCACATATGTTTTAAATCTTTCTCCTCTCACTTTCAAAATATGTCCCTAGTTTTGAACTCCCCAAAGACCTTTGCTGTTCACATTATCTTTGCCCGTCATGGTTTCATAAAACACTATAAGGTCACCTCTCAACCTCCTACACTCTAGTGGAAAAAGTCCCAGCCCATCCAGCCTCTCCTTAAATCTCAAACCCTCCATCCCCAGCAACATCCTGGTAAATCTTTTCTGAACTCTTTCCAATTTAAAATATTCTTCTTATAGCAGGGTGACCAGGATTGGACACAGCACTCCAACTGGGAAAATGTTTTAGAGGATGCAAAGACAGAAAATACATTCCTTCTTTAATGCTGGGGTTTTGATTTGCCTTTGAGATGTCCCCTTCTGCAATTTGCCTGGTTCCGCCTCTGTCAAGTGCCTTTCCACAGTAAAGTGTGCAGTTGTTATGTTTGTACAATCAGCGAGATGGAGTAACAGAGTCAGTCACACCCAGAAACTTGTTCTCCTGAGGAGCCTTAAAGCATACAACAGAAAAGGTTGGGGTTTAAGGTGGCAGTTCTGGAGCATATATCTGACTGCCCGGGGAGAGCCAACAGCAGGAGATTTGCACCTCTGTGCTGGCCTGGCTTTCTGCCTATTGACAGGTGTGGCCGTCCCTAAGTACGGAAGCGAAGAGTGCCAGTCAAAGGCAAGGAGTTGAGTTTTCACGGCAGTCTTTTGGACACCATGTCAGCATCACAGTGCCTGCAAAGACACTTAAAGGCCCCTTTAAGAAAGAAGCAGCTCAAATTCAAATGCACTAAAGTTGCCTCAACAGCACGGAGTGGACTCCGAAAGCCTCAGCACTTGCCAAGCGGCTGTTTGATTGACCTTTAACCTCTTCTTTCATTATACAACACCAATTTGGCAAGAGAGTTTACACGTGTGCATCCATTACTGGCTAAATACACAGCAGCTATGGAGAACAGCTGAGCCCTGGCCAAGCCGACACTAGGATTTTCCGATGGGTACAATGCTGCATTGTGTTACCAGACAGGAGGCTTACTGACTTTCCAAATTGTTTCAGAACAGCAGCTAGTTCCTTGTGCACCACTCAAAAAGCAACGCATTATCAAAACTTCGGAGCAACATTTAAGAAATAAAAATGCCTTAGTCAGATGTTTAATTTGATGTAATGCACTTGTGTTATGCAGTCAAAATCCACTTTTCATTATTACCTAATCTTTCTTGTTTATCTGTTTTGCAGCTCATTAAGTAATAAGTATTCCTGCATCTACTCTTCTCTTGTTTACACCCTGATAAAGGTCAGAAAACAGCAGATTTCGTGACCTCCTCCACCAACATCCACCCCACCCCCACCCCCTGGCTCCACCCCAGCAACTGATTCTTGTGCTCACTTCCAGAGGAGATTGTTGCAAAAACCAACTTCCATGATCATTCTTGGCAGTTTGTTGATCATGACATAGCAGGAACAAAAGGTGGCTCAGTGGTTAGCACTGCTGCCTTGCAGTGCCAGGGACCTGGGTTTGATTCCCCCCTCGGGTGATTGCCTGTACGGAGTTTGCAGGTTTGCTGTGCCGGTGTGCTCTGGTTTCCTCCCACAGTCCAAAGATGTGCAGGTTTGGTGGACTGGCGATATTCAAATGCCCACTGTGTCCAGGACTGTGCAGGTTAGGTGGATTTACCATGCTAAATTGCCCATAGTGTCCAGGCTTGTGCAGGTTAGGTGGATCAGCCACAGGAAAGTCTGGGTGGGATGCTCTTTGTAGCGTCAGTGTGGACTAGATGGGCCAAATGGCCTGCTTCCACACTATAGGGATTCTACAATTTTAACAAAATGAGTGATAGAAAGTGAAGCCAAAGTCATGGGGGATATTTCTTAAAAGATCTTCCACAGGATGTGGATATGTGGAATAGCCCAGTATTTGTTGTTGCACACCCCTCATTGCCCTTGAGAGCTTGGTCATTACGATTAGTGATGATGAGAAGGTCTGCGTTACCAAACATTTGGAGTTGCTGTGGAAGTCTGCCTCCAATCCTCTTTGTTGAGAACGTTTTTAGTAGTTTGTGGGGTTATTTGTTCATCTGTGGGACAAGGGTGACACTGGCTGGGCCCAGCACTTATTGCCTGTCCCTAGTTGCCCCTTGAGACGTTGGGGATGAGCTGTCTTCTTGAAGCACTGCAGTCCACCTGCTGTGGGTTGACCCACAATATCCTGAGGGAGGCAATTCCTAACGGATGGACCTCACATAGTTCTCGGCAGATTCTCTGATGTTTGGTGACAAGATAAGATTTATTACATCTTACAATACCTACAGTACAGAAAGTGGCCATTCAGCCCATTGATTCTGCACCAATCCTCCAAACAGCATCCTACTCTATCCGACAGCTAATCCTTCCAGTCTGCATGTCTCTGGGTATGACAGGCAATTTAGCATGGCCAACCACCTAACCCACAGATTGCTGGACTGTGGGACAAAACCAGAGCACCCAGAGGAAACCCACACAGACATGGGGAGAATGTGCAAACTCCATACAGACAGTTGCCTGAGGCTGGAATCGAACCTGGGTCCCTTGCGCTGTGAGGCAGCAGTGAGCCATTGTGCTACATTGTACTAAGGGTAAAATGAGGATAAAAGATATGCTTTGTCTCCAACCACAACTGTCTAGAAATGTCTTGATATTCTAACCAGTTGCTGTATTATGTATTGAAAGTTGGCAGAGCTTTAGCTAAACTCAGATTAATCTTTTCACATTCATTACCTTATTCCCTAATAGTGAACTGCCTTCTTGAACCATCCCCCTTCTTGTAAACTCCTTAGCCTGCATTTTCCAAACACACAACCACTTCCATCTAGAAGGACAAGGGCAGCAGACACATGGCAACCCCACCCCCTTCAAGATCCCCCCAAGCCTCTCTCCATCCTGACTTGGAAATATATCAGCATTTCTTCTCTACCGCTGGGTCAATAAAACTGGAATTCCCTTCCTAAAAGCATTGTGGGTTTGCCTGCACAAAAATAGGCAGCTCACCACTCCTTTCTCAAGGGCAACTGGAGATAGGTGGTAAATGCTGGCCCAGTCAGCGGTGCCTACACCCTGGGAGTGAATAAAAAATCTACAGTCCACATGTGTAGAGACACCCAGGATGTTGGTGGGGAGGGAGTTCCAGGAGGTTTCCCCAGCGACCATATAGGAAAGGCAATAGAATCCCTACCCAGAATGCTCTAGGGGTTGAAGCTTGACTTGCAGGCTCTGGTGTTCTTATTGACCTTCTTTAAACATGTATGTGTCTACAAGATTTGTTCCATAGACATGTGTGTGTGCGACTGCTGACTTTGCCAAGCTGACATCTGCTGTGATGCACACTGCGGTCAACTAGCCACAGATCATCATACAAACACTGACCACTTGAGCCAAGGACCAATGATGGAACTGAGCTGGTCAGAAGACCATTGGGTGGCATAGGGTAAGTTGGGCTGAAGGGCCTGTTTCCATGCTATAGATCTCTAGGACTCTAGGAGAAGGAGTTAAAAATTGAAGAGACAGAGGAACAAAACAGTTACTTTTATGTCAAAGATGGAATAATTAACATACTTTGGCCAGGTAATGTGTTGCATTAATTTAAGTCTTTCAGCCAGCCTACCTCTGCCTGTGGAGCTTCTGATTTTTCACCCACTTCTTCCTTCTCTGTTTGGGTTTTGCTAAGTAACAAATTAAGAATTATTAGCGTTGTAATCACATAATTAAAGTAAGTGCACTTCACTAAACAAAGGAAGAATTGAACTGAGATGAGGAGTGACATCAATTATGAGTGCATTGTAGATGCAAACACCTCAAATTATTCCACATTTCTGAATTACCCATTTGTTTTCTCTGTTGGTTTTCACACTGCGAAAGTGCTTGCCAAAGTGCTTTCTCAGATCCCTTGGAATTCTCTGACTTTGTTTGCGTTTGACCTTCACCCTGACTATAGGACTTGAACACAAACATTAGGGCTGAACCCCCAGTGAAGTACAAAGGGAGTGCTGCACGGTCAAAGATGCTATCTTTCAGTCCAGACATTTAAAAAAGTATTGAGCCAGCTGGAGACAAAAAAAAATGTTGCACTATTTCTAAAAAGAGCAAAGACCCCAGCATCATGGTCAATATTTGTCTTTCAACCATTATTACATTGCTGATTGTGGGATCTTGCTGAGTACTACTTGGTTAATGTGTTCTCCTCCTTACAAGACAAATAGACAAAGTCTTTTCCCTGGGGTGGAGGAGTCCAGAACTAGAGGACATAGGTTTAGGGTGAGAGGGGAAAGATATAAAAGGGACCTGCGGGGCAACTTTTTCACCACGGAGGGTGGTACGTGTATAGAGTGAGCTGCCAGAGGAAGTGGTGGAGGCTGGTACAATTCCAACATTTAAAAGGCATTTGGTTGGGTATACGAATAGGAAGGGTTTGGATGGATATGGGCCGGTGCTGGCAGGTGGGACTAGATTGGGTTGGGATATCTGGTCGACATGGACGGGTTGGACCGAAGGGTCTGTTTCCGTGCTGTACATCTCTGTGACTCTATAATCTGACTACATTTCAAAACTACTTTGTTGCTATAAAGTGCATTGGAATATCCTGGGTTTCTTTTTTATTCAGGGTGTTCAGAAGGTTGACTGCTTGGAAGTTAGGATGATGCCTCCTCGGTGTGAAAGACCCAATAGCAGTTGGAGAAGAACTTGATGGGTTTTACCATTGGCCCCAGTGCCAGGTGTCTCATTACTACACAGAAAGAAGGAACTTACATTTATACAGCACTTTTCACAGTCTCAGAATACTCTGCATTTCCATCAAGCTAAGCAAATTTGATGTGTTGTCAGTTGGCCAATGTCAATTCAATTTGGAACCAGCCCACTCAGTGAGACAGAAAACTTCGATCCAATTTTGTGGTTCGAGTTTATTAACCACTCAGTCTTACATTTTTGTCCCCTAATCAATCTGTTCAGAGATATTATCTGGAGCAGGTGGGATTTGAACCCGTTCTCTAGGTCCATGGGACACATCACCTCTGCACCACAAGAGGACCCCCTTCTACCAATGATGTCTGCTTTATTTTTAACCTATTTTTCTGAGCAATCTGTTATTACACAACCTTGCAGCAGGTGGGGATTGAACTCAGGCTTCCTGGTTCAGGGGTGAAGGACATTCTCTCTGCAGCAGAAGGGAGCCCCCTCTACCACTGTGTCTGCTTTTCTTCAAACCTATTTTTCTAATCAACATTTTCAGAGATGCTAATACAGACACCCAGATCAGGTATCACTTGTACTCCTGCTTGGGATGGGAACACTACCTCTGTACCGCAGGAGGTACCTTGGCTCTGCTTTATCATTTCTTTAACCACCACTGCACCCAAGAGGGCTCAGCAGGATGTTTATACCATTCAGAGTACACTCCGTCCACAAACCTTTCCCACCAGATCTCACAGCAGCAATGCCACTGGACAAATGGTCCAGGGGCCTAGATTAGTGACCTGGGGTTCAAATCCCACCATCGCACAAAGGCAAACTTGAAGTTGGTTCATAAAGTCCATTCAGTGTCATAAACTCTGGAATTGAAAGCTAGTCTCAGTGTTATTAGCCATGAAACTAGCATCAATTTCTGTTAAAACCTCTCTGGATTCATTAATGCCCTTTAGGGAAGGAAATCTGTCGCCTTTACCCGGTCGGGCCTGCATGTGATTCCAGACCCATAGCAACATGGCTGATTCTTAACCGCTCTCGAAAATGACCGAGTGAACCACTCAGTTCAAGGGCAATTAGGGATGAGCAACAATTCTTGACCTTGCATATGACACCCATGTCCGAAAGAAAACAAATCTCCTCAGTAACTTCTTTAAAAATTGCCTGTGTCACTAATTAAAAGAACAGTTAATAGGCCCAACCCCACCATCAATGATACAATGAGGGAAGGGGGTGAAGAGAGGGAGGTGGGTGAAATTAAAATGGAGTTGTTGGTGAAAATAATGGAATCTCCAACCATCTCCTTTGAAAGGCTTCGAGGATTTGTGCGATATCTCCATGCAAACCTGGGTGTGAACATACCTTCCCAATCAATCAATAAATCAATTCACCAATCACTCGCTTAATTACTTGATATATTAACAATGATAACCAGGTAAATGATGAGGGACTTTTCTTTTTGATATTGATACAGGCCAATATATTGGCCAGGCAGATGCTGGAGATTACAGTCATGATTAGAATGGTGCTGGAAAAGCACAGCAGATCAGGCAGCATCTGAGGAGCAGGAGAATCGATTTTTCGGGCAGAACCCCAAAGGCTTCCTGAAGAAGGGCTTATGCCCGAAACGTCGATTCTCCTGCTCCTCGGATGCTGCCTGGCCTGCTGTGTTTTTCCAGCATCACATTTTTCAACTCTGGACTCCAGCATCTGCAGTCCTCACTTTCTCCTAAATGGGCCAGTCTAACCAGGACGACACCTCTGCACTTTGTTGAACAGCGCCATACAACACGTGATGAATTGGGCGAAATGAACTGAGCATTAGTTCTGGAAAAGAATTCAATCAAGTGCCTCAAGGGAAACTCACACCGAATGTGAGATCCGTATCCCAGTGGCACTGGGAAAACATTGCATTGTCCTGGCAATCGTGAGGATATGAACAGCCAATGGAATCTTCAGTAAACACCGTTACTCACATTTTCCTGGTGCTAGGCCTCAGTCGCCGTAGTGACCTTGGTATCCGGTCAGCATCCTCAGCCGTTTGATGGAAGAATAATCGGAGATCTTCATCAAGGAGAATCCTGGTTGGCAGTGCAAGAAGTTTCTGGAATCCCATACAACATGAGAAAATTATCAGCCAGTAAGAGATACCATCTGACTTTATTTTATCTCACCACTGTTAAACCTTCAGTTTAATGATGAGGTTTTCTCAGATGCAACTTCCTTTCCTTGACCAATAGGACGTTGGAGGTTAGAGGTCAGAGTGCTATCCAGCCCCCAGTACAAAGGGATGCTTTTCTTTTCGGAATTTTCCCATCTATCCCACCCCCCGGGTTAAGAGACAAAACTCAATGTTAACACTCAAGGCAGTACAGAGGGATTCCAGCCTTCATTTAAAGCCAAGACTCCAGCTCCATGCTTGAAACCTGAAGTGATTTGAACAGGGGCCAGGTGGATCTCATTCACTATGAAATCCCTACTGAGGCTGTTAACCTGGGCAAATCAGGGAGCTCTGGCTGACAGAGATAGAGTCATAGAGTCCTACAGCATGGAGACAGGCCCTTTTGCCCAAACTGGTCCATGTCAACCAAAAATGTCCATCTACACTAATCCCATTTCCCTGCATTTGGCCCATATCCTTCTAAATTTTTCCTATCCATGTATTTGTCTAAATGCCTTTTAAATGTTGTTAATGTATCCACCTCAACCACTTCCACTGGCAGCTCATTCCATATGCGTACCAGCCTTTGTGTAAAAATGTTGCCCATCAGGTTCCCTTTTGTTTTTTTTCCCCTCTAATCTTAAACTGATGCCTTCTAGTCCTCGATTCCCCAACCCTGGGGAAAAAGACATTTACCCTATCTACGCCTCTCATGATATTGTACACTTCTATAAGATTCCTCCCCCCCCCCAGCCCTCAGTCTCCTATGCTCTAAAGGAAAATGTCCTAGCTTGTCCAACCTCTCCCTGTATCTCAGACCATTGAGTCCTGGCAACACCCTTGTAAATTTCTTCTGCACTCTTTCCAGTTTAATAACATAGGGTTGGTGCGGTGGCTTAGTGGTTAGTGCTGCTGCCTCACAGAGCTCGGGGCCCAGGTTCAATTTCTGCCTTGGGCAACTGTCTGTGTGGAGTTTGCACATTCTCCCTGTGTCTGCGTGGGTTTCCTCCGGGTGCTCCGGTTTCCTCCCACATTTCAAAAGATGTGCAGGTTAGGTGAATCGGCCATGCTAAATTGCCCATAATGTTAGGGGCATTAATTGGGGTAAATGTAGGGAAATAAGGCTGGGGTGGATTACTCTTCAGAGGGTCAGTGTGGACTTGTTGGGCCAAAAGGCCTGTTTCCATACTGTGGGCAATCTAATCTAATCCTTCCTATAGCAAGGTGATCAAAACTGAACATAATACTCCATGTGCAGCCAACATCATATATTATTGCAACATAAGACAAGATAAACAGGAGAGACAGAGATTCGCCTGACTGTAGGGACAGAGTCTGAGTTGGCTGGTCCGAGCCCAAGTACTGCGCCCATGTAAACAAAGAGTGACTGAGTGATGGGATACCGGCCTCCTTACTGTTAATTTGGAACCTGGTCCTGTTTTGAAGGAGAACGGGCAGTTGTCTGTGGAGACCTGATCAATATTTGTCCCTCAGTTAACATCACAGAAATAGACTGTGCAATCATTATCACGTTTCTGTTTGTGGAGATTTGCAGGATGCTATTTGACTTCTCTGTGTTCCTACATTATAATAATTATGTTTCAAAATGGTCATCATGGCTGTAAAGAGCCTTGGAGACTGGAGCTCATGAAAAAGACATGAGACAATTGCAAACTTTTTTTTGATGAACGTTTAAGGAATGAAGAAGATCCACTGCCTACGGCTAACACATAAAAGATGGGTGGCACTCTGACTTATGGGTAGCACGGTGGCTCAGTAGTTAGCACTGCTGCCTCACAGGTCCAGAGACCTGGGGTTCAGTTCCAGTCTCGGGTGACAGCCTGTGTGGAGTTTACACATTCTCCCCGTGTCTGCATGGGTTTCCTCCAGGTGCTCCAGTTTCCTCCCACAATCCAAAGATGTGCAGGTCAGGGTGGATTGGCCATACTAAATTACCTCAGTGTTCAGGGACGTACAGGCCGGGTGGGTTAGCCATGGGAAATGCAGAGTTACGGGGATGGGGGAAGTGGGTCTGGGTGGCATGTGCTTTGGAGGGTTGGTGTGGACTCGATGGGCCGAATGGCCTGCTTTCACACTGCAGGGATTCTGTAAGGTACCAGAAACAATGCCAATGCCCAGGGAACACACCACCCCATTAGGTGGTACCTTCAGTGGAGAAAACATTTCAGGACACATTTTCAGTCTGCCCCCTTAGCCTGTTTGAACCATTCTGGTTAAACCTTATCTCACATCATTCAGCACCTTGCATGCCTCTCTGAAATATTCCCTAATTATGGCCTTCAAAGAGTCACTTTAATTGTTAGGCAGGGCTGAACAATCAGTGGTTACAAATCACCCATTATGTAGTCTGTCTGACATGAATAGAAAGGCAAATTTGTACAGAGAAAACTACAAGTCTCTATTTTAAAATCCCACATAAAAGCTGGAAATCTGGAAGAAACACAGAAAGTGCTGGAGAAACCCATCAGCGAGAGAAACACAGTTAACGTTTTGCATCAAATGAGCCGTATTCCGAATTCTGAAGGTTCTCTGAAGAACAGAATTCTGAAGAGTCGAAACATTAGCTCTGTTTCTCTCTCTATAGAAGCTGCCAGACACTGTAAATCTAATCTAATCTAGTCTAATCTAATCTAATCTGGTATGGATTCAGAGGGCTGAATGGCCTCCTGCATTGCACTATTCTATTCTGTGCACGACAAAGACTCTCGACAGAAGAGGGTGAATAGAGAACTGGGAAAGGGGAGTTAAGGGACCCAGGGTGTCTCCCTCGCCTTGCTGGGTTTTCTAACACAGCGTCAAAATGTGTGGTGCTGGAAAAGCACAGCAGGTCAGGCAGCATTCAGAGCAGGAGAGTCAGCGTTTCAGGTATAAGCCCTTCATTTAGCTCTCCTGCTCCTCGGATGCTGCCTGACCGGCTGTGATTTCCCAGCGCCACACTTTTCGAGCCTGATCTCGAGCATCTGCAGTATTCACTTTCTCCTTCCTACCACAGCAACTGAGGCAAATACTTTCATGCTTTTGAAAGGAAAGTGGATGAGAAAATGGAACAAAAATGTTTGCTGCGAAATTGGGGTGATGTGGATGAAATGCAACAAGATGTATGTCAAGCGTTAACATCGACACAGACTATTTGCACGAAATGATCAGTGACCGTGCTGCATACCATCTGGAATTCAATGTTAACCATTGAATCTGCTCAATCTCCCATCTCCTCCCCTTCAGCTATTTCAACACCATTTACGTGTGGTTTATTTTCCCCTGAGTTTGTACAGCTCCGTATATTTGACCATTCACTCGATTTTCCCAAACCACGTGGAAGCATCTCTGGATTCTCCTCCCTGCCGGTTTTGTGTAGTCTGAAAACTTGGAGATATCACCTTTAGTTCCCTCATTTAAATCATTAATCTTTATTGTGAATAGTTGGGGTCCAGGTAACGATCCCTGTGGTACCCCAGTTAGCGCGACCTTGAACATTTAGCACTTTTATATATTCATTGAACCATACAGCACAGAAACAGACCCTTCGGCCCAACGTGGCCATGCCAACCAGGTTTTCTTACCTGAACTAGTCCTGTTTTCCTGTGTTTAGCCCATATCTCTCTAAACCTTTCTTATTCATGTACCTTCCAAATGTCTTTTCAATGCTGTAACTGTGCTCACCTCTACCATTTCCTCTGGCAACTTATTCCATATACGCACCACCCTCTGCATGAAAAAAGTCCCCTACCCTGGGGAAAAGACCTTGTCTATTTATCCAATCCATGCCCCTCATGAGTTTATAAACCTTTATAAGGTCACCCTTCAGCCTCCAATGCTCCGGGTGAAAAAGGTCCCAGCTTATCTAGCCTCTCCTTGTAACTTAAATTTTCCAGTCTCAATAACATCCTTGTAAATCTTTATTGAACTTTTTTCTGTTTATTGACATCCTTACTATAGCAGAATTTATGTAGAACTCCAAATGCGGCCTTGCCAGTTTCTTGTGCAGATGTAACATGACATCCCAATTGCTGTCCTCAATTCACTCACTAATGAGGCAAGTGTGTTAAATAGCCTCTTCACCACCTGGTCTACCTAGAACACCACTTTCAAGGAACTGTGTATCTGCACCCCTAGGTCTCTCTGTTTGACAACACTCCCAGGGCCCTTCCATTAACTATTTAAGTCCTGCCCTGGGTTGTGTTACCAAAATGCAACACCTCGCATTTATCTGCATCCATCTGCCAGACCTCAGCCCACTGGCCCAGTTGATCAAGATCCCATTATACTCTCAGACAGCCATCTTCACTGCCCACTATGCTGCCACTTGCAAACTTACTAACCAAATTGTTTATATAAATGACAAACAATTATCTAAGAGAGTGTTCGCATTCATAACCCATTGGTGTTGAGATCAGAACTTACAAATTAGGGTAAAATTTTGATCCAGGCCTACTTTCAGGCTAAGACTTAGAGCTACATTTTCTGGTATTTCCTCACGCCAAGAGTCTCAGATTGAAACTGGTCCCTGGATTTCATCAGCATCGTCAGTATGAGAAGCTGGCATGGATCAAATTTTACAGGCAATGCGACCGAAATGAAGGGATCAGAATTAATGTCCATTCCCCCTTGCTAACAGTTACTCCTGGATACAGTCTGGCAGTGAATATACATGGGCCTCACAGATTCAGTCACAGAATCATACAGCACAGAAACAGACCCTTCAGTCCAACCAGTCCACGCTGAACATAATCCTAAACTAAACTAGCTCCACCTGCCTGCTCCTGGCCCATATCCCTCCAAACCTTTCCTGTTCATCCAAATGTCCCTTAAACATTGTAATTGTACCCACATCCACCACTTCCTCAGGAGGTTCACTCCACACGCGAACCACCCTCTGTGTAAAAAATTTACCTCATGTCTTTTTTAAGTCCCACTCCTCTCACCTTAAAAATGTGCCCCCTCATCTTGAAATCTCTTATCATGGGAAAAAGACAACTACCATCAACTCTATCCATACCCCACATTATTTTATAAACTGCTATCAGGTTACCTCTCCTACACTCCAGTGAAAAAAATCCCAGTCCATCCAGCCTTTCTTTATAACTCAAACCTTCCCTCCCCAGCAACATCCTGGTAAATATCTTCACTCCCGCTCCTCTTTGAACCTTTGCCTTGTAAGGATTTGATGCAGTTCATCCCGAAGCTTAATTTCTTTGCAGCTGTTAAAGCACACAGAGCATTAGACTTCCTAACTTGCTCTCTTGCACGAAGCCACCTCAAATCCTGAGCTACACAATGAATAATGCTGGCCATGACTTCTGGAACTTGTGCTTGTTGCTCACGACACTCTGCGAGGATTCGAGCCCGTGTGTGCTGCAGCCTGAGGGAGCGCAGCACGGTCGAAAGGTGCTGCTTTTACAATGAGGGGGTAAACCAAAGCCTGCTCTGTCGTCCTTCAGGCCGGTGCATTCCGTAGAGGTGTACAGCGATGCTCCCCCTCCCATCGGCCCCGTTGGCTAATATCTGGCCTTGAACCAATATCATTAAAATTCAGATGGTTCCCGAGAGAAGGTGGGGAAAACTGCATGAGATAAACTGCTCACAAGGACGGCTGGTGTAGGCATGACAGCCTCTTCCTGTGCTTTAACAGTCCTGTGATTTGATGTTTAGAGCGCTCTCTGTGGGATCTTGCAGTGTGAAAATTAGCTGCTATGTTTTGACTATACTTCAAAAGCACCGCGTTGGCTTTAAAGCTCTAAGAAATGTTTTGAAGTTGCTATGTGAAGCCACAGTCCTTCCAGACTTTTACTCCAATGTTCCTCATTTTAATCCAGGTCTATTTTTGAAATTTTATAGCTTTCCACTGATGATTCACCATTGTGTTTGGTTCTGTATTCATTTGCACTTGTATCCCTCCTTTACCCTGGTCTCTTACCTTTCCGTTTTGAAGATGGAATAAGTTTCTGAGCATTTAACCCTGCCCAACCTCTCCAGAGGTGACCATTGACCTACAGGATATTCTGGGGACAGCTATGAACTGTTTCAGGCACATCTTTAATCACCCAATTAGGTACAGCCTGAGGCCTAACACTGGTTGGAATTCCTCTGAAAGCCAGAAGCTGCGTGTGTTGTCATTTAACTCTGTCTCTCTCTTGTCTGCTGTATTGACGCCAGCGAAAGATCCCGCCAAAGAAAAGATATTTGTGAATCTTATGGACCTCTGTCATTACAGCCATCTTCACCCAGACAGAGTTAGGGCTGGGCAACAATATAGATGTCAGTCTCTCAGGGTAGTGCTGAAGTGATGAAGCGCAAATATGATTGTAGAGGAAAGGGTGGCACTGTGGCTCAGTGGTTAACACTGATGCTTCCCAGCGCCAGGGACCTGGGTTCAATACCAGCCTCGGGTGACTGTCTGCGTGGAGTTCGCACGTTCTCTCTGTGTCTGCGTGGGTTTCCTCCGGATGCTCCCACAGTCCAAAGATGTGCAGGTTAGGGTGGATCGGCTGTGCTAAATTGTTCAAGGATATGCAGGCTAGGTAGGTTAGCCATGGGGAATGCAGATGGACGGATCTGAGTGGGATGCTCTTCAGAGGGTCCGTGCAGACTCAATGGGCAAAATGACCTGCTTCCACACTGGAGGGATTCAGTGACCCTGCATCACAAAGATGTGGCAGACTAATTAAGTGCAAGAGTTTAGTTTTCACAAAGGAGGACACAATAATGTCCCGAAGATGTTGGGTTACACAGGGACGAGTGAAGTGGAGGAATTCAAGGAAAGCAGTATTGGTAGGGAAATGGTTTTGAGGAAATTGACGGGATTAAAGGCCAATAAATCGCCAATAATCTACATGCCAGTGTATTAGGAAAGCAAGAGAATACAGAGTTGTGAACACACCCCAGTCCATTGTGCAAACCAGCCTTCCATCCATTGACTCTGTTTCTGTCTCAGGAAAGCAACCGACATCATCAGAGACCCCTCTCACCCTGGTTATAATCTATTACACCCTCTTCCATTGTGCAGGGATATAAAAATTTGAATATTCGTATAAATAGATTGAAGAACAGCTTCTTCCCCTCTGTTATTGGACCTTTGAACGTACCTCTCAAATATTAATTCTGAGCTCACCCTCTGCACCTTCTCTGCAGCTGTAACACTGCATTCTGCACTCTGTTCTGCCACCCTGATGCCCTTTGCATGGTATGAGCAGTCTGTACAGCACGCAAAACAACACTTTTCACTGTATCTCGGTATATGTAAAGTAAATCAACCAATCAATCAAATAGAGGATGCTTTGGTGGTCAAGATTCCATAGACTTTGGATCAGGTCTTATGGTTTGGAGGTAGCTTGTGTTTAGCACTGCTGCCTCACAGCGCCAGGGACCTGGGTTCGATTCCACCCTTGAGCGACTGTCTGTGTGGAGTTTGCACATTCTCCCCCGTGTCTGTGTGAGTTTCCTCCTGGTGCTTCGGTTTCCTCCCACAATCCAAAGGTGTGCAGGTTGAGGTGGATTGGCCGTGCTAAATTGCTCCATAGTGTTCAGGGATGTATAGGTGAGGTGCATTAGTCAGGGGTAAATATAGGGGAATGGGTCTGGATGGGCTACTCTTCGGAGGGTTGGTGTGGACTTGTTGGGTCGAAGGGCCTGTTTCCACATTGTCAGGATTCTATACATAAAAAGGAAGTGGAGAAACAGGGAATTATAGAGTGGTCAGGCCCTGATGTCAATTGTAGGGAAAATGGTCAACACCAATATGAAGGATTTAATTGCGTAGCACTTTGGAAACACTAAAAGAATCAAACAGTCAGGATGAATTTATGAAAGGAAAAATCATGCTTGACAAATCTACAGAAAGGTTTTTAGGATGTTTCTCATAGAGTTGATTAAGAAGGTTCTCGATAAGGTCCTACATAAGATTTACACATAAGTGTAAAATTAAGCGCATGGGATTCGTGGTAGTGTGCTGATATGGGTAGAGAACTGGCAAACAGAACAGGAGGTAAGGAGTAGGGATAAATGGGTCTTTTTCCGAGTGGCAGTCAGTGGGATACCACAGGGATCAGTGCTGGGATCCTAGCTATACACAACATGTTAATGATTCAGATGAGGGAACTACATGTATTATTAAACACAGAGTTGGACCTTTAGGAGATTTTTATGGAATTAAACATCTCCCATAGTCCTCGTTGGCTCCACACTCACATTGGCCAGTCCCAACTCATTGATCTCTGAATCCTCCCTCTGGCCATTTGTCACTGATTGAATAACAAGCTTAACTGGAGCATTCAAGCTTTCTGTGAAAGATCAGGACTCTATATTGGTCCCTATTTCCGGTGTCTGAACTCTGATGAAAAGCCTCCACATTGCCTTCACAAATTAACTGTCCTTAGGGCGGCACGGTGGCACAGTGGTTAGCACTGCTGCCTCACAGCACCAGAGACCCGGGTTCAATTCCCGACTCAGGCGACTGACTGTGTGGAGTTTGCACGTTCTCCCCGTGTCTGCGTGGGTTTCCTCCGGGTGCTCCGGTTTCCTCCCACAGTCCAAAGATGTGCGGGTCAGGTGAATTGGCCATGCTAAATTGCCCGTAGTGTTAGGTAAGGGGTAAATGTAGGGGTATGGGTGGGTTGCGCTTCGGCGGGTCGGTGTGGACTTGTTGGGCCGAAGGGCCTGTTTCCACACTGTAAGTAATCTAATCTAATCTTAATATTCCCCACTAACCTGTTGTCTCAAATAGCTTTGCTGAATTGGATCCTGCTACACTCATATACAAACACAATCTTCTTCCTGTCTTACGAACCCCCAAAACCTACAGTGTAGATCACTCATTCCTGTAACGACTGCAGCTACAAGAGTAGATCAGAGGCTAGGAATCCAGTGAGTCGTAAGACACCTCCTGACCCCCCAAAGCCTGTCCATCATCTTCAAGGCACAAGTTAGAGATGTGATGGAATACAGAGCGACCCCCGTAACCATAGATCCAGTTAACACGGTTTCCGTTACCCGCGGCCTGAACACATAAAAGGAACATTCCAGAAGCAGGGACCAGGAAGGTACGTTTCCCATTTAAATGAATGGGTTAGTACCTATCTGTGGTTTTGGGCTTGCGGATAGGTGTTGGAACGTATCCCCCGCGGGTATGGGGCAGACCACTGTACTCCCCACTTGCCCTGGATGGGTGCAGCTCCAACAACACTCAAGAAGCTTAAAACCATCCAGGACAAAGCAGCCCACTTGATCAGCACCACATCCACAAATATTTTCACTCCCACCACCACCGATGCTAATTTTGTGCCATTATTTAAGAAAGGCTACAAGGTAAAGCCAGAGACCTACAGATCAGTGAGCCTGACATCAATAGTGGGTAAGTAGATGGAGGGGAATCTGCAAAACAAGATCTACATGCATTTGGAAAAGTAAGGACTGATTAGGGATGGTCTGCATCTACCGCCACAAGATGGACTGCAGAAATTCACCAAAGATCCTTAAACACTTTCCAAACCCATGACCAGTATCACCCAGATGGTGAACAGCAGCATCTGTATAAGAATATGACTGTCTGTAAGTCCCTCTCTGAGTCACAGGCCACCCTGACTTGGAAACCTATCACCATTTCTTATTTGTCATTGATCAGAATCCTCAAACTCCCTCTGTAACAGCGGAGGGGTTAATAACAAGAGGCATAGAATTAAGATAAAGGGTAAGAGATTTAGAGGCAGTTCATGAATAATTCTTTCGCCCAGAGGGTGATGGGTATCTGGAACTCAAGATGGTAGAGGCAGGACCATCACAACATTGTATATGGACAATCACTTGAGGCATCATTGCATACATGGTCAAGTAGTGGAAAATGGGGCTAGAGTAGTTAAGTGCTTGGTGAACAATGAGCCAAAGGCCCTTTTCCTAGCTCTTTGACTCAATGACCAACAGCTTTCCTTGAGTAATTAGTGATGGACATTAAGTGCTGGCTTTGGCAGTGACTCCCACATCCTGCCCAAAATTTTTTAAAATAACGGTGGCTTAGTGGTTAGCACTGCTACTTCGCAGTGCCAGAGACCTGGGTTCAATTACTGCCTCAGGCAACTGTCTGTGTGGAGTTTGCACTTTCTCCTGTGGTTTGTGTGGGTTTCCTTTGGGTGCTCCGGTTTCCTCCCACAGTCCAAAGATGTGCAGTTTAGGTGCATTGGCCATGCTAAATTGCCCGTAGTGTTCGGTGAAGGGATAAATGTAGGGGAATGGGTCTGGATGGGTTGCTTGTCAGTGTGGACTTTTTTTTTAGATTACTTACAGTGTGGAAACAGGCCCTTCGGCCCAACAAGTCCACACCGACCCGCCGAAGCGCAACCCACCCATACCCTTACATATACCCCTTACCTAACACTACGGGCAATTTAGCATGGCCAATTCACCTGACCCACACATCTTTGGACTGTGGGAGGAAACCGGAGCACCCGGAGGAAACCCACACAGACACGGGGAGAACGTGCAAACTCCACACAGTCAGTCGCCTGAGGCGGGAATCGAACCCAGGTCCCTGGCGCTGTGAGGCAGCAGTGCTAACTGCTGTGCCACCGTGCCGACTTGTTGGGCCGAAGGGCCTGTTTCCACACTGTAGGAATCTAATCTAATTCTACCCTCTGGTTCCCAGCTCTTTTGACAGTGGGAACAGTTCGTTCTGATTCACTTTCTCAAAACCCTTCTAGGGTTACATCCCCGAGAGGGAGGTAGAGGAGAAGCTCACAAAGATGTCAGAGAAAGAACGGAAGGAAAAAAATGGAAGGAAACAGAAAAAGAAAGCAAGGTATGAGAACAGGAAAGAAAACAGCAATGTGTGCTTCGGAAGATGTTACCCACCTTCATGTAGGTGTTGAGAACTGGGATCCGCTTCTCTGCAATTTCCTGCTTGTTGCCGATAAAGATTTTCCCTACGAATGAAAACAAGGACAGCCTATTACAGATGGGACAAACAAAGGGAAATGCATCGACCTGAGTCAAGAGACATCTAGCCCACCCCCACACAGAATATCCCCGCCCACCTCCACAGAGATTGCTGCCAAGCATCCCAGGTGGCCTACAGGCCCGCCCTCCCCAACACTGACTGCTCTGCAACCTTTCGGAAAGTTGACATAGCATCGTGGCGATATCACTGCACTCGTGATCCGAGAGGCCAAGTTTTCAAATCCCACTGTAACGGTACCTCTAGCAGCAGGTGGCGACGCTGAGGGAGGTCACTGAGCAGGGCAGTCGGAGCAGCTGAACCGCTTCTCTCTGGAGGAGATGGGAACAGGCCATATGCCCAGAGGTGGTTTGTTGGCAGCAGACTGGGGAGCTGGCACTCTGGCCAGGTTTGATACCCCTGCTTGCCTGGCATCATCTACAGATCACACAGACAGCCTGGTCACTGAGCCTATTACTCCTCAATGTCCAATGTTAGGGGCAATCCATCACCTCTCTCTTTTCATGCCCAAAAAGGCTGACTTATTTTAAAAAAACAGTTCATTCACAGGTTCTGCTGGCTGGACCAGTATTATTTGCCCCTCCCCAATTACCCAAAGTCTGTCCATCATCTCCAAGGCACAAGTCAGGAGTGAGATGGGTTCCTCCCCACTTGCCTGGTTGGGCACAGCTCCAACAACACTCAAGAAGCTCGAAACCATCCAGGGACAAAGGTGGTGTTGGACTGCCTTCTTGAAGCACTGCGGTCCATATGGTGTTGATGGGTCCAGGGTACTGGTAAGAAGGGAGTTCCACATGTTTGACCGAATGACAGTGGAGGAAGGTGATCTAGTTATGGAATGTGGGCTTGGAGGGGAACTAGCAGGTGGTATGTTTCCGTGCATCCATTGCCATTATCCTTCTAGATGAGCGAGGTTTAGAAGGGCTGCTTTGTCTTGGATGATGTTTACCTTTCCAGTGTTGTTGGAGCTGCTCCCATCCAGGCAGGTGGGGAGTATCCAGCACACTCCTCACTTGCAACTTCTAGATTGTGGATAGACTTTGGGAAGTCAGGTGCTTACAGAGGAACCTCGATTATTCGATCGAGATGGACGGGCAGTATTTCGTTCAGATAAATGATTATTCGGATGACTGATCCAATGCCTCTCCAAAAGGACTTGGACTTTTCTGAAGTTTCCTTTTTCCTTTCTCTGCTTGCCTCGCTCCCTCTCTGTGTCTCAGGGTTTGTTTCTGAGCAGACACACACGCGTGTGTAAGGGACCGGCAGCATTGCGAAAGCTTCTCCCCGCTGCTGCTTCACTTCAGTTGGATTGACAGAGCCAGCACTTGCTGAGTCCACTCCCGTTCAGAAGACTAAGTAGCAGCACAGTGGGTCAGTAAATGCCCCCACCCCACCCCACACCATGTGCTTTCAACTCTCCACATTTCCAGCCAGTGGGTGGAGCGAAACAGCCAGATGCCTCTTATCCCTTCCGCTCAATGGGAACAAAATGAAGTAACGGAATGGAAATGGCAAGCCGGACTGGACACCAACAGCAAGAGTGTTGCTGCCTTTGGAGGGTCAGTCTCAAAATAGCACAAACAGACACACACACACACACACACACACACACACACACACACACACACGACTCTCTCTCACATACATACACACACACACATATACTGATCTTCCTCTCTCACTCACACACACAGACGCACACACACACGCGCACACAGATCTCTCTCTCACACACATACACATACACTGATCTCTCTCTCTCTCACACACACAGATGCATACACACACACACAGATCTCTCTCACACACACAGACACACTGATCTCTCTCTCTCTCTCGCTCTCTCACACACACAGACACACACACACATACACTGATCTCTCTCTCTCACACACACACATACACAGATCTCTCTCTCTCTCACACACACACGGATCTCTCTCACACACACACAGACACACTGATCTCGCTCTCTCTCTCACACACACACACACACACACACACACAGATCTCTCTCTCACACACTGATCGCTCTCTCGCGTACACAGACACACTGATCTATCTCTCTCTCTCTCACACACGCACAGGTCTCTCTCTCACACACACACAGACACACACACAGATCTCTCTCTCGCACACACACAGACAGACTCACAGGTCTCTCTCTCTCACACACACACACACACGCTGATTTCTCTCTCTCACACACACACTGATCTCTCTCTCTCACACACACACAGACACACTGACCTCTCTCTCTCTCACACACACACAGATCTCTCTCTTACACACAAACACAGATCTCTCTCTCTCCCTCACACAGATACACTGATCTCTCTCTCTCTCTCTCTCTCTCACACACACAGATCTCTCTCATACACACACACAGATCTCTCTCTCTCATACACATCCACACACTGATCTCTCTCGCTCTCTCATGCACACACACAGATCTCTCTCTCTCTCACACACACACAGATCTCTCTCTCTCATACACACAGATCTCTCTCGCTGTCTCTCACACACACTAATCTCTCTCTCACACACACACATACACTGATCTCTCTCAGACACACACTCACTCTCTCTCACACACACACACAGATCTCTCTCTTTCACACACAGACACACACACATACCTTTATATTGCAACTTTTTGACAAGTTCCCACTCTGCCCTGTACAGGACAGTGCTTGACAGATTGCCTGGGGTCTTTATTTGAGAATATTCATAGAGTCATAGAGATGTACAGCATGGAAACAGACCTTCGGTCCAACCCGTCCATGCAGACCAGATATCCCAACCCAGTCTAGTCCCACCTGCCAGCACCCGGCCCATATCCCTCCAAACCCTTCCTATTCATATACCCATCCAAATGCCTCTTAAATGTTGCAATTGTACCAGCCTCCACCACATCTTCTGGCAGCTCATTCCATACACGTACCACCCTCTACATGAAAAAGTTGCCCCTTAGGTCTCTATAATATCTTTCCCCTCTCACCCTAAACCTATGCCCTCTAGTTCTGGATTCTCCACCCCCAGGGAAAGGATTTTGTCTAATTATCCTATCCATGCCCCTCATAATTTTGTAAACCTCTATAAGATCACCCCTCAGCCTCCAACACACCAGGGAAAACAGCCCCAGCCTGTTCAGCCTCTCCCTGTAGCTCAGATCCTCCAACCCTGGCAACATCCTTGTAAATCTTTTCTGAACCCTTTCAAGTTTCACAACATCTTTCCGATAGGAAGGAGACCAGAATTGCACACAATATTCCAACATGGCCTAACCAATGTCCTGTACAGCCGCAACATGACCTCCCAACTCCTGTACTCAATACTCTGGCCAATAAAGGAAAGCATAACAACTGCCTTCTTCACTATCCTATCTACCTGTGATTCCACTTTCAAGGAGCTATGAACCTGCACTCCAAGGTCTCTTTGTTCAGCAACACTCCCTAGGACCTTAAGATTAAGTGTATAAGCCCTGCTAAGATTTGCTTTCCCAAAATGCAGCACCTTACATTTATCTGAACTAAACTCCATCTGCCACTTCTCAGCCCATTGGCCCATCCGGTCCAGATCCTGTTGTAATCTGAGGTAATCCTCTTCGCTGTCCACTACACCTCCAATTTTGGTGTCATCTGCAAACTTACGAACTGTACCTCTTATGCTCGCATCCAAATCATTTATGTAAATGACAAAAAGTAGAGGACCCAGCACCGATCCTTGAGGCAATCCACTGGTCACAGGCCTCCAGTCTGAAAAACAACCCTCCACCACCATCCTCTGTCTTCTACCTTTGAGCCAGTTCTGTATCCAAATGGCTAGTTCTCCCTTTATTCCATGAGATCTAACCTTGCTAATCAGTCTCCCATGGGGAACCTTGTCGAATGCCTTACTGAAGTCCACATATATCACTTCTGCCCTCATCAATCTTCTTTGTTACTTCTTCAAAAAACTCAATTAAGTTTGTGAGACATGATTTCCCACTCTCAAGGTCATGTTGACTATCCCGAATCAGTCCTTGCCTTTCCAAATACATGTACATCCTGTCCCTCAGGATTCCCTCCAACAACTTGCCCACAACTGAGGTCAGGCTCACTGGTCTATAGTTCCCTGACTTGTCTTTATCGCCCTTCTTAAACAGTGGCACCACATTTGCCAAACTCCAGTCTTCCGGCACCTCACCTGTGACTATCGATGATACAAATATCTCAGCAAGAGGCCCAGCAATCATTTCTCTAGCTTCCCACAGAGCTCTTGGGTACACCTGATCAGGTCCTGGGAATTTATCCACCTTTAACTGTTTCAAGATATCCAGCACTTCATCCTCTGTAATCTGAACATTTTGCAAGATGTCTCCATCTATTTCCCTATATCTTCCATATCCTTTTCCTCAGTAAATACTGATGCAAAATATTCATTTAGTATCTTCCCCATTTTCTGTGGCTCCACAAAGGCCGCCTTGCTGATCTTTGAGGGGCCCTATTCTCTCCCTAGTTATGCTTTTGTCCTTAATATATTTGTAAAACCCCTTTGGATTCTCCTTAATTCTATTTGCCAAAGCTATCTCATGTCCCCTTTTTGCCCTCCTGATTTCCCTCTTAAGTATACTCCTACTTCCTTTATACTCTTCTAAGGATTCACTCGTTCTATCCTTCTATACCTGACATATGCTTCCTTCTTTTTCTTAACCAAACCCTTAATTTCATTAGTCAATCAGCATTCCTTATACCTACCAGCCTTCCCTTTCACCCTGACAGGAATGTACTTTCTCTGGATTCTTGTTGTCTCATTTCTGAAGGCTTCCCATTTTCCAGCTGTCCCTTTACCTGCAAACATCTGCCTCCAATCAGCTTTCGAAAGTTCTTGCCTAATACCGTCAAAATTGGTCTTTCTCCAATTTCGAACTTTAACTTTTAGATCTGGTCTATCCTTTTCCATCACTATTTTAAAACGCATAGAATTATGGTCGCCGGTCCCAAAGTGCTCCCCCACTGACACCTCAGTCACCTGCCCTGCCTTATTTTCCAAGAGTAGGTCAAGCTTTGCACCTTCTCTAGTAGGTACATCCACATACTGAATCAGAAAATTGTCTTGTACGCACTTAAGAAATTCCTCTCCATCTAAACCTTTAACACTGTGGCAGTCCCAGTCGATGTTTGGAAAGTTAAAATCCCCTACAATAACTACCCTATTATTCCTACAGATAGCTGAGATCTCCTTACAAGTTTGTTTCTCAATTTCCCTCTGACTATTGGGGGCTCTATAATACAATCTCAATCAGGTGATCTTCCCTTTCTTATTTCTCAGTTCCACCCAAATAACTTCCCTGGATGTATTTCTGGGAATATCCTCCCTCAGCACAGCTGTTATGCTATCCCTTATCAAAAATGTCACTCCCCCTCCTCTCTTGCGTCCCTTTCTATCCTTCCTGTAGTATTTGTATCAGCGGTCTGAATTTGCTGAGATTGTCATTCTGTGAGTCTTTGTTTGGGGAGAGAGAGAGAGAGAGGGTGGGAAGTCAATCATTTGGAGACGGCGTCTGGGCTCCCATCGATGCCTAGGACTGTTCTCGGCAGCATTTCAGTAAGCCAAATTCACTTTTAATCATTGTAATCAAAAGACGCGATCATTGCACCACTGTCGGTAACACCTCTTTGATGTAATGTTTTTATGGGACCTTGAGATCTTCTTCGGATAATTGATATTCGGATAATCAAGGTTCCTCTGTATTTCCCATTAAATAAGAAACTAGGAATAGACATGGTGATATTGAAGAGTACAATAGACATTTCTCACAGCAAAGTATTATGTACTGTACAAACATTACACTCCCCAGGTACCCTAATGTTGGGGCTAATATTAAAGTGGTAGGTTACCACAAAACAGCATGTTCCCAGTCGAGTGTCATGCTTTAAGTGATAGAGTATAATTTATTCTGGTCACATACTATGATGCAGTGACAATATCATGAGCATGTTACTTAAAGGCATACTGACATGAAAAAGTGAAGACATAACACAACTGTGAGTTGAACACAAGGTAGGCCCAAAGATCATGAAGCAGGGATGCTTTATTCCACTGACAGCAAGTCATTACAAACACAAAAGGAAATTAAAGTTTAAGAAGGAAGGCCCAGTACAAACGTGGGATCTGGTTGAGGAAATCTTTGTTTCTGAACATTGAGATCTCCTTCTCTCAAAGACATCCTTTCCTCCGGAGAGGAGCGGTTCAGCTGCTCCGACTGCCCTGCTCAGTGACCTCCCTCAGCATCACCACCTGCTGCTGGAGGTACTGTTACAGTGGGACTTGAAAACTTGGCCTCTTGGATTATTACATTTTTTAAAAAAAACTAGATTCCCTACAGTGTGGAAAAGGCCCTTCGGCCCATCAAGTCCACACTGACCCTCCGAAGAGTAATCCACCCAGATCCATTTCTCTCTGACTAATGTGCCTAACACTATGGACAATTTAGCATGGCCAATTCACTTGACCTGCACATCTTTGGACTGTGGGAGGAAACCGGAGCACCCGGAGGAAACACGCAGACATGGGGAGAATGCGCAAACTCCACATAGACAGTTGCCTGAGGCAGGAATTGAACCTGGGTCCCTGGCACTGTGAGACAGCAGTGCTAACCACTGAGCCACTGTGCTGCCCCCATGAGTGCAGTGATATCACCACGATGCTATATCAGCTTTCCGAATGATTAAATCTCGGCAGAGCAGTCGATGTTGAGGCCATCTATCAGAGAGCTACAAACCAACACAGTTTTCCAAGGAAAATAATGAAACATTCTAGAATTGCCCAGAAGAAGGCCTTTATGTCCATTAGTACAGTGCCAGCCCTTTGAATGAGCTGTCAAATGAATCCCATGCTATTTCTCCCAAGCCTGTTTTACTGGACCTGTTGCAATCATTTAACCTGATTTAGTTTTGAAAATTACTCTTGAAGTTGTTTCTACCAGCCTTTCAGGCAGCACATTCCTAACAAAGCAAATCATTTTCAGTTTGAATCATAATAAGCAGAACAAGACCTGACATCACCTTTTTAACAAAGAACAGTGGATAAGTCATCTTGCCTCGAGCAAATATCCCACACTGTCCTGTTGTCAGCATTGTCTTGCAGAAGAGATGCTGCCCTGTCCTCAATCACCTGACTACTAACTGTTCGTTTATAATGTACATAAAGGATATGGGGGAGAGAGAGTAAGTTTGCAGATGACACAAAAGTTGAGGGAGCTGTGGAGGATTGCCAGAGGGTAGAGCAAGATGCGGATAGGCTGGAGACTTGGGTGGAGAAATGCAGATGGAATTTAATGCGGACAAATGCATTTTGGTAGATCGATTGCAGGAGAAAGTCTACAGTACATGGCAGAACCCTTAGAACCATTGACATCCAGAGGGATTTGGCATACAGGTCTCCAGTTTCCTGAAAGTGGTAACACAGGTGGATAAAATGATCACAAAAGCATAGGACATAATGTATAAAAATTAGTTAGGAACAAAAAAAAACTGCAGATGCATGAATTCAAAGTAGACAAACAGGAGAACTGGAAGAGTCAAAATGTGTGGTGCTGGAGAAGCACAGGAGGTCAGGTAGTATCCAAGGAACAGGAGGATCAGCGTTTCGAGGATAAAGCCTTCATCAGGAATCCTGATGGTGCCTGACCTGTTTGTGCTTCTCCAGCACCACACTTTTCGACTCAAGAGGGACAGGCAGGAGGCTGGAGGAACACAGCAAGCCAGGCAGCATCAGGAGGTGGAGAAGTCAATGTTTTGGGTATTAACCCTTCTTCAGGAATGAAGTCCTGGAGAAAGGTTAATACCCAATATGTTGACTTTTAGATTAGATTACTTACAGTGTGGAAACAGGCCCTTCGGCCCAACAAGTCCACACCGACCCGCCGGAGCGCAACCCACCCATACCCCTACATTTACCCCTTACCTAACACTACGGGCAATTTAGCATGGCCAATTCACCTGACCCGCACAGCTTTGGACTGTGGGAGGAAACCGGAGCACCCAGAGGAAACCCACGCAGACATGGGGAGAACGTGCAAACTCCACACAGTCAGTCGCCTGAGTCGGGAATTGACTAACCACTGTGCCACCGTGCCAACTTCTCCTCCTGATTAAAAATTACACAGTCATGTTGGAGCTGTATAGAGCTTTAGTAAAGCTACATTTGGAATATTGCATCCAGTTCTGGTCACCACATTGCCAGAAGGATGTGGGGGCTTTGGAAAGGGTGCAGAAAAGGTTTATCCAGATAATGGCAGGTTTGGAGGAGAGATTAGACCAACTTGTTGTGTTTTCACTTGAATACCAAAGCTGAGGAACGACTTGATGAAAGTTTACAAAATTACAACAGGCACGGATAGAATGGATAGATGGAATATTTTTCCTAAAGTAGAAATATCAGTTAGTTGGGGACATTGGTTCAAAGTAAAAGGGGGACAGTTGAAAGGAAATGTGAGAGGAAAGCCTTTTGTGCTGAGGGTGGCAAGTGTTTGCAATGTGTTGCCTGAAGAGTTGCTGGAGGCAAATACAATAGCAACAGTTAAAAAGCATCTTGACAGACACATGAATAGGCAGCGAATGGATGCGTACGGACCATATAGAGGTAAAAGGTTTTTAGTTTATAAAGGCATCATGTGTTAGCACGGGTTTGATGGGCCGAAGGGTCGGTTCCTGTTGGTCGTTCTTTGTTGGTATTTGCTTACTGTCTCTTTCAGAGCCTCAGGAGTCCACAGCCAGTGAAGCACTTCTTGAATTGTGATGACTGTTCTAACGTAGGCAATGGAGTAGCTGATCTCTGCAGGAAGATCGCACAAAGGATGACGTGATAATGACCAGAGAATCTGTTCCTTTGCCATGGAAATTGAAGGATAAAGATTGGCCAGGGAACCAATGCCTTCTACAAAATAATGCCATCGGACCTTCTACATCCATCTGGGTGGACGGAGAGAGTTCAGTTTCAATGGAAAGGTGACACCTCCAACAGTGCGGCACTCCCTCAGCACTGACCCTCCGACTGTGCGACCCTCTGTCAGCACTGACCCTCCGACAGTATGGCACTCTCTCAGCACTGAACATCTGACAAGGTGACACTCCCTCAGTACTGACGCTCCGACAGTGCAGCACTCCTCAGCACGGACTCTCCAACAGTGCAGCACTCCCTTAGTACTGACCCGCCAACAGTGCAGCACTCCCTTAGTACTGACCCGCCAACAGTGCAGCACTCCCTCTGTACTGACCCTCTGACAGTGCAGCACTCCCTCAGCACTGACCCTCTGAGAGTACAGCACTCCCTCAATACTGACCTTCCGACAGTGCAGCACTCCCTCAGTACTGACCTTCCAGCAGTGTGGCACCCTCTCTAATCTGACACTCCGACAGTGCAGCACTCCCTCAATACTGACCCTCCGACAATGCAACACTCTCTCAGTACTGACCCTCCGACAGTGCAGCACTCCCTCAGCACTGACCCAAGACTGTGCAGCACTCCCTCAGCACTGACCCTCCAACAGTGCGGCACTCCCTCAGTACTGACCCTCCGACAGTGCGGCACTCGCTCTGCACTGATCCTCCAACAGTGCGGCACCCTCTCGGTATTGACCCTCTGACAGTTCGGCACCCCCTCTGCAGTGACCCACCGACAGTGCGGCACTCCCTCAGCACTGACCCTCCGACAGTGCAGCCTTGCCTGAGTACTGACCCTTCGACAGCACGGCACTGTCTCAGCCATGACCCTCCAACTGTGCGGCCCTCTGTCGGCACTGACCCTCTGACAGTATGGCACTCTGTCAGCACTGAACATCTGACAAGGTGACACTCCCTCAGTACTGACGCTCCGACAGTGCAGCACTCCTCAGCACGGACTCTCCAACAGTGCAGCACTCCCTTAGTACTGACCCGCCAACAGTGCAGCACTCCCTTAGTACTGACCCGCCAACAGTGCAGCACTCCCTCTGTACTGACCCTCTGACAGTGCAGCACTCCCTCAGCACTGACCCTCTGAGAGTACAGCACTCCCTCAATACTGACCTTCCGACAGTGCAGCACTCCCTCAGTACTGACCTTCCAGCAGTGTGGCACCCTCTCTAATCTGACACTCCGACAGTGCAGCACTCCCTCAATACTGACCCTCCGACAATGCAACACTCTCTCAGTACTGACCCTCCGACAGTGCAGCACTCCCTCAGCACTGACCCAAGACTGTGCAGCACTCCCTCAGCACTGACCCTCCAACAGTGCGGCACTCCCTCAGTACTGACCCTCCGACAGTGCGGCACTCGCTCTGCACTGATCCTCCGACAGTGCGGCACCCTCTCGGTATTGACCCTCTGACAGTTCGGCACCCCCTCTGCAGTGACCCACCGACAGTGCGGCACTCCCTCAGCACTGACCCTCCGACAGTGCAGCCTTGCCTGAGTACTGACCCTTCGACAGCACGGCACTGTCTCAGCCATGACCCTCCAACTGTGCGGCCCTCTGTCGGCACTGACCCTCTGACAGTATGGCACTCTGTCAGCACTGAACATCCGACAATGTGGCACTCCCTCAGTACTGACACTCCAACAGTGTGGCACTCCCTCAGCACTGACCGTCTGACAGTGCGCCACTCCCTCAATACTGACCCATCAACAGTGCAACACCCCCTCAGTACTGACCCTGCGACAGTACAGCACTCCCTCAGTACTGACCCATCAACAATGCAGCACTCCCTCAGCGTTGACCCTCCAACAGTGCAGCACTCCCTCAGTACTGACCCTCCAACAGTACTGACCCTCCAACAGTGCAGCACTCCCTCAGTACTGACCCTCCAACAGTACTGACCCTCCAACAGTGCTGCACTCCCTCAATACTGAATATTTGAAGGCAGATGTGGAGATTCTTGTGCGCCAATGGATTCAAAGACTACTTAGTATCAGTGCGAATGGATATCAAATCACAACCAGACCCAATGAAGGCCTCCTGCCTGAAACGTCAATTTTCCTGCTTCTCGGATGCTGCCTGACCTGCTGTGCTTTTCCAGCACCACTCTCGCCCCCTACAACCAGGATGTGGGTTAATGTGAAAGCAGACTCATTGGGCCAAATGACCTCATAGTGCTCCGAATTCACGTATTTATATATTCACGTGAAATGAAGCATGTCGGAAATCATCCAAAACTGAAAGTAATCTCCCTGGATATTAAAATTCTCTAAGGGGGGGTAGCAGTGGGAGGGATATTATGTAGCAGAAGAGAGGTGAAGCTGATTGAAAGATAAAAATATTGGACAAGTGAGCAGGCAGAAGGGTTCAGTACAGATACAGAAGACACAAAACTAAACAGTAGACAATATCAACATGAGGATTAATTCATGAGGATTTAAGTTCTCCATTTATGCATTAGGCTGCCATCTAGTGAGTGAAACGCAAACAAAAGAAATGAGGTAATTACTGATTCACACAGGATGAGGAAAAGGAGACGTTTGCCACATCTGGACAAATTTAGAGGCAGAGCCTTAGATGATGTTAGTGTGCATTGTCTGGACTTTAGGCATTAGGCCTTGGTAAGACCACACCTGGAATATCGTGGGCAGTTTTGGTCCCTGTGTGTAAGAAAGGAGCGATAGAGAGAGTGTAACAAAAGGTTCACCGGACTGATTCCTGGAAGGACAGACTGGGTCAGTTCAGACAATACTTCACTGAAGGGGGGAGTCTCATAGAAACCTACAACATTCTAAAAGGGCTAGACAGGGTAAACGCAGGAAGGATGTTCCAGAGGAGTCCATAACCAGAGGCCATGGTCTAAGGATACAGGATAGGCCATTTAAGATTGAACTGAGGAGACATTTCTTCACTGAGAGAGTGCTGTGTCTGTGGAATTCTCTACCACAGAAAGGAGTTGAGGCCAAAACATTGAATGTTTTCAAGATGGAATTAGGTATAGTTCTTCAAGCTAAAGGGATTCAAAGAAATAAAGCGGGTACTGAGTTCGATGCTGGAAAAACACAGCCGGTCAGGCAGCATCCAAGGAGCAGGGTAGTTCCGTTTCGAGCATAAGCTCTTCATCAACTCTTCATTCCTGCTGCTCGAGCCGTCGACTCTCCTGCTCCTCGGATGTTGCCTGACCGGATGTACTTTTCAAATCACAACCGCCGCACATTTTCACTTTGATCTCCAGCATCTATAGTCTTCACTTTCTCCTACTGAGTTAGATGATCAGCCATATTGAATGGAGGGGAAGGCTCAAAGGGCTGAATGGCCTACTCCTGCTTCTATTTTCTATATGTCCATGTTTTTATGCACTGATGTCGTTGAAATACCAAATATAACAGATATCAGGGATCTCAAGCCCACCTTCAACTGGATGCCATAGGCTTGGGGTCTACTCCCTCATGGAATTTTTAAAAATTATTTATTTGGTCACAGGAAAAGGCACCACTGGTCAGACTGATGCCTCCATCCCTATTTGCCCTGAGATGGTGATGGGATGCATCTCCTTGAACTGCTCAGAATGTGGAGCAGTTCATCCACAGTGCCAGGCGTTTGACTCAGCAAAAATGAACAACCAACGTCTTTATTCTTGACGGTTCTACATAACCAGGCATAGCTGCTGCTGCTGCAGCTTCTGTGGGTCCATCGCTCCTTTGACCATTTCCCCTTTCACCCCACCCCACAAGCAACCTTTGGCCCACCTACTAACACCCACTTCTTTGTGGTCAGGTGTCTGAACCAATATTGATGCTGGTTTGACCAGGCCATGCAGGCTTGATGGGCCAAATGGCCTCCTACTGCACTGTAACACATCTGTCATTCTTCAGGGAGACTCCCTGTGGCCCGTGCAGGAATAATTCCAGGAAATCTTTTCTCCAATATCCTAAAGGCACTTGGGTAACAGGGATTACAATCAAAAGAAGTCAACCCCTTCCAACTCTGGCCAGCTAACATTTCTCTCAAGGATTTACCAACAACTTATGAGGTGGTGCGATGGCTCAGTGGTTAGCTGCCAGGGACCCGGGTTCGATTCTACCCTTAGGCGTGGAGTTTGCATGTTCTGCATGGATTTCTCCGGGTGCTCCGGTTTCCTCCCACAGTCCAAAGATGTGCAGTTTTGGGTGGATTGGCCATGTCAAAATTGCTCACAGTGTCACAGGGATGTGCAGGCCAGGTGGGTTAGCTATGGGAAATACAAGTGTGCAGGGATATGGTAGTGGACTTGTTCTGGGTGTGACGCTGTTCAGAGGTCAGAGCTGACTCAGTGGGCCAAATAGCGTCTTTCTGCACTGCCGGGTTTCTTCAATTCTATGACTGTAGTCTTCCCTGTCCCTGTCTTCCTGGATAATTTCTTCCAATGAGCAATAACTCTGCAACAAGAGCACTTTCAATATCTGACGTGACTTTGTTTCATTATTTTACAGCCTTGGTTCCCTAGTCCTATTGGCCCCAGTAGTGTGAACAATGTCTGTGATCAGAGCAGCTTAACAGCCATGAAATGAAACCTCAAACCTTCACAGCTCTCCAAAGTGAATAATTCCAGGTCTTGAGACCTGCATTCAACTCACTCCCATCCAGTCCTCAAGCTGACGGGAAACTGGATCATAAGTTACAGGAAAAGTAGCCTCCCTCTTAGCATCAGCTCCTACTATCCTCCCACTGTGGCCCACTGTTAACACTCGCCTTGCGTTCAGTAATTAAGCTTCCAGTGTGCGAACGTTGAACGTTTACAAAAATAATATATCTTTTAAATAAGTTTGTCCGGACATGGTATGTCCAGATTAAGTGGGACTTCTGGCCCAGAGGGAGATACGATGCCACTACCCCACAACAACATTGAATACATCATCAATGCTGGCCCAGCAGTGCAACACTGAGCTTACTAAGAAATGTTGCCAACATCCTTGGAGGGTTTGAGCTACAGGGAGAGTTTGGCTATCTTGGGGCTATTTTCCCTGGAGCTACAGAGGCTGAGGGGTGACCTTATTGAGGTTTATAAAATCACGAGGACCATGGATAGGGTGAATAGTCAAGGTCTATTCTCTGGGGTGGGGGGAGTCCAAAACTAGAGGGCTTTAGTTTAAGGTGAGTGGGCAAAGATATAAAAGAGACCTGAGGGAAAACGTTTTCACACAGAGGGTGGTGCGTGTATAGAATGAGCTGCCAGAGGAAGTGGTGGAGGCTGGTACAATTACATTTACAAGGCATCTGGATATATATGAATAGAAAGGGTTTAGAGGGATATGGGCCAAGTGCTGGCAAATGTGACAAGATTAGATTAGGATATCTGGTCAGTATGGACAAGTTGGACTGAAGGGTCTGATTCAGTGCTGTACATCTCCATGACCCTGTTTAGGTGAGATTGGCCACTCAATTTAAACAGGCAGGATCCTCCACACTGTGGCTAAATGGGATATCTGGCCTCTGGTTCAGAACAATGTGGGTTTAAACCCATATGTAGCAAAGTTTAAAAGGGTTAACAGAACCAACACGCTGGCAATGACGACTGAGCATGTGTGTAAGGAACTATGCTGTGATGGTGTCTGATCATATGACTGACCTGAGAAAAGAAGGCACCAGCAAGACCTCCCACTCTCCCACATTTCTGTGTGCAGTTGATGATTGATACACATCAACAGTTTGCACTAAATCTTATGGTGATCATTGACAATTGGAGAAACCCTGATTCCTGATGATTCTCATTCCGAATGAAGGGCTTTTGTCAATTTTCCTGTTCCACGGATGCTGCCTGACCTGCTGTGCTTTTCCAGCACCACTCTAATCTTGACTCTAACCTCCAGCATCTGCAGTCCTCACTTCTGCCGAATTGGAGGAACCTGTCTGGTTCAGTAATCCACCTCAAGCAAGGAAATCTGCCGTCCTACCCGGCCTGGCCGCTTTGTGACTCGAGACAGCAATGTGGTTGACTCTTAACAGCTCTCTGAGCAAGTAGGGATGGGCATTGGATGTTAGATAGTGACACCCACATCCAACGGACATTTTTTTAAAAAATCAGTACTCATTTGTATTCCTACACATTGGACAGAAAGCTTAGAAAAACAATGTCTTTTTAAAAATAATCTTTCAGGTGTTTTCAGGCCAAGTGGGACTTCTGGTCCAGAGGCAGGGACATTTCTATGACACCAAACAGCCTCACACTAATGTTGACCCAGCAGTGCAGCACTGAGCTCACCATCATTCAGGTATCAGGGTCCAACTTTAACTCAGTGAATGGGTTTTCAATTGAGTTGAAATCCTGCCCCAACAAGACCTGTTGCCCGTTCCGCTGAATGGGAATAATCCCCATGGTTTTTTTTTTAGATTGCCTACAGTGTGGAAGCAGGCCCTTCGGCCCAACAAGTCCACAACGACCCTCTGAAGAGTAACCCACCCAGTCCCGTTTCCCTCTGACTAATGCAGTTAACACTAAGGGCAATTTAGCATGACCAATTCACCTAACCTGCACATCTTTGGACTGTGAGAGGAAACCGGAGCACCCGGAGAAATCCCACACAGACACGGGGAGAATGTGCAAACTCCACACAGGCAGTTGCCCGAGGCTGAAATCGAACCTGGACCCTGGTTGCTGTGAGGCAGCAGTGCTAATGGTGTGGCACATGAGCCAAGAGTAATGCAGCTGTACAGGTCAACACTCCATCCACAAGCAAGCCCATCCAAACCAGAATACATTGATCATTTAAGGATGGCACGGTGTCTCAGTGGTTAGCACTGCTGCCTCAGAGTGCCAGGTATCCAGGTTTAATCCCAGCCGCAGGTGACTGTCTGTGTGGAGCTTGCATGTTCTCCCCGTGTCTGCGTGGGTTTCCTTTGGGTGCTCTGGTTTCCCCCAACAGTCCAAAGATGTGTACGTTAGGGTGAATTGGCCATGCTAAATTGCCCATAGTGTTCATGGATGTTTAGGTTAGGTGCATTAGTCAGGGGTAAATGTAGAGGAATGGGGTTGGGTGGGATACTCTTCGGATGGTAGTGGACTTGTTGGGCCAAAGGGCTTGTTTCCTACTGTAGGTTCATCAAATTCCTGCTTGTGGGATGTTGCTTACCCACGTAGCAATGGTCACTGTGCCCATAAGTCAGTTATTGTGTTTGTGGAACAGGGTTAGGGTATATGCAACGGCATTGTGAATTAATTGCAATCCTCTCCCGCAACGTATTTCTGGGAACGTGCGATAGGTTTTCCTGGGATTACCCAGTTGTAGGAAGGATGATAACTATGAAACTCAGCTCAAATTACCCGTTGGTAGGAACATTAAATCTTACATTTGTTTGAGACATAAGATTGCTGGAGGAGGAGCAGAAGGTTGGGGTGAAACAGGGTATGAACTGTGACCTTTAGCTAAATCCAAGCATTTTGGTAAAGCAAACAAGGGCAGGATTATACAATAAAAATAGGGCCATGGGTAATGTTGTAGATTAGGGAGACCAAGGGGTTCAGGTATATAATTCTTTGAAGTGTGTGTCACATGGAGACAGGGTGGTTAAGAAGGTGTTTAGCACTCTTGTCTTCATTGCTTAGACCTTTGAGTAGAGGAGTTGGGACATGATGTTGAGATTGTACAGGACATTGGCGAGGCGTCTTCTGGAGTAATGTGTGCAGGTCTGGTTGCCCTGCTGTAGGACGGGTATTTGAGGAGCAGGAAAATCGACATTTCAGGCAAAAGCCCTTCATCAGGAATACAGGCCACCCTTCAGGCACTCTGCCTGTATTCCTGATGAAGGGCTTTTGCCCGAAATGTTGATTTTCCTGCTCCTTGGATGCTGCCTGACCTGCTGTGCTTTTCCAGCACCACTCAAATCCAGAATCTGGTTTCCAGCATCTGCAGTCATTGTTTTTACCTAGGACTGGTATTGTTAAGCTGGAGAGGGTTCAGAAGAGATTTATCAGGATGTTGCCAGGAATGGAAGGTGAGAGCTACAAGGAGAAGCTGGATAGGCTGAGACAATTTTTACTGGAGCATGGGAGTTTGAGGGGTGACGTGATAGAGGTCTATAAAATCATGACGGGTTTAGATAAGGTGAATAGCAAGACTCTTTGCCCTAGGATGGTAGAGCTCAAAACTAGAGGGTGCATTTTTAGGGTGAGAGGGGAAAGTTTTTAAAAGGACATGAGGGATAACTTTTTTACACAGAGGGCAGGTTGCGCGTGGAATGAACTTCCTGAGGAAGTGGTGGAGTGGACATAGGTACAACATTTGAAAGACTGTTGGATAAGTTTATGAATAAGATATGTTTGGAGGGATATGGGCCAGGGGGAGGTTAGTGGGACCAGTTTAGTTTGGGGATTATGGTTGGTATGGACTGGTCGGACCAAAGGGTCTGTTTTCGTGTTGTATGACTCTGAGCAACAGACTTCCCCAAAACATCACAGTTGAATGGTTTCTAGCTGAGCACAATGCATGAGTAAAGCTGTTACAAATAGCTAGCAGCAGTGTGTCATTAATTATTACTTACAATATTACATGTAGGGCGTCCATCCTCTGTGGTTTTGTATTATTTTGAAACAGCAATTTGTTCTCGTAAGAACAAAATATCGGGGTGGGGCGCGCCCACGATCCAAGACAAAGAAGTACTAGAGAAACTCAGCAGGTCTCGCAACATCTTGTGGCGAGAGAAACAGAGTTAACACTTGTGTAACGATTTGCCACTGGTGTTCAGTCAAAGCTGCTGCACAGAACAACACGAGTAAATGGGGCTGGAGGAATAAGCAGCAGAAATGATTGTGCCCTTGTTTGATAATGGAATCCAGATAGTTTTCTTGTCCCAATTGAAAACCCTTCTGAATTAATACTTTCTGATATTTAACATGCAGATTTTGTGAACAGATCAAGTGAAAATTAATACTTTATATTTAATCTCTCATTACTCAGATATTATATATAGGGTGGCATGGTGGCTCAGTGGTTAGCACTGCTGCCTCATAGAACCAGGGTCCCAGGTTCAATTCCAGCCTTGGTGACTTTGTACATTCTTTCCATGTCTGTGTGGGTTTCCTTCAGGTGCTCCGGTTTCCTCCCACAGTCCAAAGATGTGCAGGTTAGGTGAATTGGCCGTGCTAAATTGCCCATATGTTAGGCGCATCATTCAGAGGGAAATGGGACTGGGTGGGCTACTTTTCGGAGGGTTGGTGTGGACTTGTTGAGCTGAAGGGCCTGTTTCCACACTGTGGGGAATTAAATCTAATCTAATCTAATATATATATATTCACACAGAGGCCTGTGGCCAGTGGTGTTCAACAGGGTTTGGTAATGAGTCCACTGTTATATAAACAATTCAGATGAGAATTTAGGAAACATGGTTAGTACGTTGGTGGATGACATCAAAATTGGTAGTGTAGTGAATGGTAAAGAGTGTTATCTAAGATAACAGAGAGTTCTTGATCAATTGAGTCAATGGGCTGAGGAGTGACAGATGGAGTTAAATTTAATTATTTGAGAGTTATTGCGTTTAAATATTGCAAACAAGGACAGGACTTATACGGTTAATGTCAGGATCAGAGTGGTGCTGGAAAAGCACAGCAAGTCAGGCATCCAAGGAGCAGGGAAATCGATGTTTCGGGCAAAAGCCCTTCATCAGGCCCAAAACGTTGCCTGACCTGCTGTGCTTTTCCAGCACCACTCTAACCTTGACTCTGATCGCTAGCATCTGCAGTACCCACTTCCATCTGATACAGTTAATGGTGGGGCTCCAGTAGTGTAGTAGAAAAGGGAGAACTAGGGGCTCAGGTACATAATTCTTTGAAATTTGTGTCTCAGGTAGACACAAGAAGGTGTTTAGCCTTCATCATTCAGACTTCTGAGTATAAGCGTTGGGACGTTGTGTTGTGGTTGTACAGAACATTGTTAAGGCCTCTTCTGGAGTAGTGCTGAGTTCTGCTATCATAGTATATTATTCAACTGGAGAGGGTTCAGAAAAGATTTGCCAGGAGTGGAGGGTTTGAGGTATGAAAATAGACTGGACAGACTGGGACCTATGTCACTGGAGCATAGGAGATTGACGGGTGACCTTATTGAGGTTTATAAAATCATGAGGGGCATGGATAGGGTAAATGGCAGGTGTCATTTCCCTGGGGATGAAGGTTTCAAAACTAGGGGGCATAGTTTTAAGGTGAGAGGAGTAAAATTTTAAAAAGAATGAGGGGGACAACATTTTTACAGCGAGAGTGGCTCATGTGTGCAATGAACAGCCAGAGAAAGTGATGGAAGTGGGTACAGTTACAATGTTTAAAAGATATTTAGGTAAGTTCATAATTGGAAAGGTTTGGTGGAATGTGGGTCAAGTGCAGGCAGGTGGGACTAGTTTAGTTTGGGATTATGGTCAGCATGGACTGGTTGGACCGAAGGGTCTGTTTCCGTGCAATATGACTCTATGAGGTTGTCTTTATTGTATAGAATTTACAGCAGAATATTTAGGCCATTCAGATAAAGCTGCCCTGTGCTGTTCCACATGGTCCTCCTCCCACCCTAATTCATCTTAGCTTCTAAGATCTCTTTCTGCTTCGTCTAGTTTCCTTTCATTGCTCCTTTATGCTTTCCTTCAGCTGCTGCAGGTGAGAGGGAGTTACACTCTCCAACCATCCTCCTGAAATAGCTCTTCATTGGTTTCTTGGATTTCCTAGCGACTATTCTGGACTTGTGGCCCTTAGTTTTGGTTCTTCCCACAGAGCTTCTCTCCATCCGCCCCACGATCGTGAAGACCTCCCAAGGTTGTCCTGTTTCGGCCATTTTTCTGCTCCTTCTCCAACAACTGTGCACCTCAAACAAGGGCTGTAAGATTTCACACTCCTACTTGTGGGTAATTTGAGCTGATGGTGGCAGCCATCATCCTTCCCATAACGGGGAGAAATGCATTGTGGGAGGGGATTGGCATTGAGAGGAGACCTTATCACATCTTTCAGAGACACCCTAACCCTGTTCACAAACACAGTAAGTGAACTCTGAGCACAGTGGCCATTGCTATGTAGTTGAGTGCAATCCCACAAGCAAACATTTGCTGAACCATTAACTTGGATGGGATTGGTAATGATGGGAATAGTTCCGGAGGCAATCTCCCCCAACCAAACCATCTCCTTCTCAGAAGAAAATGGCAACTTCTATTTGAGTTTCCCAAGAGTTATGACCTCTCAGTTCCAATTGCATAACTACCCTTTGGCAGCTTCTCCACATCATGTTTATCATGTGCAGAACTGAGTGAGAGTTTCTCCTCGACAGGACAGTGCATCGCTAAGTGTCTCCTTACCTGGTAGCGGAGGCAAGTCACAGATGGGGCTGTTGTCCAGACTGAATCTCTCCTGTAGTTTAGCCTGAAGGGTATGAAACTGCTTATAGCGTCGGAATATGAAATATTTGCCTCCACCTTTCTGCTTCACCTGAATTGTGTAGACCTGCAGGAAGAACATGGGATAATGTTGATGAAAGGAATATGTGACCTTGCTCAGAAACGGAACTCCTGGGCACAGACATCCCAGGGCAATGTTTCATTCAATTCTCTCACTAGAGGTGGCAAGGGCAGCATTTATTACCCTAATTGCCCCTTGAGAAAAGCAGCTTGCAGCACCATTTCAGAGTCAGCCATTAACAGCTCTTCCCTGTGAAATCATATGTGGGGCAGACCAAGGAAAGGCACCAGATTTCCTTCCTTTAAAGGTATTAATGAAATAGAAGGGTTTGACAGTAATCGGTAATAATTATGCTCCTGTAACTGAGACTGGCTCAAGGTTTATTAATTTAAATCAAATTCTATGGCGGGATTTGAACCCAAGACTGACTCTCAGGATTACTAATTGAGCAACATGATCACCATCCCCTGCTATGCATTTGGGGCCCTTTGAGCCAAAGTCAGGGCACTGATTGCAACAAAAGCAAACTCCGACAGATTTCTCTCGATCTGAAATGGCAGAAAGTGCTGGAAAAAGCTCAACAATGCCTGGACCCACCTGTGGAGAGGGGATCAAGGACAACATCTCGAGTCCGATATGACTCATCTTTAGAAAAGAGGGACAGAAAAGAGATGGATTAATGAGAAAATTGGGAAAAACAATTGGAATACACGTGAAGGTCAAGGCAAGGTCAGAAGGAAGGGAAGATTCGTGATCAAAAATCACATGCCATCATTTACCAGAAGGGAATTTCCTAAAAGCAAATGGTTTTTGACTTTTACAGACAATTCCATACCATCCATCATCAGTGATCAGGCAGAAGAAGCAGTTTTAAAGAAACAGCCTACAGCTTCACTAGATACAGAACTGTGCTGGTTCCTGTTTGATTACAGGACCATCCCTCACACAGCTACAGGGGTAGCTCCACCAGAGTTGTTGATGGGGAGTAGACTGTATATCAGATTAAATCTAACCTTCCTGAACCTGGGAGGGGAGGGTGAAACAACACCAGGAATGCCAATGCCAGACAGAAGACTCCACTAAGTGAGAGAGAGAGTTTACTTCAGGGAATGAAGTTTGAAAGTGGCCCTGCATGGGTAAGAGGCAGGGTCAACGCGAGGTCAGGTGCAGTGATGTATAATGTTCGGGTGGGTGTGTCAGTCCTGAACAAGCACGCGGACCATCAGAAAGCTACAAACTCACAAACAGGGCAGGAATAAATCGTACGTGGCTCGTCAACAACCTTTCTGACTTTTCCAAAACCTATGGGCTCTCCCTCTCCATCAGGGATTGAAGAGACCTCGGAATCTGAGATGAACACTGGTGGATGTTGCTGCCTCGATGCCTTTGTCCCCTGAAGAAGAGACTGAATTTGTTCCATCTCCAGGGACCAGAGGCTAGGGACTGTGTGTTACACATTGCCTGGATCTGAAGCAGAGTTGGAGAAACCTGACCCTGTGCTAAAATACCCCGGGAGGAGCTCCACAAAAGAAGAACCAGCCTAAATCCTCTGACCCAGAGGGGGAGGGATGGAGTGATTGTAACAAAGTCAGCCAAGTGGACCGCATAGAATCTGAGTTCCCTGATTGGGGCTGTAAACCTGGTCCAATCAGGGAGCCCTGGCTGGCAGATATTAACAGGAGTGTCAGAGAGACACTCTGAGAGCTGGCTCTGAGGGAGCTGGATCAGTGTCAAGGACTCTCCATGTGTTAATAAAGGGTGACAGGATACTAGCCCCTGTGTAATTATTACAGTTTTCAATAAACAAGGACAAGCAGGTGCTTTTGCACATCCACACTTTCTAATCTCCCACCACTTAAGAAATACCTCTCTGCTTCTCCTGCCAAAGTGTGATAACCCTACACATATCTACATTATATCCCAAAAGGTCACTGACTTGCCCTGTCCTGTGCACAACCCATTGTCATTTCGGGAATAAATCTGCTGCCCTAACTCTGTTCTGGCCTGCATGTGGATCTAAAACAGTAACGGAGTGGTTGGCTCCTAGTGACATGGTACCGCATGCAGCACTGTTGAGCAACAAACACCAGGCCTTGCCAACAGAGACAGTTAACATATTGTGTCTTCAAGTCGAGTCAGATTTTGGCACGAGAAACATTCACTCTGCCTCCCTCCCCTACCTCACCTACCTGAGACTCTGCTAGGAACACTCTGCGTTTATTTAACGCCGGTGAGAGATGAGCAGTGAAGTTCTACCAAGTCTCCTGTGCCGACAACTTGCCTCCCTTAATCAACACTCGCTGAGAATTGAATTAAATTGAATTTATTGTCACGTGTACCGAGGCACAGTGAAAAGCTTTGTCTTGTGAGCAATACAGGCAGAGCATAGAGGCTCTATTCCTGATGAAGGGCTTTTGCCCAAAGTGCCGATTTTTCTGCTCCTTGGATGCTACCTGACCTGCTGTGCTTTTCCAGCACCACTCAGATCTAGAATCTGGTTTTCAGCATCTGCAGTCCTTGTTTTTACCGAGATCACAGAGTTAAGTAGCATAGATAGTAAATAATAGGCAAACAGCAGCAAAAACAAAAACACAGGTACAGGTGAATGTTAAGAGTGAAGAGAGAATATACAGGGATTGGCTAGCATCTTGCTGTACACCCTGTATGAGCACATATGGCTCCCCCAGCACACATCTGAGGCAAACGCGTATTAAGATGGGGCATTGCTCAGCTATTCAGCCCCTTAACCCCATTCTGCCCTTTAGGAACGTCACGGCTGATTTGATTGTCCCCACAAATCTGCATTTCCTGCCTGCTCTCTATCCACCCCTGCCTTACAAATCCCAGTCATGGATTCTGCTTCTGTCACCTGGGAGGAAAGAGTCCTGGCGACGCGTGACTGGAAGAAAAAAAGAAAATGTCTCCTCACCTTTCCCCGTCTTGTGTAGCGCCCCTTCATTCTAGATATTCCCACTGGAGGAAACAGACTGTCCACATCTAAACTGCTACACACCTCCCCCCACCTCAGGATTCCCGCTGTTTCAATCTGCATGAGTTTCCAAATCTCCCCTCCCCCAACCTCATCCCAGATGCAACTCTCCATCTGCCTTCTTGACCTGTCCTACCTGTCCATCTTCCTTCCCATCTATCCCCTCCACCCTCACCTCTGACTTATCGCCTTCATCCCCACCTGCATCTACCTGTTATCTTCCCAATTACCTTCCTCAGCAGCCCCCTCCCCCCACCCCCTATTTATCTCTCAGCCCCCTTCATCCCCACCACTCCCACCACTACCCCACCCGCCCCACCTCCTTGCCCCCCCCCCAACATTCCAGACGTAGAGCTTATGCCTGAAATGTCGACTCTCCTGTTCCTCAGATCACATGACAGAAAAACCTGGCTTGGGGCTGTTTTGCAGCTGATTAAAGAGTGATTTTCTTTCTGAATGACTGCACTTAGTGCATGTTTATTTAGAGAGAGGCTAACTCATTTCCTGACCTGCTGTGCCTCACACTTTTCGGCTCTGACTCTCCAGCATCTGCTCCTGCCAGCTAGCTCAGCTGGCTGGAGAGCAGGTTTGCAATGCAGAGTGATGTAGCTTTACTTGCTGTATTGAACAAAGTTAAAAATCACACAACACCAGGTTATAGTCCAACAGGTTAATTTGAAAGCACTAGCTTTCGGAACGTCACAACCACTTGATGAAGGAGCAATGCTCCGAAAGCTAGTGCTTCCAAATAAACCTGTTGGACTATAACCTGTTGGACTATAACCTGGTGTTATGTGGGTTCAAATCCTGCTACAGCAGACTTTGAATAACACTATTCCTGAAGAAGGGCTTATGCCCGAAACATTGAATCTCCAGTTCCTTGGATGCTGCCTGACCTGCTGCGCTTTTCCAGCAACACATTTTCAGTTATAAACTGGTGTTGTGTGATATTTAATTTTGCCCATCCCAATCCAACACCGCCTCCTCCACATCATTCCTGGATTGGTTGAGATCAACATGAAGGTCCCACCTTCTCAACCTCACCCCTTACTTGAGGCATGGTCACCCTCAGGTTAAACTCATCACCAGTCCTCTCTCTAATGAGAGAACAGCGCTATGCTGACTCTTATTTTTATATGTTTCGAACGAGTCTCCTTTTACTCTTTTTTTAAAACTCAAGCAAACGCAAACCTAGCTTGCCGCTAACTCTCCTCATTAATCCATTCTGGGCACGAGTCTGGTAAGCCTTCCCCTGAACTGCCTCCGAGGTTCCTTAAAGAGGTAGGATACTCACAATGTGGCTGTTGAATCCTTTGGTATGTTCTGAATCAGCAATGTGGGCAGATATCGGCACATCGTCTGGAAGCTGATCGTAATCACTAGAACGAATAAGAAACATCTTATCCTCTGCTCACAGGCCCCCACTCTGCCCTCCCTCCCTAGTTGCCTGGGAATCACTTCCCAACCAACCTCCTCCTGCTGTGTCCCCCAGCAGGGGCATAGAGTGCATGCAATTGTGCCTGATCCTCACCTCTCCTCCCTCAGTTGCCGTTGCATCTCTGCAATTGGTGTCGCCCGAGCAGAGCCAGTAAAACAAAGGAGAGAGCAAATGATTAATTAAATCTGTTCGCAAATATCGCGGGGTAGGGCCTTTTATGTGAGTCTGAAACCAAATTTGAGGAAGTGTGATTAGCAAAATGAGCTGCTGTAGCGTACTCTGTGTTTGGGAAAAGAGTTAACTCTCTATATATAAACATGCACTGAATGCAATCATTCAGAAAGAAAGTTGCTCTTTTATCAGCTGCAAAACTAAAAGTCCAAAACCGGTTTTTTTTCTTCTAATGTGGCCATCACGTCATTTCTTTCAGACTGGATGTTCTGGTTTTTCTGAGCTGCTTATCAACACATCTAAAGGAGCCCAGAAACTGCAGGACGGAGTTTCTGCAGCTATGGCACGAACCATGAACTGCAGGGTTCATTTGTGCTTGGTGTGGCACCAGGGCTTTACAAAGTTCTTCACCAAGCTGAAAAAGTGCTTCCTCATTGTTGTCAGCAGAAACCCACAAGAGCTGGCACAGACCCTGCAGTTTC
This sequence comes from Hemiscyllium ocellatum, assembly GCF_020745735.1. Classification (NCBI taxonomy): domain Eukaryota; kingdom Metazoa; phylum Chordata; class Chondrichthyes; order Orectolobiformes; family Hemiscylliidae; genus Hemiscyllium; species Hemiscyllium ocellatum. The sequence goes on from NC_083433.1 coordinate 13,747,658, forward strand.
ATATCCATTTCTTCACGCTTCCTGCAAATGTGGAGTAAGAATTGTTTCAGCGCAGTAGGAGACCATCCACCTTGCTGGCTCTGTGGCACAGCGATTCAGCTCGTGTTGCGAGGAAGTAGGGAAAAGGCAGGCAAATGGACTATTCAACTTCTCATTCATAGGATGAGGGCATCACTGGCTAGGCCAGGATTTTTTGCCCATTCCTAATTGCCCAGAGGGAGTCTGGACAGATATATAGGCCAGGCCAAGCAAGATTTCCTCCCCTAAAGGGCATGAGTGAATCAAATAGGTTTCTTGGACAATTGTTTAACAATTACCATGAGACTCCTAATTCCAGACTTTTTTTTACTGAATTCAAAGTCTGCTGTGGCAGGATTTGAACCTACATCTCCAGAACATTAGCTGTGGTTCTCGTTGTGTAGTCTAGCAACAATACCACTAGGCCATTGCCTCCCCAGTGGAGCTAAGCCCTTATGCCCAAAATGTTGATTCTCCTGCTCCTCGGATGCTGCCCGACCTGCTGTGCTTTTCCAGCAACACATTTTCACCTCTGATCTCCAGCTTCTGGAGACCTCACTTTCCCCAGTAGATTTGTCATGATCTGATTGAATGGTGATGCAGGTCAAAGGGCTGAATGACTTCATTCTGTCCCTGTGTCACAATGCTCCCTCACCCGACCTTGCAATTTTTTTTTTGTCGTTAGACAATTACTTAATTGCCTTGTGAATGCTGTGATTAATTCAGACTCCACCATGATCTCAGTCTGAGTTTCCCAGATCCTAACCACTCTCTGCTTGCAGGCAGTTTCTTTCCTTTGGATTAATTTTATCAGCCCACTGTCCACTTGAAAGGGAAAGGATCTCGATTGGACCTTGCCTTTGAGAGTGAGCATTGAGTGTCTTTTGCATGCAAAACCCCCACCAAATTAAGACACCTGCCCTTCTGTAAGACAGGCACCCCCCCTCTCCTCCCCCAGGGGTGCTCCTGTAATGTCCTGAGACCCCTTACTGCTATGTCGATCTTAGAACATTTGTAGAAGTTTCAAGGTTTCTTTCCTCGGAGTCATTGTCAATTTTGTTTTGCCTTTGAGATGCTCCCTGTTCTCTTTAGAGGTGTACTGTTTGTTTTATTACCCTTATCTTTGTCTGTAGGAATGCAGCACGCGAAACATTTCAAAGTGATTTCCGGTTAACAGTTCGCTCATAGAGGTGAATTACTCACCCTTCGCTACCACTCCCTTAACCTTCGTGTTCAAACAATTGAGCTCAAGTTACCAATCTGATTTAATCTCCTTGTGTCTTGTGCATACTTTTACAAAACTAACAGTATTTTTATAGTCACAATATGGAGCCAAAAATTAAAGTCATTTTAAGTTTTGTTGTCAACCTTCTTTCATTATATGACAGCCCTGTGAGTTTGGGTTCCTTATAGGCTGAGAAGACTCCTCAGTCTTAGATTTCAAACTAACACTATTATAAGTTAATACCAAACACTGCTGACTCTGATGTGGAGGTGCCAGTGTTGGACTGGGGTGTACAAAGTCAGAACTCACATGGCACCCAGGTTACAGTCCAACAGGTTAATTTGAAATCACAAGCTTTCAGAGCGCTGCTTCTTTGTCTAGTGACCTCACTTTGAAAGCTCGTGATTTCAAATAAATCTGTTGGTCATGAGGAAGAGTTACTGGACCTGAAACATTAACTCTTGATTTCTCTTCACAGATGCTGCCAGACCTGTCGAATTTTCCCAGCAAATTCTGTTTTTGTTTCTGTTGGATTATAACCTGGTGCTGTGTGAATTCTGACCACTGTCGCTGCCATTGTAGATATATTGGGCTCTGATTTAAAGTTAGATTAGGTGTGAACTAATCTACCTTCTGCATGTGTTCATATCCATGTTATCATCTATTTTGCAGCAGGGTTCCAGGCTGTCCCTTCTGTTGCGTTCTAACACCTCCCACTCTGTGGTATTTATACACAATGATGTGCAGCTCTGTAACATTATTGCAAGGCTGCCTCTGGGTCACTGTGCCCTTGCCCAACATTTTCACCCTCATATGTGCTGCACTGAATTGGATACAACACTCCAGTTGGGGCGAAACCAGTATTTTATGAGGGTCTACTACAAAGTTCTTGCCTTTGAACTTTAGTCCTTTATCTATATAGGATCTATTCTAAGTACATTGTGCCCTTGAATCTCATACACCTCACTGACCACTTTGTCAAACTGCCTCATGACCTTCACTGATGCACACCCTCAGGTCTCCCTTCTCCTGCACCCCCTTCCCAATGGTGCCTGTTCTTTTGGAACAAGGGCAGAAATTGCTGGAGAAACTCATCCGGTTTGGCAGCACCTGTGAAGAGAAAGAGAGAGAGAGAGCAGAGTTCATGTTTCAGGTCTGGTTACCCTCCTTCAGAACCCTCTCCTCACCCTTCCTACCCAAATGTATCATTTCCCACATTTCAACATCAAATTGGCTCTGTCATGTGCCCACCAGCCTTCCCCCGTCAACTTGACTGACACCTGATTTGCAAATGTTGGGAGTAAGGGATTTGGGATTCAGTCCCTTGTCCACTTCATGTCCAGTCCTTTTACCAAGTGGGTTGGGATCTCTTATATCATGGCACCAACAAGCTAATCGAGCACAGACTGAAAGATCTCCTGACTGTCGGGTGTGAGAGCCTTGGGATATTTGGAGGAAAACTGTTCATTAACCATTTATCCTTTGGATCTTCTCCTTGTGATTTCTTTTTTTCCCATAATTCCTTGGAATGTGGGCATCACTTGGTAGGCCTGGCATGGATTGACCACCGCTGGGTGTCTTCATTTCTCCAACAAATGATGTCCACCTGCACCAACCTTGAGGGAGGAGGACTCTCATGAATAGTCCTCCACACAGATGTGCTGCAGCACAAAACAAGTCCATTCAGCCCATCATGTCTGTGCCAGCTTCTGAATAAGCATCTCACCCAGTGCCATTTTCCTGCCCTCTGATCATACAATCTGACATTTCCCACACAATACAGAGTGGTAATGGCCTTATGATGTTATAAACCCTTCCTGATGAAGGGCTTATGCCTGAAACGTCGAATTTCCTGTTCCTTGGATGCTGCCTGACCTGCTGCGCTTTTCCAGCATTTTCAGCTCTGATCTCCAGCATCTGCAGTCCTCACTTTCTCCTCATGATGTTATTGCCAGACTGTTAATCTGGGGGCCTCCGTTCAAATCCCATCCATGGCAGAAGTTGGAATTTGAATTTGATTTTTTTTAAAAATCTGGAATTAAGAGTTTAGTGATGACCATGAATCTGCTGTCAATCATCAGAGGAAAAGCCATGACAGAGACTAAAAAGTGAATTCAATAAAATTGTGGAATTTGAAAAAATCTGGTCTAATGGTGACCATATAACTGTTTTTAATTGCTGTAACACCCCATCTGGTTCACTAATGTCCTTAGGGAAGGAATCTACCATCCTTACCTGGTCTGGCCTACATATGACTCCAGACCCACAGCAATGTAGCTGATTCTTAACTGCCTTCTGGGCAATTAGGGATGGGCAATAAATGTTGGCCTAGCCAGCGATGGTCACATCCTGTAAATGAATTTTTAAAAAAATACACAGAGTTGGGGGCCAGAGTTGGAGCATCTGTCAGAGATGTCAGCACACCATGGGCGGCACGGTGGCACAGTGGTTAGCACTGCTGCCTCACAGCACCAGAGACCAGGGTTCAATTCCCGACTCAGGCGACAGACTTTGTGGAGTTTGCACGTTCTCCCCGTGTCTGCGTGGGTTTCCTCCCACAGTCCAAAGATGTGCAGGTCAGGTGAATTGGCCATGCTAAATTGCCCATAGTGTTAGATAAGGGGTACCTGTAGTGGTATGGGTGGGTTGCGTTTCGGCAGGTCAGTGTGGACTTGTTGGGCCGAAGGGCCTGTTTCTACACTGTAAGTAATCTAATCTAATAAACTTTGCAATTTCTACATCTTCCTCCTCTCGTCCTGTTGCCTGGCAATGTTCCAGTCAGGCCTGAATAGATCCAGCCACCACACTTTCCTAGTAAACCATTCGAAAGTGAACAAGCACAAGGTGAAAGTTTACAAAAGAGGAAAAAATTGAATTTCTTCAGAGCTTTTCACATTTGTGGGATGTCCTTAAAGAGAGATATAAAGAGATGTTATTGCTAGAATATGATTTGAGAGATCCAGGTAATGTTCTGGGTGATCTGGGTTTGAATCAGAATTTGAATTGAATGAAATAACCGGAAATAATGATGATCGTGAAACCGTTGCCAATTATCAGATAAAATCCATCGCTAATGCCCATTATGGAGGAAAATCTGCCATTCGTATCCAGTCAAATCTCTACAGTGTGGAAGCAGGCCACTGAAAACCCACTGAAAAACATCCCAACCAGACCCATTCTATCCCTGTACTTCTCATGGACATCCCTGAACACTATGGGTGATTTAGCATGGCCTATCCACCCAACCTGCACATCTTTGGACTTTGGGAGGAAACCCAAGCAGACACAGGGAGATTGTGAAATTCCACACAGACAGTTACCTGAGGCTGGAATCAAACCTGGGTCCCTGGCTCTGTGAGCAGCAGTGCCAACCACTGAGCTACCATGCCACCTCAAATGGGCCTACCTGTGACTCCACACACACTGCATTAGGGTTGCCATCTGGACAACAAAGGATGGCGATAAATATTGGTCTAACTAATGATGCCTACACTCCGTGAATGAATAAAGCAACAAAAAAATCTTTTTGATGGTGGGACAGACAATCTTAGGGTCATTTCTCTGACACCTGTCCTTTCTATTGGTATTGGACTTCTGAATGGACCTCTCAAATTTCAAATTTAATGTTGATCTTGCTTTTTGTGCACCTTCGTTGCAGCTGTAACTTTGTATCTCTCACTCTGTTCAATCTTTGTATGGTATGATCTGTCTGTACTGCGCACAAAACAAAACTTTTCACTGTACCTAGGTACATGTGACAATAAGTAATCAAATCAAATCAAATCAAGCTATTGACACCATATGAGGAAGGATGAGCAAACAAGTTCTATGGCAGAAAATAAGCTCAGTTGTGACGAACAGAGATGGTTTATGACATAAGACTTAGTTGCTAGTTACATTGTATCTAAAACACAGGGTGATCGCTTGAGAGACACTAAGGCCCAAGTTAAAAGTAATTTCACATCACAACCTCAACTACGTGCTGTTATTGGTTTTTATTCATTCATGCGATGAGGACGTCACTGACTATGTCCAGCACTTATTGCCTACCCCGAGTTGCCTCAGAGAGCAGTTAAGAGTCAACCACATTGCTGTGGGTCTGGAGTCACATGTAGGCCAGGCCAGGTAAGGATGGCAGTTTCATTCCCTAATGGACATTCGTGAACCAGATGGGTTTTTCCAACAGTCGACAATGTTAACACTAAGAACACCCAGTGGAACAGAGGGAGATGTCATGGACAACTGGGTAGCTCCTCCTACGAACATTTCTATACATTGTGATGGGTGGAGCATCTCTCGTGACAAAGATTCACCCTTTCAGGTGTGAACTGTTTTATACAATAGTGCTTGAACCTTAGAATTAACTTTATTGTCGCGTGGACTCGCGTGAGTACATTGACATGATCAAAAGTCACCACTGATGGTGCCACCTTAGGTACAAAGGTACCCGGGTACAGATTCTTCAGTACAAATGCTTCGGGGAAAAAGTAATTTGAATAATAAAGAAATAACTAGTTAGGCATTACAGATCATAGGAATACATTAGGAAAGTAAAGAAATAAAGAGTTCAGAATAACAGACTTTCCAACATAGTTCACACTGAGACCCTGCTTCATGTCCTGTTGGGTCTTGACCCCAGTCCTGCTGGGCCTTGACTCCTGTCCTGCTGGGTCTTGACTCCTGTCCTGCTGGGTCTTGAACCCAGTCCTGCTGGGCCTTGAACCCAGTCCTGCTGGGCCTTGACTCCAGTCCTGCTGGGGCTGGACCCCAGTTCTGGTTGGCTTTGGCACCAGTCCTGCTGGGCCCTGACTCCAGTCCTGCTGGGCCTTGACTCCAGATTGTGCTGGGCCTTGACTCCAGTCCTGTTGGGCCGTGACTCTTGTCCTGCTGGACTTCGACTCCAGTCCTGCTGGGCCCTGACTCCATTCCTGCTGGGCCTTGACTCCAGATTGTGCTGAGTCTTGACTCCAGATTGTGCTGGATCTTGACTCCAGTCCTGTTGGGTTTTGACTCCAGTCCTGCTGAGACTTGATTCCAGATCATGTTGGCCTTCACCTCGAGGCTCTTGAGACTGGGAGACCGCTCTGGGATCATTTTGAGGCAGGAAGGCCAAGCTATGCCACAGAGAGATCATCGTGCTGGGCTGGGAGACCACCACACTGGGCCATGGCAAGACTGCCTTATAGAGACTGCTTTACAGCCAGGGAGATACTTTCAAAGTGAAGTTTTTGCTGTAATGTAGGAAATACAGCAGCCAATTTGTACTCAGCAAGCTCCCACAACCAACAACATGAGAAAAAACATCGAATAACCTGCTCAGGCAATGTTCTTTGAGGGAAAACCTCATGGACTGGGACAACAGTGAGGCCTCTCCTGACCTTCTTTGAAGCCATCCCATGCAATCCTTTACTGAGAGAGCTGACAGAGCCCTTAATTATTGTTTTGAGATTTAGTTATATTGAGATGTGGGTGTCCTGTATCTTTAAGAGAGTTGAAAGCTAGCAGTGACAGCACCAAGTGTTCTCAATAACACACAATGTAACATATGCTCCAGCTACTGAGGTAGCTAGTTGCCTGGAAACAACAAAACAGATTCAAATTAGGCCAATCGGTTTAAATTATACCCTGAAAAATACCAAACTCCAATCCAGTTTGAACTGAGTATATTGGCAATCTTAAAAGCCAATGATACAATTCAATGCTTTGGGGGTATAAGACTGGGAGAAAATTGAAGAGTTGGGATGAGAACTGCGTGTAAAATGACTACCTGTAAAATAGCTCTCTTAAAGGTATCTTTATCGATCAGTAACCTCTGCAGCAGAATCCCTAAGAAGAAGAAAAGAAGACACAGGAATATCCAAATAGAAGAAGCCAAAAGCTGCCTAGTTTTGAGGTAAAAAGTTTTGTAAATTGTAATCAGGAGTTTTATCGGACTGGTATTGTAGAAGGGAAGGTAAAAGATAGGTTAGAGGAAGGAATTGTAAATAGATGCTGGTTAATTATTTTCTGTTATACTTTAAGAAATAATGTTATTAATTTTTATTTTAAATAGTTCTTTGCCTATCTAATTTTCACAGGTTGTTACATAGGATAAATCTTTTCTATGTTGCTGGTTTTAAATTAAACAGGAGATTTAACCCTGTGTCAGAACAGCCTGGGGGCTTGAGATTTGAAGATGATTCTCAAATTTGCCAAGAAAGTATAGAAGGAAAGAAAATGGCCATATTTTTACCATTAACAAAGAAGTTAGATTTGGGTTTAACCAAGGACAAAAGTAAAGTTGAAATTGTAAGGGGGTTACTCAAACACTTAGAAGTATCAGAGAAACAGACAAGTGCGGTCAAGCTAAAAAAAACTTAAATTACAATTGAGGAAAATGGAGTTAGAAGATAAACAAAGGGAGAGAGAAAGAGAGAGAGAGGAAAAGAGGGAGAGAGAAGGTTTTAAGCTGAGTAAAGAGAGGGAAGAAAGGGAGAGAGAGAGAAAGAGAGAAAGAAAGAGTGAATTTGAACTTGAGAAGTTACGACTTAGTCAGCAAAGTCAAGTTACCAGGATGGAGATTAAAAGAGAAGTTATATATAAATATGTCAAAACTCTGCCACATCTTGATGAGAAAGATGTTGAAGCCTTCTTTATGTTATTTGAAAAATTGGCTAGGCAGATGAAGTGGTCCGAGGATTTATGGGTAATGTTAGCTCAGACTAAACTGGTAGACAGAGCTAGTGAAGTATTTGTCGCGCTGTCAGATGAGGTGTCACGAGATTATGGAGAGATTAAACAGGCTATTTTTAGTGCTTATGAATTGATACCACAAGCATATTGTCAGCAGTTCAGAAACACAAAGAAGGAACCAGGTCAGACTTATGTTGAGTTCAAAAGAATTAAACATAGTCATTTTGATTGATGAGTATATACTTTGAAAATAGATAAAACCTTTGAGGCACTAAGAGAGATTATTCTGCTGGAGGAGTTTAAAAACTCACTTCTAGAAATGGTAAGAATTCACGTGGAGGAACAGAAAGTTCAGGAAATGAGAAGGGCAGCAGAATTAGCAGATGAGTACATGTTGGTGCATAAGACAAGCTTCCAGCCAGAATTTTGTCCTGTGAGGGATAGACTTTGGGACAAGGGGAGATCCTACCCTACGAAAACAAGAGTAGAGAGCACCGGTAAGAGTTTGCCACAAGAGGGTGGAAAGGAGGTGAAAGGTCTCAGGTGTCTCCGCTGTGGTAAAGTGGGACACGTAAAGTCACAGTGCTGGTCGTTAGAGAAAGGCATTGTGGGAAAAGGAGTGGTAAAAGAAGCGAAGCCAGTGACATTAGTGAAGGTAGTAAAGGAGACCCCAAGAAGAACCGAGGAGCTGCAGGACAGTGCACAGCCTCAGCAGGGGCTGGATATGGAGTTAGTACCTGATCTCTACAAGGAATTTGCCTCTGTGCGTAAAGTTTACTCAGAAAGAACAGGGGGAGAAGGACTGGAAGGTATAATTTTGAAATATACAGGATCTAACCAGTCGCTAATAGTAAAGAATGAACAAATATGCATTCTTTCTGATCTGTTACCCATCAGTAATTTGTAGGACAGATGAACAGAAATTTAGTGTTCCACTGTGTAAGATCAGGTTGGAGTGCCAACTTAAGACTGGGGAATTTACAGTGGGAGCGATTGATAGAGTGTCAGTTCCAGGAATTCAGTTTGCTCTTGGGAATGATTTGGCGGAATCCAAGGTGGGAGTGACACCCCTTGTTGTAGAGAAGCCCAAGAAAGACCAAGAAACTGAGGAGTTAAAACAGAAATATCCTGGTATTTTCCCAGACTGTGTGGTAACCTGATCCCACTGTCATAAGTCACAACATGAAGTGAAAAGTAAAGAGAAAGATGAAGGAATTGAGGTTCAGTTAGCGGATTCCCTATTTGACGTAATGGTACTGGGAAAATCTGAACAGGCAGAGGGTCAGACAGAAGCATTTAGTTCTGAAAGGCTAAGAGACTTGCAACAGCAAGGCAGGATGCGTAGTCTGAAAAGGAGGTAGAGAATGTTCTGGTTATTATCTGAAAGATAGAATCCTAAGATGGAAATGGAGACCACGGCAGGTTAGTCAGAAGAGAAATGGGGCGAAGTACACCAGATAGTGTTGCCGGTAGCATACAGACAGGAGATGCTATGGGTAGCACATGAACTACCTGTAGGAGGTCACCTGGGGGTTCAAAAGATTCAGGCTCAGGTACAAGAACATTTTTATTGGCCTGGAATGCACAGGTCTGTGGTTAACGTTGTCATACATGCCAAATGGTACATAAACCACAGGCAATAATAAAACCAGCACCTATGTTGCCAATTCCCGCATTCGAAGAACCCTTCACGCGGGTTATAACTGATTGTGTAGGTCCCCTGAAAGTGGGAACCAGTACTTGATAACCATAATGGAGGTGTCTTCCAAATTTCCAAAGGCAATTCCATTACGGAATATCAAGGCCAAAAAGGGCAGTAGAGGAGTTAGTAGCTTTCTTCACACAGTGTGGGCTACTCAGAGACATTCAATAGGACAACGGGACACATTTTACTGCTAGGCTGTTTAAGGAGGTTATGGATAGCTTGGGAATACAGCACTTTAAATCCAGTACATATCATTCTGAATCCCAGAGAGCTTTAGAAAGATGGCATCAGGCCTTGAAGACCATGTTGAGAGCATACTGTCAGGATTACCCAAATGATCAGGATAAAGGTATCCCCTTCGTATTGTTTACCATTAGAGATGCCCCAGATGAATCTATTCAGTTTATTCCTTTTGAGTTAATACTCAGGCATGAAATGAGATGCCCTTTGAAATTAATTAAAGAAAAATTGACAGGACCAAAATCAAGGTCTCACACTTAGATTATGTATCGGAGGTGAGGGAGTGATTAAATAGAAGAAGTGAATTAGTTAAACAACACCTAAAGAGGGCATAGTATAGAATGAAGCAGGCGGCAGATAAAAGCTCTGAGACTTGGACATTTTCCTGAGGGAATGACGTGTTAGTACTGTTACTAGTGATAGGAGATCCCTTCAAAGCCAGGTTTAGTGGTCCCAATCAAATTGAGAAAAAGTTGAGTCTCGTGAACTATTTTGTAAAGATGCCAGATAGGAAAGAAAGGTATCAGGTACATCATGTGAACATGTTGAAACTGTAATGTACTAGAGAGAAAGAACTGGAGTAACAGGTGTTAGTTACTGTCCTGCAGAGTAAGGAATCAAATGCAGATGATGTGGATTTTGAGGTGCCTCAAAATAGATTAAAAAATGAAGAAGTCCTTGAGGAGTGGGATAGGTTAGTAAACTGTCTGTCTCCAGAACATAGAATGCAGTGGAAAGATTTGTTACTGCAATATAAGGACATATGTAAGAATCAGATGGGGAGGACTAATGCGATTGTACATGAAGTAGACGTAGGAATACTGCTCTGATAAAACAATGCCCCTATCAGCTTAATCCTCTCAATGCCAGGCAGGTCCAGATGGGGGTGGAGGCCATACTCGATGATGACATCATTGAATCGAGCCAGAATAAGTGGAGTTCGCCGATCGTCTTAGTTCCCAAACCAGACGGGACTCAATGATTCTGCATGGATTATCGGAAGGTCACCACCATTATAAAATCGGACTCATATCCAATTTTTAGATTGAAGAACTGTACTAAGAGAGTCCGACAAGCCAGTTACATCACCAGTTTGGACATAATGCATGGTTGCTAGCGAGTACCTTTATCAGAGTCAGCAAAATAAATTTCTGCGTTTATACCCCAAATGGGTGAGATCAGTTCAAAGTGATGCCCTTTGGAATGAAGAATGCTCCTACCACATTCCAAAGACTCATGAACAGAGTTGTGGCTGGCTTAACAATCTGTCCAGTCTATTTGGACAATGTAGTGATCTTTAGTAAGTCCTGGAAAGATCACCTGGTACAGTTGGCAAAGCTCTTGGAATGACTACAAGAAGCAAAATGGGCGATAAATAATTCACGAAAGTAGAGGTGACGTTCTTGGGACATAACATTGGTCATGGAAGGTTGACCCCACGGAATGCAAAAACAAAGGCCATCGAGGAATTTCCATGTCCAATCTCGAAGAAAGAGGTGCTTCGATTCTTAGGGCTCAGCGGATTCTATCAGCGGTGTAGTGGCACCGTTTACCCGATATGCTGAAGAAGAACAGAACCGTGCCAGGAGGCATTCGACCATTTGAAATCAACATTAACCACCAAACCAGTTTTAGCTAAACCAAAACTTTTCAAAACCTTTTAAAGTTGCCATCGATGCTAGTGATCCTGGAGTTGGAGCTGTACTCCTCCAGGAAGATGAGGATGGGATTGAACTGCCAGTTGGTTACTTTTAGAAGAAGATCAACATCCAACAGAGGACATACTCCACAATCGAAAAGGAACTATTGAGTTTGATACTGGCCTTACAACATTTTAATGTGTATGTCACGAACAACGTGTCAGAGGTGGTTGTGTACATGGATCACAATCCACTTACACTCTTAGAACGCTTTAAAGACAAGAATATGAGACTATTGTGTTGGAGTCTTGTGTTACAAAATTTTAATTTAAAAATAAAACATGTTGCAGGTCGTAAGAATGTAATTGCAAACGTGTTATCACGGATTTAACTGATAGAGTTTAGATGAGATTTATATTTATTTAATATTTTATATTTATATATAGATATAAGGAAGACATTAAGGTGAACTTATATTAAAGTTATCCGTATTTAGGGTAATATGTTTAAAAAGTAGAGAAAAAAAAGAAGCCAACTTTTCATTTCGATGGTTCAATTTTTCTTAAGGAGGGAGGTGCTATGAAGATGTGGGTGGACTGTACCTTTAAGAGAGTAAAAGCTAGCAGTGACAGCACCAAGTGTTTTCAATAAGAAACAATGTAACATGTGCTCTAGCTACTGGGGTAGCTGGTTGCCTGGAACAACAGAACAGATTCCAATCAGGCCAATCAGTTTAAATTATATCCCGAAAAATACCAAATTCCAATCCAAATTGAATTGAGTATATTGACAATCTTAAAAGCCAATGACACAATCCGATGCTTTGGTGGGGCGGGGGGGGGGGGGCGGTATAAGACCAAGGAAAGTTGAACCGTTGAGAGGAGAACTGCCAAGCTAACTATATGTAAAAAGACTGCAAAAAATAGCTCTCTTAAAGGTACCTTTATCGATCTGTAACCTGTGAAGCAGAATCCCTAAGAAGAAGAAAAGAAGACAAAGGAAGATCCAAATAGAATAAACGAACTCTGCCTGGTTTTGAGATAAGAAGTTTTGTTTTGTAAATCGTGATGCTGGTTTAAATTAAGCAAGAGGGTTTACCCCATGTTGGAACAATTAGCATCTCGATTGAAACATGGCACCTGAGATGGTGCAGTATTCCGCCATTACTGCACTGGAGTAGGAAAACAAACTCTTCTGTTTTGGGAACCGTCACCATCTCTTCTACTTGCCCTTTTACCAGTGGCATAAAAAGCATCATTTTCCAGTCTTCCTTGACCTGATGAAGAGTCATATCAAACTCAAAATGTTAACTCTAACTCTCTTTCCACACTTAGAGTCATAGAGTCACAGAGATGTACAGCACGGAAACAGACCCTTCGGTCCAACCCGTCCATGCAGACCAGATAACCTAACCCCAGCTAGTCCCACCTGCCAGCACCCGGCACATATCCCTCCAAACCCTTCCTATTCATATACCCATCCAAATTCCTCTTAAATGTTGCAATTGTATCAGCCTCTAACACATCTTCTGGCAGCTCATTCCATACGCATACCACCCTCTGCGTGAAAATGTTGCCCCTTAAGTCTCTTTTATATCTTTATCCTCTCACCCTTAACCTATGCCCTCTAGTTCTGGACTCCCCAATCCCAGGGAAAAGACTTTGTCTATTCATTCTATCCATGCCCCTCATAATTTTGTAAATCTCTATGAGGTCACCCCCTCAGCCTCCGACGCTCCAGGGAAAACAGCCCCAGCCTATTCAGCCTCTCTCTATAGCTCAAATCCTCCAACCCTGGCAACATCCTTGTAAATTTTTTCTGAATCCTTTCAAGTTTCACAACATCTTTCCGATAGGAAGGAGACCAGAATTGCACGCAATATTCCAACAATGGCCTAACCAATATCCTGTACAGCCGCAACATGACCTCCCAACTCCTGTACTCAATACTCTGATCAATAAAGGAAAGCATACCACTATCATTCTTCACTGTCCTATCTACCTGCGACCCCACTTTCAAGGAGCTATGACCCTGCACTCCAAGGTCTCTTTGTTCAGCAACACTCCCTAGGACGTTACCATTAAGTGTATAAGTCCTGTTAAGATTTGCTTTCCCAAAATGCAGCACCTCGCATTTATCTGAATTAAACTCCATCTGTCACTTCTCAGCCGATTGGCCCTTCTGGTCCCAATCCTGTTATAATTTGAGGTAACCCTCTACGCTGTCCACTACACCTCCAATTTTGGTGTCATCTGCAAACTTACTAACTGTACCTCTTATGCTCGCATCCAAATCATTTATGTAAATGACAAAAAGTAGAGGACCCAGCACCGATCCTTGTGACACTCCACTGGTCACAGGCCTCCAGTCTGAAAACAACCCTCCACCACCACCCTCTGTCTTCTACCTTTGAGCCAGTTCTGTATCCAAATGACTAGTTCTTCCTTTATTCCATGAGATCTAACCTTGCTAATCAGGCTCCCATGGGGAACCTTGTCAAATGCCTTACTGAAGTCCATATAAATCACATCTACTGCCCTCATCAATCTTCTTTGTTACTTCTTCAAAAAACTCAATCAAGTTTGTGAGACATGATTTCCCACGCACAAAGCCATGTTGACTATCCCGAATCAGTCCTTGCCTTTCCAAATCCCTCAGGATTCCCTCCAACACCTTGCCCACAACTGAGGTCAGGCTTACTGGTCTATAGTTCCCTGACTTGTCTTTATCGCCCTTCTTAAACAGTGGCACCACGTTTGCCAACCTCCAGTCTTTCGGCATCTCCCCTGTGACTATCAATAATACATATATATATCAGCAAGAGGCCCAGCAATCACTTCTCTAGCTTCCCACAGAGTTCTCGGGTACACCTGATCAGGTCCTGGGGATTTATCCACCTTTAACCATTTCAAGACATCCAGCATTTCCTCCTCTGTAATCTGGACATTTTGCAAGATGTCTCCATCTATTTCCCTACAGTCTATATCTTCCATATCCTTTTCCACAGTAAATACTGATGCAAAATATTCATTTAGTATCTCCCTCATTTTCTGTGGCTCCACACAAAGGCTGCCTTGCTGATCTTTGAGGGGCCCTATTCTCTCCCTCGTTACCCTTTTATCCTTAATATATTTGTAAAAACCTTTTGGATTCTCCTTAATTCTATTTGCCAATGCTATCTCATGTCCCTGTTTTGCCCTCCTGATTTCCCTCTTAGGTATACTCCTACTTCCTTTATACTCTTCTAAGGATTCAACTCGATCTATCCTGTCTATACCTGACATATGCTTCCTTCTTTTTCTTAACCAAACCTTCAATTTCTTTAGTCATCCAGCATTCCTTATACCTACCAGCCTTTCCTTTCACCCTGACAGGAATATACTGTCTCTGGACTCCTGTTACCTCATTTCTGAAGGTTCCCATTTTCCAGCCATCTCTTTACCTGTGAACATCTGCCCCCAATTAGCTTTCGAAAGTTCTTGCCTTATACCATCAAAATTGGCCTTTCTCCAATTTAGAACTTCAACTTTTAGATCTGGTCTATCCTTTTCCATCATGATTTCAAAATGAATAGAATTATGGTCGCTGGCCCTGCTGCCAGACCTGCTGAATTTTCCCAGCACCTCCTCCGTTTTTACTTCAGATCTCTGGCATCTGCAGTATTTTGCTTTTAAGTGGTTTAAGGCAGGCTCCCTATGACTACCAAGATCATTGGGAGGACGTAGCCTTTGATCTGTCTTTCTTGAAATCCTAATTCACGCTTCTTCACATGATTAAAAAGGTATTTCATTCACATGCTTTCATTGCTCAGATCTTTGAGTATAGGAATTGGGACGTCATGTTGAGGTTGTACAGGACATCGGTGAGGCCTCTTCTGGAGAACTGTGTCCAGTTCTGGTCGCCCTGTTATAGGAAACATATTATTAAACTGGAGAGGGTCCAGCAGAGATTTACCAGCGTGTTGCCGGGAATGGAGAGCTTGTATTATAAGGAGACTCTGGATAGGCTGGGATTTTTTTCACTGGAGGGAAAGGGGTTGAGAGGTGACCTTATGGAGATTTATAAAATCATGAGGGGTGTAGATAATGTGAAGAACGAGGGTCTTTACCCTAGAGTGGGGGATTTCAAAACTATTTTTAAAGTGAGAGGAAAAAGATTTTAAAAAGACGGGGTAGCAATTTTTTTAACGCAGAGAGTGGTTTGTGTGTGGAATGTACTTCCAGAGGAAGTGTTGGATGTGGGTACACTTATAATGTTTAAAAAACATTTTGATAGATACATGGATAGGAAAGGTTTGGAGGGATATGGACCAAGTGCAGGCAGGCGGGGCTAGTTTATTTGGGGATGATGGTCAGCATGGACTGGTTGGACCGGAGGGTCTGTTTCCATGACGTATGATTCTTTGATTCTTCCACGAAGTCCACCACGACAGTGGGAGGTGCTTACTGTAGTTTCTTAGGTCTTAACCCTTTCAAACCCTTCCAGATCCATACACAACAATGTTCTCTCCTACAAGCAGAAGAATTCTCTCTGTTTTCACTCTATGAACACCTTTCATCATTTTAAAAAGCCTTATCTTCTCTTAGCAAGGGAAAGTGGGAACAGCTTATCAATCTTTTCCTGAAATGGGAACAATGGAATTTCTAGTCTGGTGGGTTAACGTGGTCTAACCAATATTCAGTAGATTAGATTACTTACAATATGGAAGCAGGCCCTTCGGCCCAACAAGTCCACACCGACCCGCCGAAGCGCAACCCACCCAGACCCCCTATATTTACCACTTACCTAACACTACGGGCAATTTAGCATGGCCAATCAACCTGACCAGCACATCTTTGGACTGTGGGAGGAAACCGGAGCACCCGGAGGAAACCCACGCAGACACGGGGAGAACGTGCAAACTCCACACAGTCAGTCGCCTGAGTCGGGAATTGAACCCAGGTCCCTGGCGCTGTGAGGCAGCAGTGCTAACCACTGTGCCACCATGCCGCCCTAAGTACAAGCTTGATAATACCTTTTTTTAAATTCTATTCCACATAAGATCCAATGACTCACTCTTAGAATATTGAATGGACTCACAAACTCTTTAACATTCACTTGTATCTGTGCTTTTGTTTTTGCCACTGTTTACCTATTTACTTACCTATGCTACTTAACTGTGATCTTCGAGGTGAAAGTGAGGACTGCAGATGCTGGAGATCAGGGCTGAAAATGTGTTGCTGGAAAAGCGCAGCAGGTCAGGCAGCATCCAAAGAGCAGGAGAGTCGACATTTCAAGCATAAGCCCTTCTTCAGGAATGAGGAAAGTGTGTCCAGCAGGCTAAGATAAAGGTAGGGAGGAGGGACTTGGGGGAGGGGTGTTGGAAACGCGATAGGTGGAAGGAGGTCAGGGTGAGGGTGATAGACCGGAGTGGAGGTGGGTGCGGAGAGGTCAGGAAGAAGATTGCAGGTTAGGAAGGCAGTGCTGAGTTCGAGGGTTTTGACAGAGACAAGGTGGGGGAGGGGAAATGAGGAAACTGGAGAAATCTAGGTTCATCCCTTGTGGTTGGAGGGTTCCTAGGCGGAAGATGAGGCGCTCTTCCTCCAGCCGTCGTGTTGCTGGCAATGGAGGAGTCCAATTACCTGCATGTCCTTGGCGGAGTGGGAGGGGGAGTTGAAGTGTTGAGCCACGGGGTGGTTGGGTTGGTTGGTCAGGGTGTCCCAGAGGTATTCTCTGAAACGTTCTGCAAGTAAGCGGCCTGTCTCCCCAATATAGAGGAGGCCACATTGGGTGCAGCGGATGCAGTAAATGATGTGTGTGGAGGTGCAGGTGAATTTGTGGCGGATATGGAAGGATCCCTTGGGGCCTTGGAGGGAAGTAAGGGGGGAGGTGTGGGCACAAGTTTTGCATTTCCTGCGGTTACGTTCGAGACACCACACACACCCTCCAACTCCTCCATGATTTTCGCTTCCCCGGTCCCCAACGCCTTATCTTCACCATGGACATCCAGTCCCTGTACATCTCCATCCCCCATCATGAAGGACTCAAAGCCCTCTGCTTCTTCCTTTCCCGCCGCACCACCCAGTACCCTTCCACTGACACCCTCCTTCGACTGACTGAATTGGTCCTCACCCTGAACAACCTCTCTTTCCAATCCTCCCACTTCCTCCAAACCAAAGGAGTTGCCATGGGCATCCGCATGGGCCCCAGCTATGCCTGCCTCTTCATAGGATATGTGGAACAGTCCATCTTCCGCAGCTACACTGGCACCTCCCCCAACCTTTTCCTCCACTACATCAATGACTGTATCGGCGCTGCCTCGTGCTCCCACGAGGAGGTTGAACAATTCATCCACTTTACCAACATCTTCCACCTCGATCTCAAATTTACCTGGACCGTCTCAGACTCCTCCCTCCCCTTCTTGGAACTTTCCATTTCTATCTCAGGCGACCGAATCAACACAGACATTTACTACAAACCGACCGACTCCCACAGCTACCTAGACTACACCTTCTTCCACCCTGCCCCCTGTAAAAACGCCATCCCATATTCCCAATTCCTTCGTCTCTGCCGCATCTGCTTCCAGGAGGACCAGTTCCAATACCGTGCAACCCAAATGGCCTCCTTCTTCAAAGAACGCAATATCCCCCCCAGACGTGATCGACGATGGCCTCCACTGCATCTCCTCCACTTCCTGCTCCTCCGCCCTTGAGCCTCGCCCCTCCAATCGCCACCAGGACAGAATCCCCCTGCTCTTCACCTACCACTCCACCAACCTCCATATACATTGTTTTATCCGTTGTCATTTCCACCACCTCCAAACGGACCCCATCACCAGAGATATATTTCCCTCCCCTCCCCTATCAGCGTTACAGAATTACCACTCCCTCCGTGACTCCCTCGTCAGGTCCACACCCCCACCAACCCAACCTCCACTCCCGGCACCTTCCCCTGCAACCGCAAGAAATGCAAAACTTGCGCCCACACCTCCCCTCTTACTTCCCTCCAAGGCCCCAAGGGATCCTTCCACATCCACCACAAATTCACTCGCACCTCCACACACATCATTTACTGCATCCGCTGCACCCAATGTGGCCTCCTCTATACTGGGGAGACAGGCCGCCTACTTGCGGAATGTTTCAGGGAACACCTCTGGGACACCCTGACCAACCAACCCAACTACCCCGTGGCTCAACACTTCAACTCCCCCTCCCACTCAGCCAAGGACATGCAGGTCCTTGGACTCCTCCATTGCCAGACCATAACAACACGACGGTTGGAGGAAGAGCGCCTCATCTTCCGCCTAGGAACCCTCCAACCACAAGGGATGTTCCTAGATTTCTCCAGTTTCCTCATTTCCCCTCCCCCCACCTTGTCTCAGTCAAATCCCTCAAACTCAGCACCGCCCTCCTAACCTGCAATCTTCTTCCTGACCTCTCCGCCCCCACCCCCACTCCAGCCTGTCACCCTCACCTTGACCTCTTTCCACCTATTGCATTTCCAACACCCCTCCCCCAAGTTCCTCCTCCCTATCTTTTATCTTAGCCTGCTGGATACACTTTCCTCATTCCTGAAGAAGGGCTCATGCCCGAAACGTCGTTTCTCCTGTTCCTTGGATGCTGCCTGACCTGCTGCGCTTTTCCAGCAACACATTTTCAACTCTAACTCTGTGATCTGCCTGTATTGCTCGCAAGACAAAGCTTTTTACTGTGCCTCAGTCCATGTGACAATAAATTCAATTCAATTCAATTATGGACCTCCTGAAGCAATCGCATATTTGTGCGGCATTGATTCGGGAAGCCAAATTTTAGGGAGAGACTGAACTACCTGCAGAGTAAGGGACTAAACAGAACTTTCATTACCTCACTGCGCTGGCAGTTGGTCTGAATTACCTGTGATCAAGTAACATTACACAGAGGCTGCACTGTCCCTTCAAGCAGCAATCTTAATCAGGCCAGAATTGGGCTTTCAGGGGATTTATTCCCCTGGGGTTTCTCCCACCAGGTGGTGACTGAAGCTTGGAAATATCAGGGGAAATGGGTGTTTCCACTGGAATCAGGTGAATTCCAGCAGGAACCACCCTCTCAAACTTGCACTAATACTAATGTTTGAAAACTTGTAACCCCTACAAAATTTCCCGATTCAAGTCTGAGCTGTGCCCAGAAGCCTGTGTTCTTTTTATTCAGTCACGGGATGCGGGCATCGCTGGCAAGGCTAATATTTAATGTCTCTCCCATATTGCCCTTGAGAAAGAGGCGGAGAGCTGCCTGTGCGACAACGGAGTGGCTTGCTAAGCTGTTAAAAAGTCAAAGCACGTGGCTGAAGTCACATAGATGGGTGTTTGTTTTTGACCGGCATGGATGCTGTGGGCTGAAGGGCCTTTTCTGTGCTGTGAATCTCCACGACTCTATCAAGGCCTGACTGGCTGAAGAGGTCAGATTTGCTGAACAGGAAGGCATTTTCTTTCCTCTTTCTCCTTTTCATCTTTTCTTTCTATTCTTCTTCTTTTCTTCATCTTCTTGATGTCGTGGGAAGGCCAGAGTACTGTTGGCAGTGACTGGGGTAGGCCTGGAGCAAGGCCTCCTGGCTGAGGTAGGCCTGCAGGAGGTTTCCTGGCTGGCGTAGGTCGGGAACAGGGCCCCATGACTGGGGTAGGCCCAGAGAGGGAACTCCTGGCTGAGGTAGGCCCGGAGCAGGGACATCTGGCTGGGATAGGCCCAGAGCAGGGATTCCTGGCTGAGGTGGGCCTGGAGCAGGGACTCCTGGTTGGGGTAGGCTGACTGTGGTGATGTTGGTGCCCAGAGTGTGGACCTTGCAGAGATC
The DNA here is from genome assembly GCF_020745735.1 of Hemiscyllium ocellatum. Classification (NCBI taxonomy): domain Eukaryota; kingdom Metazoa; phylum Chordata; class Chondrichthyes; order Orectolobiformes; family Hemiscylliidae; genus Hemiscyllium; species Hemiscyllium ocellatum. The sequence goes on from NC_083433.1 coordinate 13,767,960, forward strand.
TTCATAAGTCCTGTAATGTTTGGGCCGATGAAGGTGAACTCTAAGTACTTTCCTTTTATATTTTTGTACCTCAACGTGGTGTTGGATTGTGAAGACAGGACACTTTCCACTGTATCTCCCGAGATATGTGTGACAATAAATGATTCATTCACCATTCATTCACAAGCCAAGTGTATTTTTACAGCAGTGTACTGGTTATATAGTCATCATAACTGATGCTAGATGTTTATTCCAGATTTATTTAATTCAGCTGCAACTTGGATTTACACCAATCATTTACATCCAGGCTTGAGGCATTTTAGCTTCAGGATATGGTTGTAGAAGGGGAAGCTGTGGTTTTTCCATCGAATTCATTTGGCCCAACAAGTCCACACTGTCCCTCTGAAGAACATTGCACACAGACCCATCCCTACACCATTTCCCTGTAACCCTGCATTTCCCTTGGCTAATGCACCTAATCTATATATCCCTGGACACTATGGGCAACTTCACCTGAACTGCACATCTTTGGACTGTGGGAGGAAACCAGAGCACCCGGAGGAAACCCACGCAGACATGGGGATAATGGGTAAACACCACACAGTCGCTGGAGGGTGGAATTGAACCTGGGTCCCTGTTGTTGTGCGTAGAGGAGATTAAGGGGATTTATGGGGCAATATTAAAGTAGGTTCAGATTAAAGTTGACCCAAGAAAGACTGTTCACCTTAGCGGATGACACAGGGACTCAAAGATAAGGGTTTGGGTGACTGATCCATGAGGAGTGACTAGATTAGATTAGATTAGATTACTTACAGTGTGGAAACAGGCCCTTCGGCCCAACAAGTCCACACCGACCCGCCGAAGCGCAACCCACCCATACCCCTACATATACCCCTTACCTAACACTACGTGCAATTTAGCATGGCCAATTCACCTGACCCGCACATCTTTGGACTGTGGGAGGAAACCGGAGCACCCGGAGGAAACCCACGCAGACAGGGGGAGAACGTGCAAACTCCACACAGTCAGTCGCCTGAGGTGGGAATTGAACCCAGGTCCCTGGCGCTGTGAGGCAGCAGTGCTAACCACTGTGCCACCGTGCCGCCCTCCACTGTGCCACCGTGCCGCCCTCCACTGTGCCACCGTGCCGCCCTGGGGTTTCTGCCCATGAGGCTGGTGGAATTGGCGGTGATGACATTTAAAGAAAATTGAATGGACAATTGAGGGAAATAAATACTTAGGGTGGGAATGGGATTCTCTGACCACCCACCAACCAATGGCTGTGCTTGCCCCTTTGAGGGAACAACATCGATCTGAAAGTCTCAATTGCACGTAAAGCTTGGTCCCACAGGTCGGCGCAACATCAAGGGCCTACAGTGTGGAAACAGGCCTTTCGGCCCAACAAGTCTACACTGACCCTCTGAAGAGTAACCCACCCAAACCTATCCCCTGACTAATGCACCTAAAACTATAGGCAATTTAGCATGGCCAATTCACCTGGTCTGCACTACTTTGGATTGTGGGAGGAAACCCACGCAGACATGGGGAGAGCATGCAAACTCTACACAGACAGTCACCCAAGGCAGGAATCAAACTCACGTCCCTGGTGCTCTGAGGTAGCAGTGCTAACCACTGAGCCACCATGCCGTAATGTTCTACATTCTACGTTCTACAATCGAACCTGCTATTTCAACATCAACTAAACCTTTCAATCTGAAGGGATTGTTCTTGAGAGAGCCAGACATGAGCATGATGGGCCAAAATGACCTCTTTCTGCGCCAAGGTCACTCTGTGAACCTAGCACTAAATCCAGTAACTTAATCACTACAGTCTACCAAATAGAATCCGCTGGAAGACATCAAAAAAGCCAATTAGTCTGTGCCAATATGTAACCAGCTCTTATTTCATGGCAATAGCTTGACCAATTAGAGTCTGTCTGCCTGATTTGAATTGAAGAGTTAACTACAGCACCCCCCTCCACTGAATTCTCAATGGTAATGTCTCGACCAATCAGACCATACTTTCCAATGACTCAACACTCTTTTCTCATGCAGTAGCGCTCCCCTTATCCAGAACTGGGGGAATCATGGTCTAAGGTATGGACCGAAATGAGGAGAAATGTCTTCACCCATTCGGGCCCATTGAGTCCACAGTCCACACTAAATCTCCTAACCGCAGCCCAGCCAGACCCAGTCTGCATTCCCCATGGCTAACCAAGCCTGCTACTACAGGGCAATTTAGCATGGCCAATCTACCCTAACCTGCACACCTTTGGGAGGAATCTAGAGCACCCAGAGGAAATCCACACAGACAAGGAGTGGGGGGAAGGCGGGGGGGAGGTTGCGGGGGGTGGGGGAGAATGTGCAAACTCCACACAGATAGTCACCTGAGGCTGGAATCGAACTTGGGTCTCTGGCGCTGTGAGACAACAGTGTTAATCACTGAGCCACCATGCCACCCACTCTGCACGCTCTAAGGACTGGCTCTGTGCTAGCTGGGTCAGTGTCATGTCCTGTGCACACGTAAATAAAGGGTGACTTGGTGACAGGATACCAGCCTTCATAGAGTTATTTCAAAACCAATGTGAAGACCACCATCTGTGGTCCGGTCCACACAATCATGGCATTATCTATACTCCTCTCACCCCAGCACATTGAGTATCTTTGATTTTGATCATTCTGCCCTTGAGGGCCATGTCTTCCACTGTTAGGATACTTCGGCATTTCCCTCCTTCAACCTCTCCAGCTTTGTACCTCAATTGCTTTGCTTTAAGACCTTGCCTTTGGTCAAACTCTCAGTCATCGCAGCACTTATCTCCTGAAGACGCTCGGTTTGGATCTTTCATTTTGGAATGTCTCTGTGCAATTCCTTGGAAAGCTCGCTTGCCTGAAAGGGTGCCAGGCAAATGCGAGTTGCTGTTGCTATGGAAACAAAGTACTGGAATCGCACAACTGGGCAGGCAGCAGCTGTGGACCAATAAAGAGAGTTAACACCTCAGGTGGATGACATTTTTCCTGGGTCCTGGCATTGTGCCTGTCATATCTGTGACTCAATGGGTGCAGGATTTCTTTCGAGAGAATTGCTCATCATTCTTTGTGAGCTTTACCAGGGCTGCGGCCTAGCAGAGTAGGCTGTCTAGGCACCTTCCTGGAAATGAGTTGAACACCTGCGATTTTTGCATATGTACATCTTGACATGTAACACCTACTCCAAGACTTGAGCTGACTTTCGTCATAGAGCATGAACCAAGCAGTCGTTGAAAAACAAATCCCTAACAGGAACTGCAAAACCACTTCCTCTTCTAAACTTAGAATAGTGTGGCAATTGCCTTCGCAAGCAAGTAATTACGTGACCTTCGGCAGGTTGACAATGATCGAGAAGCTGTGCTTGCCTCCCATAGTGCACTGTCAATGTCCTTCCCCTCACTCCTTTGGCAGCCATGTTCCTTCAGCCAACCAGGACTTAATCTCTGGAATTCCCTCAAATGTTGTAGAAACCTAAAAATTGGAGCAGGGTTGAGCCGTTCGGCCCTTCTAGCCATTCAATCTGATCAAGGCTGATTATGTTTCTTTCTATGTGGGGTGACATGGTGGCTAGCACTGCTGCCTCACAGTGCCAGGGAGCTGGGTTTGATTCCAGCCTCGGGCGACTGTGTAGAGTTTGCACGTTCTCCCCGTGTCTGTGCGGGTTTCCTCTGGGTGCTCCGGTTTCTTCCCACAATCCACAGATGTGCAGGTTAGGGTGAATTGGCCATGCTAAATTGCCCATGGTGTTCGGGGATGCGTAGGTGAGGTGTATTAGTCAGGGGTAAAGGTTGAGGAATGGGTCTGGGTGGGTCACTCTTCAATGGGTCAGTGTGGGCATTTTGGGCCATTTGCACTCTGTAGGGATTCTCTGATTCATTCACTCGTGGGACATGGACATCGCTGGCTAACCAGCATTTACTTGTCCCTTGGGAAATTGCTAATTGCCAACTTGCTTACCCCGTTCCCACTTTCTCCCTGCACGCTCTGATCCCTTTAACCCTCAGAACTATATCCAACTCCTCCTTGTAAACTTTCAATGTCTTTGAAATAAGCCCACAGAGGCCGGTATCCCGTCACCAAGTCACCCTTTATCTACCCGGGCATTATACCTGACACTGACCCAGCTAGGATAGAGCCAGCACAGAGAGTGAGCTGAAACCCTGACACTCCTGTTTGTTTTCTTTTTGCAGGTGTGAGACACAGTGAAAGACACAAGGTGCACGAATCTTTATTCACTTTCCACCACCAGGAAGAAAGGAAATACCTGAGTGGTCAGTGACAAGCAGTGCCCTTCACATCAAAGGGCAATGCTGTGTGATCAAACAGTGAAGGGGAGGGCAGGGATTAAAGCAAAATAGCGTTGGAGGGGGATATAATACACTCCACTCCCTGCGGCGCCCACCTCTCCCTGAACAACTCCAGGGTGTTGGTGGAGACCGCACGCTCCTTCTGCGGGGGCACCCGGGCTCTAACGTAACCGCGGACGAGGGGCAGGCAGTCGGCCCTAACGATCCCCTCCACGGCCCGCTGCCTGATCCGGGACACTCCTGTTTGTATTTTTTTTCTTTTTTTTTTCCATTTTCTTTTTTTTCTCTTATAAACCCCCACACTACCGTCTAACTGCGGTAGTGCTTATTTTTTCCCAGCACCCATGGTGTGTGTGTGCAGGTGTGAGACACAGTGAGAGACACAAAGTCACGAACCTTTATTCAATTCCCACCACAAGGAAGAAAGGAAACACCCGAGTGGCCAGTGACAAGCAGTGCCTTTCACATCAAAGGGCAATGCTGTGTGATCAAACAGTGAAGGGGAGGGCAGGGACTAAATCAAAATAGAGTTGGAGGGGGAAATAATGCACTCCACTCCCTGCGGCGCCCACCTCTCCCTGAACAACTCCAGGGTGTTGGTGGACACCGCGCGCTCCTTCTCCAAGGACACCCGAGCTCTAATGTAACCGCGGAAGAGGGGCAGATAGTCGGCCCTAATGACCCCCTCCACAGCCCGCTGCCTGATCTGGGACACTCCTGTTTGTTTTTTTTTCAGTGAAGGGGAGGGCAGGGACTAAATCAAAATAATCTCCTGTTTATTTTTTTTATGTTTTTTTTCTCTTTTTTTTCTTTCTTTTTTTCTTTTTTTTTTCTTTTTTTTATTATTAACCCCCCACACTACCGCCTAACTGCGGTAGTGCTTATTTTTCCCCAGCACCCATGGTGTGTGTGTGCAGGTGTGAGACACAGTGAGAGACATAAAGTGCACAAATCTTTATTTAATTTCCACCACCAGGAAAAGTAGGAAAACACCCGAGTGGCCTGTGACAAGCAGTGCCCTTCACATCAAAGGGCAATGCTGTGTGATCAAAACAGTGAAGGGGAGGGCAGGGACTAAATCAAAATAGAGTTGGAGGGGGAAATAATGCACTCCACTCCCTGCGGCGCCCACCTCTCCCTGAACAACTCCAGGGTGTTGGTGGACACCGCGCGCTCCTTCTCCAAGGACACCCGAGCTCTAATGTAACCGCGGAAGAGGGGCAGACAGTCGGCCCTAATGACCCCCTCCACAGCCCGCTGCCTGATCTGGGACACTCCTGTTTGTATCTGTCAGCCAGGGCTCCCTGATTGGACCAGGTTAACAGCCCCAGTTGGGGAATTCAGATTCTATGACATTCACCTGACCAACCTCACTCCAATCACTACAGTTTTGGCCTCACATGTTTCCCCTGAATTCCGCAGGCTAGTCACTCTCTCAGTGAAAAAAATTCTCCTTGTCTCATTCTCAAATGGCCTACCTCCTATCTTTCGGCTCTGACTCCTGTCTCTGTCAAAAGTCTGGGGCCAATATAGTCCTCTGGCCCTGTCAGTTATTAAGGCAGGCTGCAGGGGTGGGGTTAGATTACTGCTTTGTGGATTGGAGTTAAGGCTGTGGTGGTGGTGGTGGGGGGAGTGGGGGGGGATGCTAAGACTAGGGAAACAGAGGCACTTGTGGAACAAGAATGGTGTTGCAGGAAACATAAGATGTATGAGCAATACATGGAACAGCTTGGGAGGGCATGGTCATCTCCGCCAAGAAGGGGCTAGTGACCACCAAGGGGTAACGTAGAGGAACAGGGTAATAGCACATCATTAAGGTGTTCTGTCAAGGATGAGGGGACAAGTGGGATGCACAGCTCAATGTGATGGCTCTGTACATGATGGGGAAGAGTGGTCAGTGTAACACAAGGTAAAAGGGAACTTGGACTCTCTGGGGGTGAACCTGGTCAATAGGTAGAGCCTGAGATCCATGTATGCTGTACACAAGGACATTGAAGGGGTAAACACATTGAGCAGGCATTCATAATTTCTAGCTGCATTTCAGGAGGGCAGCATGTTGGCTCAGTGGTTAGCGCTGTTGCATCACAGCGCCCGGGACACAGGTTCGATTCCAGCATCAGGCGACTGTGTGGAGTTTGCACATTCTCCCCGTGTCTGTGTGGGTTTCCTCCGGGTGCTCCGGTTTCCTCCCACAATCCAAAGATGTGCAGGTTAGGTGAATTGGCCGTGGGAAATTGCCCCATGGTGTTCAGGGATGTGTAGGTTATGTGCATTAGTCAGGGGTAACTGTAGAGGAATGGGTCTGGGTGGGATAATTTTCAGAGGGTTGGGCCAAAGGGCCTGTTTCCACACTGTAGGGATTCTGTAATTCTGTAGCATCTGGATGGGTTTAGAGGGATATGGGCCAAGTGCTTGAAAATAGTGCTAGATTAATTTAGAATATCTGGTCGGCATGGACAATTTGGAGCGAAGGGTCTGTTTCCGTGCCATACATATCTATAACTCTATAATATGGGCCCATGATGGGAAAGTGGTCAGACCAGTGTCCTGTGTTGTTTACTCCCCCACTGTGTCATCCTCAACAAAATGCTGCACATACAGAGCCATGGTGGAACCGACTCTGGGGTTGGACCAGTCTAGTGGGGAGGGTATGTTCCAGACAGAGTGTGCTGCATTGTCCTGGCATGCTGTACTCCACCATGTGGAGCAAGCAACGAGATTAAATACTGGATACTGAGGAGCCGGGACAGAGGGGAGCAGTCTTCTGAGGAGGAGAAAGAGGGTGTTGAGATGGAGGAACACCCCAAAGTCTATCCATCATCTACAAGCCATGTGATGGAATACTCCTCACTTGCCTGGATGGGTGCAGGTCCAACAACACTCAAGAAGCTTGACACCATCCAGGACAAAGCAACACGCTTGATTGGAGCCACATCCAAAATCACTCAATCCCTCCACCACTGAAGCTCAATAGCAGCAGTGTGTCCTATCAACAAGATGCACTGCAGAAATTCACCAAAGATCCTCAGACAGCAGCTTCCAAAACGACGACCACTTCCATCTAGAAGGACAAGGGTAGCAGGTACCTGGGCCCTCCATGTTCCCCTCCAAGCCACTCCCGACCCTGACTCGGAAATATACCACCGTTCCTTTACAATCGTTGGGTTAAAATCCTGGAATTCCCTGCCTACCGGCATTGTGGGTCAACCCACAACAAGTGGATTGCAGCGGGTCAAGAAGGCAGCTCACCCCCACCTTCTCAAGGGCAAACAGGGATAAGCTCTCAATGCTGGCCAGCCAGCGACACCCAAGTCCCACAAAATGAGTAAAAAAAGGGAAACTGTCCTTGAGAGAGTTCAGTGATATTCAGTGCTACAACGCAGTCAGTAGAGGAATGTTGGGTGCAGAAAACCATCATGGACTGTCATTGGTTCGCGCATCTCAGATTCACTTCTATCATGTCTACTTTTTGCTGTCCGTCAATAAAAACTTGAGGTTGGAATTATCCGGTTGTTTGCCTGAATGTGATGTTCCCCAAATGGACAATGACAAGATGTCAGTCTCCACTGGGCACTGGATAGAGTGTCCTGGAGAGGCTGTTTCGAAGGAATGTAGCTAAGGTCAGGTAAACTGTGTAACCTGTGAGATCAATGGTAACAACAACAGAGAGAGAACATGGGACAGTTTTGAAGGAGAGGTTGGATCATTTAGGATTATATTCACCGGGGTTCGAAAGAATGAAGAGGTTCTCATAAAAGCTAACAAGGCTGGGCAGGGTAGACATTGGAAGGGTTTTCCTATTGATGGGTGAGTCCAGAACCACGGGTCACAGTTTAAGAATTCTGGGTTGCACATTTAGGATTGAGGAAACGAGAAATTTCTTCACCTAGAGAGTGCTAAGCCTGTGGAATTCTCTGCCTTAGAGACCGTTCGATGCAAATCATTGTCTGAGTTCACAAAGGAGTTGGATATAGCACTTAGGGCAAAGGGAATTATAGGATATGGGGAGAAATGCAGGAATAGGCTATTGAGTTGGATGATTAGCCATGATCACATGGCCAAAGGGCCAAATGCCTATATCTGCTCTTATTTCCTATGTTTGTGTGAAGGCTAGCAGCCCAGAATGGTGATGGTGAGAAATTTCGGAAACTCGTGCAAGACGCTGGGGCAGGACCTTCTCCGGGCAGAGGCTGAGGAGACTCATCGTCCAACCACGTTCCAACCGTCTATTCAAGATTGTTGCTCATGAGCAGCATGAGGCCTGTTAACAGGGATTTTCCCTCATTAACATCCTCGTCATTAACTAATCTCAGCTCATTAATATGCACACTCTCTTTCCTCCACCCATCAGCTAGAGACTAGACAGGGAGATCAGAGCGGTGACTCCAGCTGGTCACTTGCTCTTCCAGACCACCATCTTGGACATTGGAGAAGAATTAGGCGATTCGGCCCATCGATTCTGCTCTCCCATTCGATCATGGTTGATATGTTTCTCAACCTCATTCTCCTGCCTCCTCCCTGTAACCTTTGATCCCTTTACTAGTTAAGAACCCACCTAAGGGAGGACACGATGGCTCAGTGGTTAGCACTGCTGCCTCACAGCACCAGAGTCCCGGGTTCGATTCCAGCCTCAGGTAACTGTCTGTGTGGAGTTTGCACATTCTCCCTGTGTCTGCGGGTTACCTCTGGGTGCTCCTGTTTCCTCCCACCTCCAAAGATGCGCAGGTTATGCATGTGCATGCTAAATTGTCCATAGTGTTAGGTGCATTAGTCAGAGGGAAATGGGTCTGGCTGAGTCACTCTTCGGAGGGCCGGTGTGGACTGGTTGGCCTGAAGGGCCTGCCTCCATACTGTAGGGAATCTAATCTATCTCTGTCTTAAATACACTCAATGGCTTGGCTTCCACCATCTTGGAAGGTGTAACAATGAATTCCACAGATTCACCACTCTCTGTCTGGAGAAATTCTTCCTCATCTCAGTTCTAAAGGGTCGTCCTTTCACTCAGATAGTACACTCTGCTGCTACTGAGCATCAATATTGGAGAGAGTGGATGGTCGTAGATGTGGTGTCAATCAAGCGGCTGCTTTGTCCTGCTTTGATGGTGTCAAGCTTCTTGAGTGTTGTTGGAGCTTCCCCCATCCAGGCAAGTGGGGAGTGTTCCAGCACACTCCTGACTCATGCCTTGTAGATGGGGGTCAGGCTTTGGGGAGTCAGAAGTTGAGTTACTCACCACAGAATTCCCCCACCCTCTGACCTGCCAGATGCACTGCAGAAATGGACCACATATCCTAATGGGTAGAGAGGAACAGTTCACCTCCATATCAGGATCAAGAGAGTCATGATGTGGAGCTACCAGTGTTGGACTCCGATAGCCAAAGTCAGAATCAAGAGTGTGGTGCTGGAAAAGCACAGCAGGTCAGGCAGCAACCGAGGATCAGGAGAATCAACATTTTGGGCGTAAGACTTCACACAACACCAGGTTATAGTCCAACAGTTTTATTGAAATCACAAGCTTTCGGAGCGCTGCTCCTTCCAAAACCCACAACCACTTCCATCTAGAAGGACAAGGACAACAGATACATGGGAACACCACCATCTTCAAGCCATTCATCATTCTGGCTTGGAAACATAGTGCCATTCCTTCAGTGTCGCTGGATTAAAATCCTGAGTCAATCCTTAAGGGTATTGTGGGTCTACCTACAACACATGGACCACGGTGGTTCAAGATGGCAGCTCACCCCCATCTTCTCAAGGGGCAAACATGGACAGGCAATAAATGCTGGCCCAGCCAGAGTCACCCATGTCCTTTGAGTGAATAAATCTCCTCTCACCCAACACCATATAGCAGCTTGACTAATGGCCTGGTGCCAGGGATCCTGGGAATTCCAAGCACTGGTGAATGCTTCCACCTAGAGCAAGTGGGAGAATTGGCCCAGCATCGGACCTTAGGGAATGCAACAGAGGCATGGAACGTCATCAATGAGGCAAGTTTGGGACAACTGCTTGAGAAATCGCACCAGGCTTCACAGAGAGAGAGAGAGAGAGAGAGAAAAGGCCTAAATAACACTTACAAGGGAGAATGATCATAGAATCCCTACAATGTGGAAACAGGCCCTTTGGTCCAACAAGTCCACACCAACCTGAGAAAGGGCAACCCATTCCCCTATTACTCTATATTTACCACTGACTAATGCCCCCAACCTACACATCCCTGAACATTGTGGGCAATTTGGCTTGGCCAATCCACCCCAACCTGCACATCTTTGGACAGTGGGAGGAAACCCACGCAGACACTGAGAGAATGTGCAAACTCGCCACAGACAGTTGCCCAAGGCTGAAAGGAAACCCAGGTCCCTGGTGCTGTGAGGCAGCAGTGCTAACCACTGAGCCACCATGCCGTCCCACTGACCCTTCCCTCTTGTGAGAGAAATTAGAAAATAGAGGTCCCTCTTGAAGACAGAGGCAATGCAAATATTTTTTCTCACAGAGGGGTCTTGGGAACTGTCCTGCTGCCAAGGTGGTGGAAATAAAGTCCTCAATGACCAAGGGGGTGGAAGGTTATTGGGGGGTGGTCAGGAACATGAGTGATTGGGACAGCCATGATCTTAACAAAACATGGAGCAGGTTAGAGGAACCGAATGGCCTATTCCAGCTCCTTAAATGTTTGCATTGGGTGAACCTCCTCATGCTCGCCTGTCATTATTCCAGCAGCCACTGGGTGGCGAGAGCAGGTTAAAACGCAGCCCCTTCCATGAGATGATGCTACTTACCATCTCTTACAACAGGAGCAGGTAACAATGGGGATCTGAAATGTCACAGAGTGGTTACAGCGCACAGTAGGAGGCCATTCAGCCCACTATGTCAATGCCAGCTTTCCAAATCAGCAAATCCCCAAAGCCATTATCCCCTCCCATCACCGTAAATCTGAGCTTCCTTCTTTTTCAGGTAAATGCTTCAATTGAAACTGCCCACAACGCACATTGATGCAGTGCATTCCAGGACCTAACTCCTCGCAGCGTGGCAATGATATTACTCATGCCATTTGTGCATCTTTTCACAATTACTATTAATCAGTGCTCTATCTAAACTCTGTGTCTGTGTGCCCTGCTCCCTCACTTCCCCTGACAAAGGGGCAGCGCTCCGAAAGCTTGTGATTTCAAATAAACCTGTTGGACTGTAACCTGGTGTCCTGTGACTTCTGACTTTGTCCAGCCCACTCCAACACCGGCACCTCCACATCGTGACTCCCTTGATCCTGTTTTGGATGTGAACAGTTCCTCTCTACCCATTATGTCCAGGCCCCACCTGACTTTAAATGCCTCCATCAATTTTTCTCGAACCTTCTCCTCTCTGTGGGTTAAAAACCTCAACTTGTCCAAACTCTCTTCACAACTGATATCCCTCGAGCCTGGGCCAGGGGTAGGGTCACTGTCACTGTACCACAAGGTAAGTCACTGTACCACCCTATAACTGTACGTGGGATGCAGTGCCCAGTGAACCCGATTAGCCTACTATTGTGCGGAGCACTCTCAACGCTGCTTTCTAGACATTTTCCAATCTGCCTGTCCGGGGATGTTAATGAGCAGGTGGGGGACCTGAACCTGCACCTTCTGTCTCAGAGGCCGGGTCACTACCACGGGAGCCCAGCCTTCACTGCGTTTGGATCTTTACACGTTGTTGCTGCTGTGTGGGGGGGCTCCCTCCTTCCACATTAAAGCCAGGTCACAATGGGTCACCTCCCTTTTGCAAACTCCGAAACATGTCGCTCCCTGCCCAAGTCGCAGCGAGAAAGTGCGTAGGCTCTGACAAAGAAACCGATGAGGATCAAAGCGAAGAATTGAAAGCAGTTTTTGCGAACACAGGTCGGGCTGAACATGAAAGGAGCAGCCTGGTGCTAAAGATAGTGTAGGTCTAAATTTGCAGATGCAGAATTGAACAAATGAGATAGTGTTTGCATATCAGGAGGGTCCCTGACATTAAACACCTGTTCCCAATTTTCACAGTACATCTGGTTTAACCATTACTGGAAATGTGCAAAGACTCGACTCTGGGTCTCACTAGCTCCTAACTGCTGAGGGAGAGTAATTTAATCGCAAGCTGAAAAGTCCAGGAGCACAACAAGTCACAAACCTTATACTGTCCAGTGGTAAGAGACCAGAAGCATTACGCTGCCTGGGGTTTACTGCAGGGATATTCCTTATGATTGGTCCCAACTCTCAGTAGGTGTTTCAGAGCAAGAGTGTGGTGCTGGAAAAGCACAGCTGGTCAGGCAGCATTCGAGGAGCAGGTGAGTCGACGTTTTGAGCATAAGCTGTTCATTCCTGATGAAGAGCTTAATCACGAAATGTCGACTGTCCTGCTCCTCGGATGCTGCCTGACCAGCTATGCTCTTCCAGCACCACACTCTTGCTCTGAAACACCCACTGAGAGTTGGGACCAATCATAAGGAATATCCCTGCAGTAAACCCCAGGCAGCGTAATGGTTCTGGTCTCTTACCACTGCTTTTCCAGACACCACACCTTTGGACTCTGATCACCAGCGTCCGCACTCCTCACTTTCTCCTCGTTTCAGTGCAAGAGCCATTATATCAAGTCAAAGCTCTTCCCATCAAGAATTCCTGCCCAATTTCAGAGTCCACGCTGAGCAGAGAATAGACAGGTTGAGTGACGAGCCACTAGGGTTTATGAAGGTTAAAAATTTAAGCATCGATATGTCTCTTTGGGTCAGTGGCTGTTGCTTTTGGGTCTGAAGCTTTATTGGTTCAAGTTACACGGAAGCGATTTAAGCCAGATTCCAGGCCGATTGAGGGAGTGCCATGCTGTTGGAGGGGCTATCCACCAAGAAGGTAAAACCTAAAATATTTGCATACTGGTCCAATTCATCCAGTGCATCTCAAAATGGAACCCCAGTATGACTAATAGGTCCGTTTCCAAATGTCGCTAGTTTTTTCCTCTGAGGTTTGATGGGAAGTTAAAAGAAAGCCCCATTTACTCTCTCAAACGGATGGAAAGGGGGTTATTTAGGGAGAGGAGGCGCAAGTCCTAGCCTGGTTCTTCAATCGACACCACCAACCAAGACAATTAGCCAACTTATGCCACATTACTGTTTGCAGGAACCTGCTGAGCGTCAATTGACAATTTCAAAGCGTTAGTCAGACTACAGCTGGAGCATCACAGACAGTTTTGGTCCCCTTACTTCAGGGTGAATGTATTGGAGGCAGTATGAAGGCAGATCACCGGATTGATTCCAGAGATGAGCAGTTTGTCTTTATTAGATTAGATTCGATTCTCTACAGTGTGGAAACAGGCCCTTCGGCCCACCAAATCCACCCTGACCCTCCGAAGAGTAACACACCTAGACCCTTTCCCTCTGACTAATGCACCTAACATAGTGGGCAAATTGGCATGGTCAATTCACCCTGACCCGCACATCTTTGGACTGTGGGAGGAAACCAGAGCACCCGGAGGAAACCCACACAGACACGGGGAGAATGTGCAAACTCCACACAGACAGTCGCCCGAGGCTAGAATCGAATCTGGGACCCTGGTTATGAAGAGAGATTGAGCAGTTTAGGCCCGATACACTCCTGAGCTAGAAGGTTGAGAGGAGATCTGATTGGGATACATAAAATATTATAGAGGATTGTCAAAGTAGACATGGAGCATATGGTTCCCCCTTGTGGGGAAATCTAGAACAAAAGATTACAGTTTTAGGATAAGGGGTAACTGATTTAAAACAAAGATGAGGAGAAATTACTTCCCTCAAAAGGTCATGAATTGGTGGAATTCATTCCTCCATGAGTGCGGTGGATGCTTTTGAGCAAATTTAAGGAGGGGATAGACAGATTTTTATTTAGTAATGGATTGAAGGATTATGGGGAGTGGCAGGAAAATACAGTACAGGCCAAAATGAGGTCAGCCATGATTGTATTAAATGGTGGAGCATGCTGAAGGGGCTGAATGGCCTACTCCTGCTCCTAGTATTTTATGAATGATTTATTTATTCAGCTGTGGGATGTGGGTGTTGCTGGCTGGGTCAACATTTATTGCCCATCCCTAGTTTGCAGTGCGTCTTTAGATGGTAAACACCGCTGCAACTGAGCGTTGGCAATGGAGGGAGTGGGTGCTTGTGGATGGTGTTGAATTTCTTGTTGTTGGAGCTGCATCCATCCAGGGAATTGGGTATATTCCACCACACTCCTGACTTAGATTAGATTTAGATTACTTACAGTGTGGAAACAGGCCTTTTGGCGCAACAAGTCCACACCGACCCGCTGAAGCGCAACCCACCCATACCCCTTACCTAACACTACGGGCAATTTAGCATGGCCAATTCACCTGACCTGCACATCTTTGGACTGTGGGAGGAAACCGGAGCGTGCCCACGCAGACACGGGGAGAATGTGCAAACTCCACACAGTCAGTCGCCTGAGTCGGGAATTGAACCCGGGTCTCAGGCGCTGTGAGGCAGCAGTGCTAACCACTGTGCCACCGTGCCGCCCACTTGTGCCTTATAGATGGTGGACAGGCTTTGGGAAGTCAGGAGGTGAGTTACTCGCCGCAGTATTCCTAGCCTCTGACCTGCTCATGCAGCCACTGTGTTTATGTCGAGAGTGTGGTGCTGGAAAAGCACAGCAGGTCAGGCAGCATCCAAAGAGCAGGAAAATTGACATTTCGGGCGATTCTCCTGCTCCTCAGAAGCTGCCTGACCTGCTGTGCTTTTCCAGCACCACACTCTCGACTCTCATCTCCAGCATCTGCAGTCCTCACTTTCGCCACAGTGTTTATGTGGCAAGACTAGGTGAGTTTCTAGTCAATCATAGCTCCCAGGTCTGTTGGGGATTCAATGATGGTAGCACCATTGAATGTCAACCGTGGTGGTCTGATTGTCTCTTATTAATGAGGCCTGACATTTGTGTGACATGAATGTTACTTATGTATGCTTTTCCAGCATTCTGTTTTGGATCGAAGTCTTGAAGTTCCTTCCCTACCAGTGTTGTAGTTGTATCTCCACCATCCCAACTGCAGTTCAGAAAGTCAAAGCCTTCTCAAGGGCAATTAGGGACAGGCAACAAATCTGGTCCAACCAGAAACACCTACATCCCAGGAATGAATAAAATAAAGTCTCAATGTTGGGCTGAATAGTGGTTTCATATGACCCTTATGGTTCAATGTAAGGGTTAGCACCAATATTGATATTATTTACTTATTTCATCAACAAGCCATTGAGAAATAGAGTCTACAGAGCAGACGAGGCCCTTCAGCCCCTTGGCTCTGTGCTGATATTAGTACTGGTATAGAAATAGTGGTGTAGATATAGTATGAGCCAATTGGGTGGAGGGGCACAGTGCTAAGCAATATTGCCTTACAGCACCAGAGACCTGGGTTTGATTCCCACCTCAGGCAACTTAGGGAGTTTGCACATTCTCCCCGTATCTGCATGGGATTCCTCCGAGTGCTCCAGTTTCCTTCCACAATCCAAAGATGTGCAGGTTAGGTGGATTGGCCATGGGAATTTGCCCCGTAATGCCCAGGGATGTGTAGGCTAGGTGGGTTAGCCATGGGAAACGCAGGGTTATAGAGAAAGCACAGGGGGCTTGGTTTAGTTGGGATATCCTTTGGACAGTCGGTGTGGACCTGATGGGCCAACTCACACTGTAGGGATTTTATTCTATGGTACTAATAGCTTGTGCCTATAATGAGGTCAGGAGGTCCGACTGGCTGGAGATTGTTGGGATTGTTCCTCCCCTCGCCCGTTGCCAAATGCAGACACAATGCTGAAGCAAGAGTGATTTACTGAGACTCAGAGAATGGGGACTATCAGTCAGAGCAGCCCTGCTGTGACATACTGTGACAAAATCAAACTTGACAATGTGCATCATGAGACCATTTGTGGCAAGGCTCCACTCTGCACACGGATGAGCAAGGGACCTTGTGTAAATACTTCACCTTCACGCACTGTCACATCCTACTGTCTACTTCCTCCACAGGCTGGGCGTCACTGAACCTGGTGCTAATGCGCCTCGCCTACACATCCCTATTCCTTCAGTGAGGTGTTAAACTGACACAGGCAAAACAGGAATGGAAATTCCCCGCACCGTCACTCAGGGTGTTCAAATCCTACACAGGACCGAATCGATAGGGAGCAGCTGTTCCCAGAGGAGAAAGATCATAGAATCCCTACAGTGTGGAAGTGGGCCATTTGGCCTATCAAGTTTGCACTGGCCCTTCAAAGAGCATTCCCCCCCCCCCACCACCACCCCCACCATCCCTGCATTTCCCAAGGCTAATCTACCTAGATCTCGCATCCCTGAACACTCCGGGGCAGGTTAGCAGGGTCAATCCACCCACCCTGCACAATCCACCTTTGGATGACAGCAGCAAACCAGAGGAAACCACGCAGACACGGGGAGAATGTGCAAACTCCACACAGACAGTCACCCGAGGCTGGAATCGAATCCAGGTCCCTGGTGCTGTGAGGCAGCAGTGCTAACCATTAAGCCACCATGCTGTCCCTGGCAAGGATTCGATCATTCTCCTGAAATGAAAAAGCTTACGAAGGGGAGACATTATTTTTTGCTTGTAGTGGGCTTGCATCAACAGGGTGGGCCAAGTGGCCTCCATCTGTGTTGTGGCCATACCATGATTCCATGATTGGATTTGCTGATAGACTCACACTCCCAGTAGAGTTATGAGGGAGTGCTGCATTGTCAGTGGTGTCTTATTTCAAGCTAAAATATGAAACCAAAGCCCTAAATATCCACTCAGCTTTGATTTACTATATCCAAAGGCACCTACTCAAAGAAGATTCTCCGTGATGGCCTGGATAATATTTCTTGCTCAAACAACATCGCTAAAATGTGGTTTCTCTTCCACTGCACTGTCAATCCCACTCAGAATTCTTGTACAATGTAACCCAGGCTCTCCCCGAACGTCAACACCAGTCTCCCCTCTGCCCGAAGACCATGGATACCACCATCTCCTGAAATAAGTGTATCAACGTCATTCCCTTTTGATTGTCTTTCACCGGCAGGCTCTATTCTGCAGCAAGACTTATGGGAAAATGCCAAAGTTCAGAGGCACAAGTTAGTAACTCCATTAACGATAACTACAAGATTTTAGAAAACTCTGACTGTAGAGTTGTGATGTCAAAATTCATAAGAGTGTACAAAACAAGCACAGGTTTCAAGTCAAACACCTACCAGTCTGCCGAGATCTTATGGAAGAACTGTGAAATCTCCAGGACACCTGAATGCCATAGAATCCCTATAGTCGGGGTGCAGACCATTCAGCCGATCAACTCAATGCCAACCCTTCCCGAAAGGGATCCCTCCCAGACCCACTCCATCTCTGTAATTCCCATGGCTAATCCAGCTGGCCTACACATCCCTGGACACAATGGCAATCTAGGCAAAAGTGAGGACTGAAGATGCTGAAACCAGAGTTCAAATCAGAGTGGTGCTGGAAAAGCACAGCAGGTCAGGCAGCATCCGAGGAGCAGGAAAATCGACGTTTCGTGCAAAAGCTCTTCATCAGGAATAGAGGCAGGAAGCCTCCAGGGTGGAGAGATAAATGGGGGTGGGGTGGGGCTGGGGAGAAGGTAGCAAAGAGTACAATAGGTGAATGGGGATAGGGATGAAGGTGATAGGTCAGAGGGGAGGGTAGAGTGGATAGGGAGGAAGGGCGATTGGCAGGCAGGGCAGATCATGGGGACAGTGCTGAGCTGGAAGGTTGGAACTGAGGTAAGGTGGGGGAAGGAAAAATGAGGAAACTGGTGAAGTCCACATTGATGCCCTGGGGTTGAAGTGTTCCAAGGCGGAAGATGAGGCATTCTTCCTCCAGGCGTCGGGTGGTGAGGGAGCGGCAGTAGAGGTGGCCCAGGACCTGCATGTCCTCGGCAGAGTGGGAGGGGAAGTTGAAATGTTGGGCCAAGGGGCGGTGGGTTTGATTGGTGCGGGTGTCCCAGAGATGTTCCCTAAAGCGCTCTGTGAGGAGGCGTCCAGAATCCTCAATGTAGAGGAGACCGCATCGGGAGCAATGGATACAATAAATGACATTGGTGGATGTGCAGGTGAAACTTTGATGGATGTGGAAGGCTCCTTTGGCGCCTTGGTTGGTGGTGACGGAGGAGGCGTGGGCACAGGTTTTGCAATTCCTGCAGTGGTTCGGGTCTAAACTGTGTGGGGTTGAATGTAGTCCAGAGTCCATGTGGGATCAGTTGGTTAAGGAGGCAGGCATTGAGGAAGCTGGGTTCAATTCTCGCCTCGGGTGACTCTCTGTGTGGAGTTTGCACATTCTCCCCGTGTCTGCGTGGGTTTGCTCCGGTTTCCTCCCACAATCCAAAAATGTACAGGTTAGGTGAATTGGCCATGCTAAATTGTCCGTAGTGTTAGGGGAATGGGTCTGGGTGGGTTGAGTTTGGGCAGGTCGGTGTGGACTTGTTGGGCCGAAGGGCCTGTTTCCACACTGTAAGTAATTTAAAATAAAACTTGGGGTACGATGTTGTATAAGTAGTGATTCAGCAAGGCTTAATACTTTAGATTACAATAAGCTCCACACCATCTGATTATTTCATACTCACTTGAGTTGGAATAAGGCAGACCATATTACACTATAATGTCCAGTTAACTAATATAACCTGTAACTGAGTGTTATCATGCAATAAACTACATCTAGTTAAGACAAGAGCGCCTTCTGGTTAAGACTCGATAATGATTAATTCTCTACTACTGGAAACCAATCAGCTCCTCAAACCAGTCAAAAGAAGGAGGGTTGGTGGTAGTACATTGTACCCATAAATATCATAGTTTGCATCCATACTGCTTTCAATTAAACAATTAAATGGGTTTGATAGTGCGTCCAGGTACTAACCCTTCAGTGAACAGAAAATCCTACTTAGAGCAGATCTGAGCAGCATGCTTTAAGAAGGATGCTTTGCCCCTGGAGGGAATTCAACACAGGCTTATACAGCTAACACCTGGACTTCAGGGGTTAAGTTATAAAGAGAGATTAGACAAATTAGGCCTTTATTCTCTAGAATTTAGAAGGTTAAGGGGTGATTGAATTGAGATCTTCAGGGTATTAAGAGGAAAAGACAGGGTAGATAAAGCTAAACTATTGAAGATTCTAGAACCTAGGTCCTGAAGACATTACCTAGATTTCTGGATTAATAGTTCAATGATAATACTACTAGGCTACTGTGTCCAATACACTAGTGACGATATTATTAGGTCACCACCTCTCCTCTTGCCCTTAGTCTAATACTAAAAAGCACACCCAGGCATTTCTCAACCTTGATTGACTGAAAATTAGGGCCAGATCATTCAGGAGAGATGTTAGAAAACACTTTTACACACAAAGGACAGGGGAGGTTTAGGACTCTCTTCCTCAAATGACGCTAATTCGATTGTTAAATTTAAATCTGAGATGGACAGATTTTTGTTAAGCAAGGGTATCAAGGGATATGGGCCCAAGGTGGGAATATGGAGTTAGGCCACAGATCAGCCATGATCGCATTGAATAGATGAGCAAGACTCAAGGGGTTGAATGGCCTCCCTGTTCCAATGAAATAGGCACTTCTTGTGAACAAGTATAAGAAGAAAATGCTTAGTCAATAGTAATCTTCACAACTGAGAGAGACAGATGGTGCTGGGGGTGTCAATGAAGAGAGGTAAATGCAGTTGTGATACAAATTAGCCATGATCTAATCGAATGCTGAATAAGCTTGTGAGGTTTCAATAACCTTCCTCTGTGCCAACGTTGCTAAAACTCAGCTTTTCATCTACTGGAGCAGAACAGGGAGTGGGGCAGAGAGCTGGCTCATTGCTGCTTCGTGCTCATTGCCAAACCTTAATTTTATACCCTTTGCCAGCTTTGAGCAGGCGCGTTTTGACACAGATCCAAACCTGAACATTTTCAACAAGATTCTTTGGCGGAACTGTGCAGGGTTCTAATTTCCACAAATCATGCCGTTGAAAGAGTTAAAGGAAATTGTGTAAAGGCTTCTTTTCAGTATTGAGGAAAGACTAACGTTGCAGAAAGCAATTTCGTCAAAGAGGACTCGTATCTGTGCTTTATACTGGAGCTGAGATAAAGCATACCAACTGGTCCCAGGCCTGGTTCAACCGGTCCCTGAGCAGGAACAGATCTTGCTGCTTAAAACTGGGCATTTCTGAGGCACACTGTATTCAACCCTAAACAATTCTCTCATCTCCTACTCTAACCATTATCATCAAGTTAGGAGATCAACTGCTCTGCCCAGGACCATAGAAACCACAGAGGGTGGTGCGCACAGACCAGACCATCACAGAAGCCAATCTCCCATCCATGAACTCCATTTACACGTCTCATTGGCTGGGCAAGACTGCCAACATGACTAAAGACCTCTCCCACCCCAATGATGCTCTCCTATGACCTCTTCCATCGGGCAGAAGGTACAGAAGCTTGAACACATGCACCAATAGGTTAAGAACAGCTTCTTCCCTGCCATTGTTAGACTGATGAATGGACTCTCTACCATCTAATAATTTTGATCTTGTTAATGTTCTTGCTTCACACACATCCTTTTCCCTTTATTAACTCATGCTAGGCCTGCATATATTGCCCATCCCTAATTAGCCAGAGTTAAGAGTCAACCACATTGCTGTGGGTCTAGATTCACAAGTAGGCCAGACTTCCTTCCCTAAGTGAATCAGACGGGTTTTTACAACAATTGTTACATGGCTCCCATTAGACTAGTTTTTAATTCTCGAATTATCTATATTGCTTGTAACAGATTAGATTCCCTACAGTGTGGAAACAGGCCCTTCGGCCCAACCAGTCCACACCCACCGTCCGCAGAGTAACCCACCCAGACCCATTTCCCTCTGTCTAATGCACCGAGCACGATGGGCAACTTAGCATGGCCAATTCACCCTGACCTGCAAATCTTTGGACTGTGGGAGGAAACCAGAGCACCGAAGGAAACCCACACAGACACAGGGAGAATGTGCAAACTCCACACAGACAGTTGGCATCGAACCTAGGACCCTGGTGGGACTTGAACCTATATCGCCATAACATTAGGCAGGTTTCTGGATTACCAGTCCAGTAACATTTCTGCTATGCCGCCACCTCCTCTGCTAATGCCACTTCATGGTTTTTTTTGTGTGTGAGAACATTGGATCAGAAATGAGGGATTGTCACATTCTGTTCACTGATCAGTTTCATCAGGATTCGATACATGTAGGACTTCTCCTTTCTCAAAAAAGACATTAATGAAACAGACAGGGGATTCTCCTCTCCTTGATAACAGCTGCATTGTTAACATTAAACTCTTATTTCTGGATTCAGTTACCACCATCTGACATCAGAATGCAGGTCTCCAGAACATTCCCTAGGCCTCTGGATTTTCCTTCTATTTGTTCACAGGATGAGGGCGTCGCTGGCTAGACCAGCATTTATTGCCCATCCCTAATTACCCAGCAGGCAGTTAAGAGTTAACGACATTGCTGTGGGTCTAGAGTCACATGTAGGCCAGACCAGATAAGGATAGCAGATTCCTTCCCTAGTAGGGATGAGTGAACCAGATGGGTTTTCACAGCAATTGACAATGGATTCACAGTAGTCATTAAATTTTTATTTATTGAATTCATATTCAGCATTTACCATGGCAGGATTTGAACCAAGGTCCTGAAGGCATTACCTAGGTTTCTGAATTAATAGTTCAATGATAATACTACTAGGCTACTGTGTCCAATACACTAGTGACGATATTATTAGGTCACCACCTCTCCTCTTGCCCTTAGTCCAATACTAAAAAGCACACCCAGGCATTTCAGTCATTGGATATTGCTCTGGAATGGGAATCCTGTCTGATTTCTCCTCCTTCTCTAACCCCACTGTCACCTTAGCTGAGATAATCCAGTTAACACACCAGGAATCCAAGCCGACACCAATTGATGTACAGGAATCAGTTATGCAATGAATTTCACCAACTGTCCTGTGAGAGGACCCAAAGAGCAAGTCTTTTGCGTTCGGGATAGTGGGCAATCGCAGGTTTGCATGCGCGCTCCACTCGCTGCTTTTCCTGGTTCCCCTTTGAGGATGAGGTGAGCCCTTTTAACAGCTGTATCTGTCTTGCTGGTGCTCAGAGGGTGAAATGGACACGCTAATTTGCTGAATGTGAAATTGTTTGTTGTCGTCTTCTCATAGCCCTGTTCTAATTATAATCTGCAGGATTTATGCAAGGTAAGTGGAGCTTGAAGCCAGTCAACCTCAGCAGTGCCCTTTCTTTGGCCAATCCCCATGACTTTTGACCTCTGGGCCTTCCATTTTCTGTACCTTCGGCATGTTGGAATTTTGTCAATGCTTTCACCTCATACTGAGGTCCCCTTGCCACTCCACGTACATATAAACCAGCCCCTTACTGGGGCTTATCATGGAGAGAGCAAGTGGGTGAGTATCCTGTCGCATACTAGATAACGCTTCTAGGTTTAGAGTGATTGGAATACCGATGGAGAGAGAGCCCGTAAGGTAAGATGTTCCCCTCTGCCTTGGTCTGTCCCAGTCTTTCCAATCTGTCTGACCTCTGTATAACCTTTGTCCAACTTTGTGTGACTATGTCTGGTAAACATCAGGCTTCACAGCCCCATAATCACCTACAAATTTGTTTTAACCAGCACCTTATGACCCAGAATCCTCAATAAACTGGCGAAAACGTATACACCTCAAATACAGCAGAGATTGCTGCATTACTCCATCCAAGCATTACAGTTTTCTAAATAAAAAACTTACTTCGTTCCCAGAGACAGGTCATAGAGTCATAGAGATGGACAGCACGGAAACAGACCCTTCGGTCCAATTCAGCCATGCCATCCAGATATCCAAAGCTAATCTCGTCCCGTTTGCCAGCACTTGGCCCATATCCCTCTAAGGGGTAAAAACAATGGCTGCAGATGCTGGAAACCAGATTCTGGATTAGTGGTGCTGGAAGAGCACAGCAGTTCAGGCAGCATCCAATGAGCAGCGAAATCGACGTTTCGGGCAAAAGCCCTTCCATATCCCTCTAAACCTTTCCTGTCCATATATCCATAGGTTCAATGGCCATGTGAAGTAACAACAGTTTGCAGTCAATTTCGAGTCAATTTCACCTCAAATATCGAGATGTCTGAGTGGTCAGTGTGAGTGAGAAGGCTCCCTGATGGTAAGTTTATTTAAAGCAAAGTTGCATTATTATTTAAGCGATTTAACTGCAAGTAGAGTATAACAGTGATGTGTATACATCCTGCATTACGTTTCCATTACTTTTTACATCGTTTATGTGGACCGTTTGATTCACTGGAATATTTGGCACCCTCCTGATCCCATAGCTGTTAGTAAATAAAAAGCTGCTGTACAATGTTGACTTTTCATCAATCAAGAGAAATCTTCCACCTTAAGTCTTTCTCTTCTCCCACCTACAGGAATCTGTTAATACTCTCTTGTTTGTTTACGAGGCTGATACAAGGGTATTAGACCTTAGAGTGTGCAAGGTTCCTTGCCAGTCACTTCTGCTGATGTGGATCCTTAAAGTGTTCAAGGATTATGCTTGTTAGAATGTGCCTTACATTGTGAATTGCCATCTTCTCCCATTTACAACCCCTATTTATACAAACATCATTTCATTCCCAAGCTGGGCACTAATGTCTTTGGAATGGAAAAGCCATGATGCTGTAGGGAGAGGCAGAATAGGCTGGGGCTGCTTTCCCTGGAGTGTTAGAGGCTGAGGGGTGACCTTATCGAGGTTTATAAAATCATGGGGGACATGGATAGGATAAACAGACAATGTCTTTTCCCTGGGGCGGGGAGTCCAGAACTCACAGGGTTTAGGATGAGGGGGGAAAGGTTTAAAAGGGACCTAAGGGGCAACATTTTCATACACAGGGTGGTGCGTGTATGGAATGAGCTGCCATAGGAAGTGGTGGAGGCTGGTACAATTGCAACATTTAAAAGGCGTCTAGATGGATATCAGGGTTTAAATGGATATAGGGCAAATGCTAGCAAATGGGATTAGATTAATTTAGGATATCTGGTCAGCATGGATGAGTTGGACCAAAGGGTCTGTTTCTGTGCGGTAGATCTCTATGACTCTCCGACTGATCGCTGGGAACCAAAGGGACCCTGGAGAGACTTGTCTCATCAAAAGGTGCCCCCCATGATAGGGGAAGAACCTGATGATGGGACTCCCATCTTTAAAAAGAGGCCCCAGAAAGCAGGTTACCTCCTGGAAGTTCAGAGGGAGCAATCTGGGCCTTGAATTAATTTAGCAGCTCTCCCGCCGAAACAACGATGGAGGAGAGAAAGGGGGTCCCACAAGGAGACTGTGTGTAAAACAGCCCTGGGCAGGCTTTCTGGAGTTGGCCTCATCTGTTTCCATGGTTACAGCAGAACAGCACAAACACTGTGGAAAACTCTGTCCATCCCGTTATACAAAGATAGAGGCAACAGTTAAACAGAAGATGCTGAAGAAACTCAGCAGGTCTGACAGCATATTAGATTAGATTAGATTACTTACAGTGTGGAAACAGGCCCTTCGGGCCAACAAGTCCACACCGACCCGCCGAAGCGCAACCCACCCATACCCCTACATATACCCCTTACCTAACACTACGGGCAATTTAGCATGGCCAATTCACCTGGCCCGCACATCTTTGGACTGTGGGAGGAAACCGGAGCACCCGGAGGAAACCCACGCAGACACGGGGAGAACGTGCAAACTCCACACAGTCAGTCGCCTGAGGCGGGAATTGAACCCAGGTCCCTGGCGCTGTGAGGCAGCAGTGCTAACCACTGTGCCACCGTGCCGCCCTCTGTGTGGGCAGAGTGAGAAACAGAGTTAACAGCTGCAGGCTGACATGCTGTTTCTTACAAGAGAGTTGCCCTGTCATAAGGTAGAAGTGACAATATAACCATGGAAGCCTTGTGGTACAGTAGGTAACATTCCTGCCTCTGTCCCCGAGCCCCATAGTTCATGTCCCAAGAAACTTAGTCAAGGAAATTAATTTCCTTCCAAGATCAAACGGTCGAACATAATCATAATCCCACAGATGCTGGACATCTGAAACAAACTCAGAAACTGCTGGAGAAACTCAGCAGGTCTGGCAGCGAGAGAGGAACAGAGCTAACATTTCAATTCCAGTATGACTCTTCTTCGGAATATCTGATATAAGACATTTCTGTCATAAGACATAAATCCTTTTACAAAATCAAGTAGGTGTATAGTATTCCTGGTTAACCATGTGATCGAGAGAATGTTGGAGGTCGTACAACCCATAGCTCCAGGTTACAATGTGTGTACAGCCAGAGCACAACAGACTGTAACACACCATCACAAAATACATTCACCAAAAGCATCTGGATTGTGCATGTCTCCTCAAAGATGTTTCAATAAAGTAAATCACTTGAAGTGGTGACACCATTCAAGATGGAGCTACTTATGAAATGTTGGTGATGGTGAGAGTGAATGAATCCTACAAGGCCTGCCTGCCCTTACCAAACCAACCTGGGTAGAACACAAACTTGTACAGGTCACATATGCAAACCATAATCTTACAATCCACCGGGAGCTCCAGTTCTGGTCTCCAGTCTATCTCCGATTCCCAACATTCCATACTTTTCTTAAACCGATTACCTCTCTCTCACCTTCCATTTGGGGGGGGGTGGGGGGGCGGCGAGGGGGAGCTGAAGGGCCTGTTCCTGCGGTGTACAAATCTTTTGTTCTTCTTTTGTTGTTGAGGTGGAGGGTAACAAAACAGGAAGGGAGGTTATTATCTGAATGGCAATAGTATGAGTGAAAGAGGGAGGTGCAACGAGACCTGGGTGTCCTTGGGGAGATGGTAGTGATGACCTTCAGGCTGCCTCAGTTCCTGTCAACTTCCTGATAGGAGAAAGTGAGGACTGCAGATGCTGGAGATCAGAGCTGAAAATGTCTTGCTGGAAAAGCGCAGCAGGTCAGGCAGCATCCAAGGAGCAGGAGAGTCGATGAGACCGAAGAAGGGCTCCTGAAGAAGGGCTCATGCCCGAAACATCGACTCTCCTGCTCCTTGGATGCTGCCTGACCTGCTGCGCTTTTCCAGCAACACATTTTCAGCTCCAACTTCCTGATAGGTCAGGGTCAAGATGTGAGAAGTCAAGAGGGCCATCTGATGAAGTTTACAGACCTTTCCCCAACCCTAGCCTGCAAGGCCACCAGCTTCTGTCGACTGCTGCCCATAGGAACATTGTCAAACAAAACTTGTCACCATGCCAACGAAAGAGATACGGGTGACCCAAAGCCTCCTCAAAGAAGGAGGTTTGAAGAAGCATCCTGGAGGGGGGAGAATGGTGTAAAGACAGAAAGGTTTAGGAAGGGAATTCCAGAGTTTGGGATCTCGACAGCTGGTGGTAACATTCAGTGCACACCATGCTTGTCTAGTCTCAAATTACAACAGTAAATCTCATCTGTTTGGCTCTCTCTCTCTCTCTCTCTCTCTCTGCATCCGTGTTTGGTTTCACTGAGGCAGGACTCTCTGTTGTGTTGCTTCCAACACTTAGTAATTCAAACATCCTCGATCAACTGTGGGAGGCTGACAGCAATTGTCAGAAACACTGGCAACAGCTACAAAGTTAAGCATTGCACTGTGCTATTCCTGATTTGCAAGTGGCCTTTTGTTGTGACTAATTTGTGAGACCTCTCACAGCAAACATATTTCTTCATTTGAATCAATCTCAAGTGTGCATCTGATGTAGTTTTTACTTCAATTTGTTTGATCCTCTTTAATCTCCAACCTATCTCCCTTCACTGCATCTTCTCTCATTCCCAATCTTATCATAGAGTCATACAGCACAGACACAGACCCTTTGGTCCAATCAGTCCATGCCGAATACAAAGCCAAACTAAACTAGGCCCACCTGCCTGCTCCTGGCCCATATCCCTCCAAACATTTCATATTCATGTACTTATCCAAATGTCTTTCAAACGTTGTAACTGTACCCGCGTCCCACCACTTCTTTTGCAAGTTCATTCCTCATATGAACCACTCCGTGTAAAAACGTTGCCTCTTAGGTCTTTTGTAAATCTCTCTCCTCTCACCTTAAAAATGTGCCCCTTAATCTTGACATCCTCCATCCGATGGAAAAAACATCTGCCATTCACCTTATCAACACTCCTCCTAATTTTATAAACCTCCATAAGGTCACCCCTCAACCTCCTACTTTCCAATTAAAGCCTCTCCTTATAACCCCAACCCTCCATGGAGGGATTGCTCTGAGACTTGCCTGAGTTATCAATAAAATAAATCACTAAAGGTGGTTCCAATCAAATGCACCATTCAAAATGGAGCTGCTTATGAAATGATAGTGATGGTGAGAGTGAAAGAGTCCCACGTGTCTTGCCTGCTCTTCCCAAGTTAACCTGATAAAACCCACACTTACACTGATCACATGTCTAAACCATAACCTGACAGTCCACCAGGAGCTCCAGTTCTGGCCTCCATCCTGTCCCCAGAAGATAAGCTCCTTCATCCCAAGAATCGGCCATGTGAACCTTTCTCTGCACAATTTCCAGGGCAAATAAATCCCAAAATCAAGGCTTTTTTCCTTTGATCTCCTCCCCCTCCTCTTCTCTCTCTGCCTCTTGGTCTCTCTCTCTCTGCCTCTCTTTCTGTCGCTGTCTGCCTTTCTCTCTCTGCCTGTCTCTGTCTCTGTCTCTCTCTGTCTCTCTCTCTCTCTCTCTCTCTGTGCTTCTCTTTCTGTCTCTGTCCCTCTCTCTCTCTGTCTCTCTCTCTGCTTCTCTCTCTCTCTGTCTCTCTGCCTCTCTCTGTCTCTCTCTCTCTGTCTCTGTCTGCCTTTCTCTCTCTGCCTCTCTCTCTGTCTCTGTCTGTCTTTCTCTCTCTGCCTCTCTGTCTCTCTCTCTCTCTGCCTCTCTCTCTGTCTGTCTGTCTCTCTCTCTCTCTCTGTCTGCCTTTCTCTCTCTGCCTCTCTCTCTGTCTCTGTCTGCCTTTATCTCTCTGCCTCTCTCTGTCTCTGTCTCTCTCTCTCTCTCTCTGCCATTCTCTCTCTGCCTCTGTCTCTCTTTCTCTCTCTTTCTCTCTCTAGACTCTTTCCTTAACCCTTCACCCCTTTTTCAATTAACACAGTCTAGGACTCTGCAATAAGCAAACTTTGAAAGAACTGCTGTAAATCAGAATCAAAAACAGAAGTTGCTGGAAAAGCTCAGCTGGTCTGGCAGCATCTGTGAAGAGAGAAGTCAGAGATAACATTTTGGGCAAAACATTAACTCTGATTTCACTCCACAGATGCTGCCAGACCTGCTAAGCTTTTCCAGCGGCCTCTGTTTTTGTTCCTGAGAATAAGCTCCTAAGTTTAGGTAAGAAGTGTTGTGCATCCGACGGCAAAGCAGATAACCCGGATTTGACCTGGGAGCTGATGATATGCTGGGTTCGTTCTAAAGAGGACAATCGAACTGCCCAAACTGGTGAAGGCCAGATGGGAAGCAGAGTAACAAAGTCACGGCTTGATCCCCAGTCTGGGAGAGCTAGTCTCAATTGGATTCCTGAAGAAGGGCTTATGCCTGAAACGTCGAGCCTCCTGTTCCTTGGATGCTGCCTGACCTGCTGCGCTTTTCCAGCAACACATTTTCAACTCAATTGGGCAAAGTGTTGGGTGATGTTTGTGCACCACAGTACTCCTGACCTAGAATACCAAAGGAGATAACCCATTTATTACAATAGGGATGCTGCACAAAAATAAGTAGTGTTAAACACTTCAAACCCAAGTGCTATTCAATTATTTTATCCTTTCCTTCGCTGGTGAAATCGGTGTTTTGTTGCCCATACATAATTACCCTTGAACTCAGTAATTTTCAGGACCATTTCAGAGGGCAAAGGGTCAACCAAAATGCTGTGGGTCTGGAGTCACATCAGTTAGATCCACTGTCAGCTTCCTGGATTCCAAAGAAAATCTCTCCCCTTCCCGGCTTGTCTTTCCTCATAGCGACAATTCTTCATTCATAGAGTCATAGAGTCATACAGATGTACAGCATGGAGACAGACCCTTCGGTCCTACCCGTCGATGCCGACCAGATATCCCAACCCAATATAATCCCAAAAATCTCCACTGTGACCTCTCTAGTGCAATTATATCTTGCTGCAGCCCTCCAGTTGTGACCTAACTAGTACAATTCCAGTGTAACTTCTTTGTTCTTATGTTTTTATTTATTGGCCAATAAAGCCAAGAATCCCATAAGTGCATGAAATATCCTCAAAGCTTCATTTGGAGGCTCACTGAAGATTTTGGATGTAGATTTCCTCGCAGAGCTGAAAGGTTCATTTCTAGACAGTTTGTTACCTTATTACGTAACATCTTAGTAGACCTCAGGCGAAGCAATGCTGAAAATTCCTGCTTTCTATTTTTACGTTTGGGTTTCCTTGGGTTGGTGATGTCATTTCCTGTGGTGAAGTCATTTCCGGTTCCTTTTCTCAGGGGGTGGTCGATGGGGTCTGTGCTGCAAATCTTCTCAAAACTCACGGAAGATGTTACCCAAGTATGGTAACAAAAAGTCTAAACGAAACTTCCAGCTCAGTGAGCAAACCCACATCTGTATCCTCAATGATTGAGGTCGACAAAATCATGAGAATGTGTAGGCAGGATGGATAGCAAGAAGCTTTTTCACAGAGTGGGGGGACTTAATTACTAAGGGTCACAAGTTCAAGGTGAGAGAGGAAATGTTTAGGGGAGATATGCTTGGAAAGTTCTTCACGCAGAGGGTGGTGGGTGCCCGGACTGTGTTGCCAGCTGAGGTGGTAGAGGCGGGCACGATAGTGTTATTGAAGATGTATCTAGACAGGCACATGAATGGGCATGATTTGGAGATGCCGGTGTTGGACTGGGGTGTACAAAGTTAAAAATCACACAACACCAGGTTATAGTCCAACAGGTTTAATTGGAAGCACACTAGCTTTCAGAGTGACACTCCTTCATCAGGTGACTGTGGAGGGCTCAATCCTAACACAGAATTTATAGCAAAAATTTGCAGTGTGATGTAACTGAAATTATACATTGAAAAATTGATTGTCTGTTAAGCCTTTCATCTGTTAGAATACAGTGATAGTTTCACTTCTTTCATGTGTAAATCACAAAACCTTTTTTTTAAAAAGTTGTATTCTCGGGTAAGCAGTTAACAATGGTGATAGCTAGACAATATGTTGAAGGTGTTGGCCCCCTGTGTTCTCTGTCTATGCCATGATGTTTAGATTGATTCTAATCTAAAAAGTGAGATAACGGAGTTTTACATAAATTCGTGCAGTTTTTGAGCTCAGAGTTCTACATGAATGTATGCAGTTTTTGAGCAAAGTACAATGTAACCCTGCAAGTACAAATTCACCACACAAAATATATGTGTGCATGTGGGTCTTTGTCTGTCTGTGTGTGTGTGTCTGTCTGGGTTGGGGGTTGTGAGTGTAAGAAAATGTATGTGTGTGTATGTAGTGAGTGCAGAGTGTCTTAAGTCTGTGAGGGGGTGCATGTGAGAGTGTGGGAGTGTGTGTGTCTGTCAGGGTGTGTATGTGTGTCCGTGTGTATGTGTGTATAGGAGTGCCTGTGTGTGGTGAGAGTGTGTGTGTGTGTGTGTGTAGGAGTATCTGTGTGTGTGTATAATGCAATGGTGATCACCTGTAATGTGACATGAACCCAAGGTCCTGGTTGAGGCCCTCCCTATGAGTACCGAACTTAGCTATCAGCCTCTGCTCGGCCACATTTCTCTGCTGCCTGTCCCGAAGTCCACCTTGGAGGATGGTCACCCGAAGGTCCGAGGTCAAATGTCCTGGACCACTGAAGTGTTCCCCAAATGATAGGGAACGCTCCTGTCTGTTGTTTGTTGTGCGGTGCCCATTCATCCGTTGTCGTAGCCTTTGCTCAGTTTCCCCAATGTACCATGCTCCGGGCATCCTTGCATACAGCATATAAGATAGACAACGTTGGCTGAGTCACATGAGTTCCTGCCATGTGCAAGGTGGGAGGTTTCCCCACGCGTAATGGTGGTGTCTATGTCCACAATCTGAAACGTCTTGCAGCGTCTACCGTGACAGGGTTGTATGGAGTTGTCCTGAGAGCCGGGCAGTTTGCTATGAACAACGATCTGTTTGAGGTTTGGTGGTTGTTTAAAGGCAAGTAGTGGAGGTGTGGGGAAGGTCTTGGTGACCCCCACAGGAGGTCAACACCTTCAACATATTGTCTAGCTGTCACCATTGCTAATAGCAAACCCGAGAATGCAACTTTTTAATAAAAAAGATTTTGTGATTTACACATGAAAGAAGTGAGACTATCACTGTATTCTAACAGATGAAAGGCTTAACAGACAATCAATTCTTCAATGTATAATTTCAGTTACATCACACTGCAAATTTTTGCTATAAATTCTGTGTTAGGATTGAGCCCTCCACTATCACCTGATGAAGGAGCGTCGCTCCGAAAGCTAGCGTGCTTCCAATTAAACCTGTTGGACTATAACCTGATGTTGTATGATTTTTAACTATGAATGGGCAGGGAGCATAGGGATACAAATCCTTGGAAAATGGGTGACAGGTTTAGATAGAGGATCTGGATCGGCGCAGGCATGGAGGGCTGAAGGGCCTGCTCCTGGGCTGCAATTTTCTTTGTCCTTTGTTCACTTATGTGGAAATATTCACAATAAATTACTGTGGTTTATCAAAGAGCACAGTCAACAAAAAAAAATGAAACTCATTCAGTTTTGGAAGAAATGTTGCTTGTTTTGTTTTGCCAAATAATTTGAAAAACTAAATCTGTGATCAATTCACAGGGTTGACTCCCATTAGGGAGGGTCACCACACCTCAGGCAAGGAGAGAACGTTCTTCACAGTAAACTCAGCCAGTGGGGATTTGGACCCACACTGTTAGCATAGACTTGGATTACAAGTCAGCCACCCAGACAATTGAGCTAATTGACTGCCACAGTTAGATGTGCCCAGTGGGGAGAAGCAATAGCTAGTGTACATGTAAAGAACGTGTTGGTGCATGAAGTAAATGTTGCTGTGAAATCTTTTCCCCTTGCACTCATCAAGATAAATGCAAGAATACCAAACTTCAAAGGGAGCAACAATTTACACTGCATAAGAAGAAGGTGCTGATTGAACAATGATGAGTGTGTTAAGAATGACACTAATAATCGATTTAAGAATATCAGTCGGA
Organism: Hemiscyllium ocellatum; assembly: GCF_020745735.1. Lineage (NCBI taxonomy): Eukaryota > Metazoa > Chordata > Chondrichthyes > Orectolobiformes > Hemiscylliidae > Hemiscyllium > Hemiscyllium ocellatum. The sequence continues at coordinate 13,800,475 of NC_083433.1, forward strand.
CTCACAGAATGGCTCTCTTATGTTTGCTAGAATCTCCATTTACCCATGTGTAGGGACCTGGTCTCTGCAGACAAAAGGAACATGTCCAGGCATTGTACTTTCAAACAAAAGCACAAAGCTTCCTGGAGTATTCACCATGGCAACACCTCGATGAATCAGAGTCGACTTGTAACTATTCAGCACCTTTTTCTCACGTGTTATAAATTGTTGTCAAAAAGTGTGGTGCTGGAGAAGCACAGCCGGTCAGGCAGCATCTGAGAAGCAGGAGAGTCAATGTTTCGAGCATAAGCTCTTCATCAACTCTCCATTCCTGATGATACATCAACTCTCCTGCTCCTCGGATGCTGCCTGACCGGCTGTGCTTTTCCAGCACCGCACTTTTTGACTTTGATCTCTAGCATCTGCAGTCTTCACTTTCTCCTTGTTATGACTTGTTGCTCGCTTTAAAATTTGGCTTTCTTGCTTCTGTCCTGAAAAGGGGAAGATGAATAACTTTGACAGCACGTCTGTTCTCTGAGTGATACTCAAAGGATGAGCAGTTTGCGATTTCTTGGGGTTTCCCCCTGTAGCTGGAATTGAGATCACCTCTCAATCTCATTGCCTTCCAAACGATATCGCTCACCATCCTGAATTGGAAATATATTGCCGTTCCTCCACTGATGCTGGGTCAAAATCCCGGAATTCCCTCCCTAAGGGCATTGTGGGTCAACCCACAATAGGTGGACTGCAAGAAGGCAGCTCACCACCCCCTTCTTGAGAGCAACTAGGGATGAGCAACAAATGCTGGGCCCAGCCGGTGATGCCCAAATCCCACAAAATGAATACATTTTTAAAAACATAAAATGGGAACCAGTTTCTATTTTGTAAACAGCAACTCAGTGTAAGTCTATGTTATGTCTGAACAGTTTCCTGTCAATCAATGAAGCAATGAAGCATCAATTAACTGTCTGGTGGCTCTATGCAGTCACCTGCAGGTTGTGGATGGATCTTCAAACATCAAAGACAGAAAAGAGTTTGCGTCATCGCAGAATATCCCAAAGCAGTTCGAAGCACATTCTGTCCTGTGGTCACTGTTACAATGTGGGACATGTGACAGCCAATTTGCATGCAGCAAGCTCCCAAAACAACAGCAATGTGATAATCTGTTTTATTGATCCTGGTGACTAGTAGCCAGGGCTGCAGGGGCATGCTCCTTCTCTCCTCCAGAATAGCATCACGGGATCTTTGATGCTTATCTAAAAGAGTAGACGGAGTCTCCATGTCATACCTCATCCTCTGACAGTTCAGTGCTCCCCTGCAGAGTCAGCTAAAATCACTTGCTTAAGTCTTAGCCAAGATCATGCCTACACCTTCCTGGCACAGAGGTTACAAACTGGCTATAGCAGTGCCTCGATAATTTATTGCACCATATTAATGACAACAGGGGATTGGTCACATCACAAAAATAGCAAATAGTAAAATCATCACACGAGTTCCTTCATCACGTGCCAATGTATAATTCCAATGCGAATCACCTTCCAACTTGAAAATCTCCTTTTCTTCAGCTATGTGACTTCAATAGCTATGACGTACACTTTTTCAAAACAAATACAGAAAAGAGGCAAAATTGCATTAAACTCAATTGTTACCAATCTAGATTTTCAAATTATAATTGTGAACAGCAGCATAAATAAACTCCACCTTAGATTTGAAAACTTACACAGATCTCACGTTATCTTTGCAGTTCATTAAGATTCCATAAGACCAATAGAACAACATTTTTTCTCCTGCTCTCTTTAAATTGGCCACTGCTGAAGATATTTCTGAACTCTCCTCTCCTGTGATAAAGTCATTTTCTAGAATACACTTCCATAGATGATCAAAGCGCTCCCAGTATTTCTGCAACTAAAGTGAGTTGATTTCAGGATGTCAATCCGGATAGTGAACATCTGGATTCTATTTGACAAAGGGTTGTGTCAGAGTAGAGCCTTAGACTGTCCTCACCCACTACACGTCCAGTCGTGCACTGACTGATGATTAGGAATATTTTAGCAGCAAGCATGCAATACTGGGCATTCCACATGTGTCACGCGCTGTCACATCCCATCTCTTGCTCCCGTGACTTCAATGCCAAAATGGTGGCCATTCTACCCAGCGGCCTTTGCTGAGGTGAAAGTGCTCAATGCGAGCAAAGGGGAGGCTCCACCTGTTGCAACTTGGCTGCCCCCCAAAATCTGAGGATTGCACATTTTTGAGAAGTTGACATTCTTGAGGGTGCTTTCGGCCAGCAGTAAGGGATTGGCTGGGCCTGTGCAGTGGGAGTGGAGTGGAAATTTTCAAGGCCAAACTTTTGACCTTTAACCTCTGAAATGTGAACTTTGACCCTCTAAATGGTCCTGTACCGCTTATTAAACTACAGTAGAATAGATGATCGCCTGTCTGTCTCTTTCTCTCCCTCAGACTCCTTGGCCTCTGTTTATTGACCCCTGCCATGAGAAAGGGCAGCTGCAAATCTGTTGACATAAATAACTTGATGGCTTGCCTCACTCAATAAAATTTTGCAGAGCTAGCCTGACTGGTGTAGGTGGCAGTTCCCATTAACACTAACTGTACCACTCTGCCTTCGTCACTGCACACATTGGTGGCCATGTCATCAACCTCAGAGGTAACAAGAAATGGAAATAACTCAGTAAAAGTGCCCAGTTCTCAATTTCTCTCTTCTCCTTTAAGATGGTCCTTAAAGCAGAGTTTAGTGGGTAGATAAATGAGGTCTGCAGATGCTGGAGATCACAGTTGAAAATGTGTTGCTGGTTAAAGCACAGCAGGTCAGGCAGCATCCAAGGAATAGGAAATTCGACGTTTCGGGCATAAGCCCTTCATCAGGAATGAAGTGGGTAGAATACACTTCCATAGATGATCAAAGCACTCCCAGATGATCTTTAGTGGGTAGATGATCATTTGTCCAGAATATTGGAATATAATAACCACAGAGTCATAATCTAGATCTAGGAGAAAGTGAGGACTGCAGATGCTGGAGATCAGAGTTGAAGAGTGTAGTGCTGGAAAAGCACAGCTGATCAGGCAGCTTTTGAGGAGCAGGAGAATCGACGTTATGGGTATAAGCCCTTCTGCAACAGGAAGAGCTGCCCCATTGACCTCATTGAGCATTTTCATCTCATCAAAGGTTGCTGGGTAGAATGGTCACCATTTGGACATTGAAGGGACGTCACTGGTGCACGGGAATAAGAGGTGGGATGTGACAGTGCCTGAGTCTGTAGAATGCATCTCATTCCGAGTATGATATTCAATTCAGATCGCCGTGCATCACAAAGAATGCTAGAAGGGCTACAGAGAGAGGAACTGATAGTGAAAGGATAAAGGTTGGACTTTGGGAGAAGAAATTCTACCATCCAGAAGTTAGGGGGAGAGATAAATAAAGTGGCGTTGCACAAGTCGTTTTGGGATGAGGTGTCCATGGATGGAAATTCTACTATTTTAGTTTGGTCTGTCCTCTTTGACTGACTTGGTTTGTCCCAGACCCCTTAGGACTGGTTTGGTTCATAATCCTTGACAACTCAAATTTATTGGTAATCTAAATATGGTCATGGTAACTTAATTCCAGAGCTTTAGAGTCAAATACTTTACTACGCTCCTGGTTAGTCTTATGTCGATACAGCTGAGATCTGGGTCTTGAATAGATTCGCTGTTCCAATCCAACTTCATCTAGGCTACTGTTACAAGTCAGGACGAATGCCCAAAGTGAATTGTTCTGCAGGTAAGAGGCTCAATCTCGATGAACAGTCAATAAGTTTATTATGTATGTCTTAGTAACAATACGTTTAAGGCGCATAATTGTCTCTCAGGGTTAATTGACGAGTAAGTACAGTTTCCCACACTACGTACATGCTATTAATGTTACCAGGTCTCTCATTAGAGAGGCATGACTAATGGTGCTTTAACCTGAGGGTTACCACACCTCAGGTGAGGGGAGATGTTGAGAAGGAGAGTCCTTCGTGGCAACCTCAGCTGGTGCAGGAATTGAACCCACATTGTTGGCATTACACTGTTTTATAAACCTTCCAGCCAACCAAGCTAACCCAATCCTAAAAGCTATTTTTGAAGAATTGATCGGACATCTGCAGAAAGCCTTAGCTCCTCCCAGGCCACTCTAGATATTTGCTAACCAGCCTGTACAGTGATGTTATGACATACCTCTGGAGTAGGTGGGACAACAGAGAGCTGTGAACATAGCCTTGTCCATCACACAAACCAACCCTCCATCCATTGACTCCAACTATACTTCCCGCTGCCTCCCACACCGATTATTATAATCTCTTCCAACCCCTTCTGTTGGCAGAAGATACAAGAACTTAAACTCGTGCACCAACAGGTTCAAGAACAGCTGCTTCCTCACAGTATTAGATTTCTGATTGGAGCGCTCAAATTTTAAATTTAATGTTGATCTCACTCTCTGCGCACCTTCTCTGCAGCCATGACATTGCATTCCTCGCTCTGCTCTATTACCCTAATGCACTTTGTATATTATGATTTACCTGTACTGCATGCAAAACAAAACTTTTCACTGTATCTGGGGACATGTGACAATAATAAATCAAATCAGCCTCAAACGCAAACCACCTGGCCAAGAGGTAGGAATACTACCACTGCACCATAAGATGTCAGTGTGTTATGCCTTGATGTGCCAAAATTATGATGTCACTTAACCCTTCAATGTCCTAACTGTCTTATACATCACTTCGAACTCCATCTCTCCAAGTCCTCCCTTGATCTCCAATCGATCCGATTTTGCCTGTGATATGCACAATCCATCAATTCCGTTAGCTCCTCACTCAACACAATAGACTACACTAAAGCTTAACCAGGCGAATACTGCAGATGGCAGAAAATTCAAAGGGAGACAGAGAATTCTAGAAACACACAGTTCTTTGTGGAGAGTGAAACAGAGCAATATATCATGTTAGAACAATGCAATGGCTTTGATAAACGAGGTTCAGTTTACTTTGATGTAAACTGGAAAAGTGAAACGAGAGGATGGGAATGGAAATGAGTCAGCTTCTGGAATGTTTGAACTCATATTTCAAGAACACATCGCTGGTTGCAACAATGGGGGAATGTGAACGAGAGCCCAGTGAAATACTTAATTCCTTTATGTTTTCCTCCTCATTTGAACTATCGATGTTGAAATGAAAGGCCAACTCGGGTGACAATATGAGCCAAGACCTGACTGATCTACAAATCTTAACTAACCTAGAGAAGGAATTGTAGCCTCAAAACCCGGTCTGAGCTGGTAATCCATTCATGTAATCGCTGAGCTATCAGATAGATGAACCATAATGTTCCCAATTGGAGGAAAGCATAGTTTCTCATAAAGTATTGCTATATTGCTCATAAAGTAAAACAATAAAGCCTTGCATTTATATAGCGTCTTTTGCAATTCAGTCCATGAAGTGGTCATTGTCATAATGCAGGGAAGTCAGCAGCCAAATTCAGCATAGCAAGATCCCACAAAAGCTGGGGTTTTTTGTGTGTGAAGCCTATTTTGGACATTCTGCAGTTCTTCCTGTAATGTGCACCTCCAGGACTTGGAGAGATGGAATTCTAAGTGATGTATAAGACAGTTAGGACATTGAAGGGTTAAGTGACATCATAATTTCGGCACATCAAGGCATAACACACTGACATCTTATGGTGCAGTGGTAGTATTCCTACCTCTTGGCCAGGTGGTTTGAGTTTGAGGCTGATTTGATTTATTATTGTCACATGTCCCCAGATACAGTGAAAAGTTTTGTTTTGCATGCAGTACAGGTAAATCATAATATACAAAGTGCATAAGGGTAATAGAGCAGAGCGAGGAATGCAATGTTATGGCTGCAGAGAAGGTGCACAGAGAGCAAGATCAATATTAAATTCGCCACTGAGATTTTTGATCAATTCTTCCCTAGTCCAACAACCCTCCCGTGTTTCTGCACCCCTTCAATTCTGGCCACTTGGGGCATTCTCGATTCCCCTTGATGGATGCACATTCAGGCGGGGGTTTCTCTCACCTCTGGAATTCTCTCCCCTCTCCTCTTCCATCTCCACCTTGAAGACACTCTGTAAGATCTCATGTCTTTGACCAAGCTATTGTTTGACAGTTCTTACCATTCAATATCTGATTTTATTTGATAACAGACCCAGAAAGGCCTTGGGGTGGCTTCACAATTCCCCAGATGTTGTCTAAGTGCAAGCTGTTGTTGTAAATGGAGGAGTTCCAACTTTGTGTGCTCCACAGGACACACCTTGGTTTCCTGAGGACATTGCCTTTTTCGGAATCCCCTATGCAACGATAATCCAGGGCCTCAGGGTAATGTCCGAGAGACATGACTTCGAATCCCACAAAGGCAGATGGTGAAATTTCAACCCAATAAAATTGGAATTTAAAAAATAAGGGTTGGTCCAGAGGTGTTAATGTTACCATTGTTAATTGTTGCAGGATCTATCTGGTTCACTCATGCCTGTTTAGGGAAGCAAATTGGCTGTCCTTATCCCGGTCTGGCCTACATATGACTCCAGACCTACTGTAATGTTCATCACTGGCAGTCCTTCACAGATGGGGATGATTCTCTTCCGCCCTCAGGGTGAGTCTGTAGGTGGCTGTACAGTCCAATGGGGCTACCCCAGGCTCTGTTACACTGGGGCCAGAGGGTGGTCATAGAGGGGGAGGGTGGAGTGTTGGTGTGACAGCACACTCCTTACACTATTTCCCCCCGGCTTCCATTTTCTCCCGACAGCAAGTCTCGAGGATCTCAACGCCTTCCCGGATGCTCTTCCTCCACTTTGGACGGTCTCGACCCAGTGATTCCCAGATGTCGGTGGGAATGTTGCACTTTGCCAGTGAGGCCTTGAGGCTATCCCTGCAGCGCTTCCTGTGTCCACCTGGGACTGGGAGTAGAGCAGCTGCTTGGGGATTCTTGTCTTGCTTGGGGATGACGAGCCCAGTCCCATCGCAGCCAATCGATGATGGGGGGGGTGGGGTGGGGGGGGCCGGTGGTCAGTGCCTCGATACTAGGAATGTTGGCCTGGTCAAGGACGCTGGTGTTGGTATGTCTGTCTTCCCAGTGGATTCTCCAGCGTCTCCACTGCAATCCTAACTGCCCTCTGGAATGGGCCAATCAGCTGAAGGGCAATTAGGGATGGACCACAAATGTCAACCTTGCCCATGTCCCACGTAAGAATGAAAAACAAATACAAATGTTGGGAAAATGTACACAAAATGCATAATGTTAACAGAAAACTGAGGTCTATCACAGACACTGATTTACATAGGAATGGGCCTTTCCCCAATATAGTCATGTAACATATCTGAAGCTTTCAAGGGAAGGTCTTTTCCCTTGGGTTGGAGGAGTCCAGAACTAGAGGGCATAGGTTTAGGGTGAGAGGGGAAAGATATAATCTTTTCACACAGAGGGTGGTACGTGTATGGAATGAGCTGCCAGAGGAAGTGGTGGAGACTGGTACAATTACAACATTTAAAAGGCATCTGGATGGGTATATGAATAGGAAGGGTTTGGAGGGATATAGAGAATGTGAGGACTGCAGAAGCTGGAGATCAGAGTCAAGAGTGTGGTGCTGGAAAAACACAGCAGGTCAGGCAACATCCGAGGAGCAGGAGAATCAACATTTTGGGAATAGGCCCTTCATCAGGAATGAGGCATGTGGGCCGGGGTGGGGGCTGAGAGATTAATGGGACGGGTGGGACTGGGGGAAAGATAGCTGGGAATGCGATAGGTAGATGAAGGTGGAGGTGAAGATGATAGGTCGGAGAGGAGGGTGGAGCAGATAGATGGGAAAGGTGTTGGATAGGTCAGGAGGGTGGTGCTGAGTTGAAGGCTTGGGACTGGGGTAATGGCGGGGGGGAGGGAAAATTAGGAAACGTGAAATCTACATTGATCCCATGTGGTTGGAGGGTCCCGAGATGGAAGATGAGGCGTTCTTCCTCCAGGCATTGGGTGATTAGTGTTTGTTGATGGAAGAGACCCAGGACCTGCATGTCCTTGACTAAGTGGGAAGGGGAAGTCGAAGTGCTCAAGGTGGTGGAGTTGGTTGGTTCGGGTGTCCCAGAGATGTTCTCTGAAACAATCCACAAGTTGGCATCCTGTCTTCCCAATGTGGAGGAGACCGTATCGGATATAGTAGATGACATTTGTGGCAGTACAAATGGAGGGGCATGGAGGGACATAGGTCAGGCGCTTGCAAATATGAGTAGATTAATTTAGGATATATGGTTGGCATGGACGAGTTGGACCAAAGGGTCTGTTTCCGTGCTGTACATCCCTATGACTCTATGACACTGGCAAGGAGTGAATTTGTAGCTCATGCCAAATTGCCCTCCAGCAGAGTGTCCTCCCCCCTCAGCTGGGAGCTTTTAAAAGGCAAGAGGGTGCAGAGGCTGTGTAGGCCAGACTGGGTAAGATTGGCAGATTTCCTTCCTTAAAGAGCAGTGGTGACCCAATGGGCTTTTTATGACAATCAATAACTCCGGGGCTACTAAACTAAGACAAGTTTCCAATTCCACATTCTTTATTAATTGAACTTAAATTCCACCAATCATTCTAGTGGGATTTGAACCCAGTATTAACCTGGGCCTCGAGATGACTAGACCAATGACATTATGGCTTGATGTTTTCCTGTGCTGTTGGAGCCTCCTTACTAGTCTAGGAGGAAATGGATCACAGACTTTCCTGTTGAGGAATCGGCATTTGGGACAGTTTGAAGCTTCATGTTTTAAACAATGTTGAGAGGAAGTTGCTCAGGTCAGAGTGAGAGAGACTTCATCTGAGTGAGATGGAGACAGAGTGGGAATCAAAGTATTTGCATCAATATGGTGTAAATATTTTCAAGTTTAATTAAACAGTCAAATCAAACATAGAACCAGTAACCTTTAAGGTTGTTTTTTTTTATTTGTTCACAGGATAAGGGAAACACAGCATTTATTGCCCATCCCTAATTGCCCAGAGGGCAGTTAAGAACCAACCAGATTGCTGTAGGCCTGGAGTCTCATTGTAGGCCAGACCAGGCTACGATGGTAGATTTACTTCCCAAAAGGGCAGATGGGTTTTCGCAACAATCAATTCATCATTACTCTCTTATCCTAGCTCAAAATCCACCATCTGCCATGACAGATTTTAAATCCAAATCCCCCAAACATTACCCAGCTCTCAGGATTAACAGTCCAACGAAAATACCATTAGGCCATCACCTCATTCAATAAGCTGCTGGCAATAATTATCAATCAAACAGCTGAAATTCTTTGACTGAATGAAGTATTGATGGCTGTAGTGAATATCTGGGAATTTGAGTCAAAGTGGGAATTTGGAGCAGAGGAGAAGGAGATGCTTTATTTAATGTTTGCTGCAAGAAATGACATCTTCAGCATTAGAGGGTGAGCAGGAGAGGAGGGAGTGGCGAAGCCCTACCAACAATGGGGTCAATGGTGATGGAACGTCACGGGTGCAGAAGGAATAGCTGACTGGTGAGGTAGGATTGGTCAGTACCTCCAACCTTGTAAGTGATAGCTGTGTATTTAACTAGTGTTTAACTCTCCAATCTTTTTCACTCTGTTTGCTTTCAGAAATAGCTTATGAAGTTTTCATAGTGAGTTCATGCATCTTCTAAGCATGTAGAACATTGTTGTGGGATGGGAGGTCACAAGGGCCAAGTGGAGTGTATGCACCGTAGGGACGTACATAATCGTGGACACACCATGTGCCCCAGACAAATATATCTGAGTTCTGAGGAAGGTCAGTGGACCCGGAACGTTAACTCTGACTTCTCTCCGCAGATGCTGCCAGACCTGCTGAGCTTTTCCAGCAATTTCTGTTTCTGCAGGTAGGGTCACACAATCCTGAGCTTCAGGGATGCAGAGCCTGTGGAGTATGTGCAGCCACTGTTGTGTATGTGCAGGGCAAACGACTATGTGTATGGCACCTATAGGGTGGTGGTCACACTGCAGATTAGAAACATACAACCAAAGAGGGAATGAATCTAGTAAAGCCAGGCAAGATCTGAAACACATGCTGCCTGAGCATGTATTGGAAGCCAGTTAAACTGAGAATTTTGCAAAAGGGTTGGATAATTACCTGATATCTAAAGTTGCAGCACTATGAGAAAGAGTGGGACTAGTCATGTTGCTCTTATACAGAGGAGAAAGTGAGGTCTGCAGATGCTGGAGATCAGAGCTGAAAATGTGTTGCTGGAAAAGCGCAGCAGGTCAGGCAGCATCCAGGAACAAGAAATTCGACGTTTCGGGCATAAGCCCTTCTTCAGGAATGAGGCCTCATTCCTGCACTTTTCCAGCAACACATTTTCAGCTCTTATACAGAGCCAGCAATGATATTAAGGGCTGAATGGTCTCTTTCTGAGCTCTAACCATTATACAATCACATAAGAAGACATTAATTAACAACTTAACTATTTCAAGGTGGAAAATGGATCTGAAGAAATGCTACTCCCAGTATAGCTTGCATCTGGTGAATAAAATTTGGCAGCTTTTGAGATTGGTCTAGACGGTGACTGATGGGTGAATGGCCCCCTATGCCCACCCTGTGCATTTAGTTTATCTATAGGGTGAGCCAAGCTCCAATAATACCACCTTTGGTTTTTACCTCATGTCGCAGGCTACATAGAACCATGTAGACCCTCCACCCCAGACAGCTAAAAGAGAACCCGGGATTTGGCATTTAACAGCTTGTTTTGAGCCACTACAGGAGAGTCAGAGAGGTCACATCTGTGAAATGTGGGGAGTGTTTGGAATTTGTATGTTGCAATTCTAGTTCAAGATGTCAGTACGTGGATAATCATGGCCAAGGAGTCACATTACATGTTAAGACAACGATGCCTCAAATGACAAATTTCCCCAGGGGTATCAAGGAATCTAAAGAAACTGTGTTTGCCCACATTAACAGTGGGAGCTCCTACTTAAAGGTCTCCGTTCTCCTGAATTTCCATCTCTCCACCTGGCTGTTGCCCTTTCAGACAGCCCTCGTAATATGCCTCTTTGAACAAGTCATTGATCCTCCATTGAACAAGATGATTTTAGAGTCCATAATGTTATACCGCATGGAAGCAGACCCTTCGGTCCAACGTGTTCATGCTGACCCCAGATATCCAAAATTAATCTTGCCCCATTTGCCAGCATTTGGCACATACCCCTCTAAATCTTTCCTATGCAATACCCTTTCAAATGTTGTAATTGTACCAGCCTCCACCACATCCTTGGGCAGCTTGTTCCATACACGCGCCATCCTCCACATGAAAAGGTTGTCCCATAGATCACTTTTAAAAATGTTTTCCCTCTCATCATAAACCTATGCCCTCAAGTTGTGGACTCCCCTACCCTGGGCAAAAGACCTTGACTGTTCACCACCTCCATGCCCCTCATGATTTTATAAACCTCTATAAGGTTGTTTCTCAGCCTCCAATGCTCCAGGGAAAACAGCCCCAGCCTATTCAGCCTCTCCCTATAGCTCAAACCCTCCAACCGTGGCAACATCTTTCATGCACCCTTTCAAGTTTAACAAAGGACATGGAAGACGTAGAATGGTGACATCTTGAAAAATGTCCATATTAAACAGAAGGTGGTGTTGGATGTCTTAAAATGTGTAAAGGTGGATAAATCCCCAGCACCTGATCAGGTGTACCCTCAGGTGGGAAGCTAGGGAAGTGATTGCTGGGCCCCTTGCTAAGATGTTTGTATCATCACTAGTCACAGGTGGGGTGCCAGAAGACTGGAGGTTGGCACTATTTAAGAAAGGTGGTAAAGACAATCCAGGGAACTATAGACTGGTGAGCCTGACATCGGTGGTGGGCAAATTGTTGGAGGGAATCCTGAGGGACAAGATGTACATTTATTTGGGAAGGCAAGGACTGATTCGGGATAGTCAACATGGCTTTGTGCATGGGAAATCATGTCTCACAAAATTGGTTGAGTTTTTTGAAGAAGTGACAAAGAGAATTGATGAGGGCAGAGCAGTAGATGTGATCTATATGGACTTCAATAAGGCGTTCGACAAGGTCTCTCATGGTAGACTGGTGAGGAAGGTTAGATCCCGTGGAAGGCAGGGAGAACTAGCCATTTGGATACGGAACTGGTACAAAGGTAGAAGACAGAGGTTGGAAGGAGGGTTGCTTTTCAGACTGGAGGCCTGTGTCCAGTGGTGTGCCACAAGGACTGGTGCTGGGTCCACTGCTTTTTGTCATTTATATAAAGGTTTTGTATGTGAGCATAGAAAGTGTAGTTAGTAAGCTAAGTTAGTTAGTAAGTTCCCCTGTATCCCTTTCCTCCTGACCTTCTGAATGAGCCTACCATGGGGAACCTTATCAAATGCCTTGCTGAAGTCCATATACACCACATCCACAGCTCAACCGTCATCAACCTTTCTAGTCACATTCTCAAAGAACTCGATAAGGTTTGTAAGGCATGACCAGCCCCTCACAAATCCATGTTTTGGCTTTCATTAACAGGGGGATTGAGTTTAAGAGTCGTGAGGTCATGTTGCAGCTCTATAAAACTTTGGTTAGACCACAATTGGAATACTGCGTCCAGTTCTGGTCGCCCTATTATAGGAAAGATGTGGATACTTTGGAGCGGGTTCAGAGGAGGTTTACCAGGATGCTGCCTGGACTGGAGGGCTTATCTTATGAAGAGAGATTGACTGAGCTCGGACTTTTTTCACTTGAGAAAAGGAGGAGGAGAGGGGACCTAATTGAGGTATACAAGATAATGAGAGGCATAGATAGAGTTGATAGCCAGAGACTATTTCCCAGCGCAGAAATGAATAACACGAGAGGTCATAGTTTTAAGCTGGTTGGAGGAAAGTGTAGAGGGGATGTCACAGAGAGTTGTGAGAGCATGGAATGTGTTGCCAGCAGCAGTTGTGGGAGCAAGGTCATTGGGGACATTTAAGAGACTACTGGACATGCATATGGTACAGAAATTTGAGGGTGCATACATGAGGATCAATGGTGGCACAACATTGTGGGCTGAAGGGCCTGTTCTGTGCTGTACTGTTCTATGTTCTATGTTCTAACATATGGGGTCTTGATGATTCTTCATCATAATTGAGTCATCTAAACGTGAAACATTAGCTTGCACTCTCTCTATGGATGCTGCCTCACCCACTGTGATTTAGAGCATGTGTTGTTGTCAGTACAGATTCCAGTAATTTGCTCTTACAAGGAGCAAATTATTTCATTGGTAGAGGGATTGAGTTTCAGAACCATAAGCCCACGCTGCAGCTGTACAAAACTCTGGTACAGCTGCATTTCAATTCTGGTTACCGTATTCTAGGAAGGATGGGGCAGCTTTGGAATGAGTTCAGAGGAGATTTACTCAGATGTTGCCTGGTATGGAGGGAAGGTCATATGAGGAAAGGCTGAGGGACATGAGGCTGTTTTCGTTAGAGAGAAGAAGTTTGAGGGGAGAGTTAATTGAGTCATACAAGATAATCAGAGGATTAGATAGGGTGGGCAGCGTGAGCCTTTTTCCTTGGATGGCGATGGCTAGCACGAGGAGACATAGCTATAAAATCTGATTGAAGATTTGTAGCTCGGGTATCCGTTGTTGTGGTTCTGCTCGCCGAGCTGGAAGTTTTTGCTGCAAACGTTTCGTTCCCTGGCTAGGGAACATCATCAGTGCTGTTGGAGCCTCGTGTGAAGCGCTGCTTTGATGTTTCTTCCGGTATTTATATTGGTTTATAAATACCGGAAGAAACATCAAAGCAGCGCTTCACACGAGGCTCCAACAGCACTGATGATGTTCCCTAGCCAGGGAACGAAACGTTTGCAGCAAAAACTTCCAGCTCGGCGAGCAGAACCACAACAACATAGCTATAAATCGAGGGGTGATAGAGTTAGGACAGATGTCAGAGATAGGTTCTTTATTCAGAAAGTAGTAGGGGCATGGAATGCACTGCCTGCAACAGTAGTAGATTAGCCAACTTTAAGAGCATTTAAATGGTCATTGAATAAACATATGGATGATAATGGAATAGTTTAGGTTAGATGGGCTTCAGATTGGTTCCATAGGTCGACACAACATCGAGGGCCAAAGGGAGTGTTCTGCAATGTAATGTTCTGTGTTCTATAAAGGCAATTAGGGCTTGGCAACAAATGCCAGTCCACCCCATATTAAAGAACAAAAGGGAAGGGCCATTGTGACACAATGAGAAATAAGGGGGTGAGGGGAAAGCAGGGGAGTGAGAGCAAAGAGCTAACACTGTTATGATGGGATGATTGGTCTCCCTCTGTGCAGCGTATAAAGTGTAAAGCAAGATAAACCAAAAAGATTAAAAGCAAACTTGAGATACATTGGATAGAGCTGCAGGACGTAACACTGTTGAGGATTTCCTAACAGAGTTTCATTCGATGAAAATCAAGCTGGTACAGGTTTACATAGTCATCTGAATCCCTGAGATTATGTTACAGGCTGTTATTGACCCCAGTCTAGCTGTAATTTTACATAGGGTAGATAAAGAGAAACTATTTTCTGCTGGTGGGGGATTCTAGATCCAAGAGACATAGTCTGAGCATTAGGGCCAGACCAGTCAGGAGAAATCCTAGGAAGCACTTAGAGTTTTGGAGTCATCCAACACAGAAACAGACCATTCGGTCCAACTAATCCATGCCGACCATAATCCCAGACTAAACAAGTCCCACTTGCTTGGCCCATATCCCTCCAAACATTTCTCATTCATGTACTTATCTAAATGCCTTCGAAACATTGGAACTTTGACACACAAAAGGTGGTCGATGTTTACAGCCCTCTTCCTCAAATAACAGCTGATATTGGATCAGTTGTTAATGTTTAGTCTGTGACAGATATATCTTTGTTAAGCAAAGATATTAAGGGATATGGGTCTGTTTCTGTACTGTGTCTCTCGATGTGGGCTAAAGAAGGTGGGGGGAGGCAATACTGGGGTTATCGCTGGACTGTTAATCCAGCGACCCAGGCAATGTTCTGGGGAGGTGGGTTCGAATCTCATCCGTGGCAGATGGTAACATTTTGAATTCAGTAAAAATATCTGGAATTACGAATCTGATGATGGCAATAAATCCACTGTCAGGAAAAGTCCATCTGGTTCACTCAAGCCTGGGATCCTTACCTGGTCTGGCCTACGTGTGACTCCAGACCTACAGCATTGTGGTTAACTCTTAACTGCCCTCTGGGCAATTAGGGATGAGGAAGAAATGCTGGCTCAGTCAGTAATGGCCTGATCCTGTGAATGAATTTAAAAAATGGCAGCTATATGAGTTAGACTGCAGATCGACCATCGTCATGTTGAATGGTTGAGCAGGCTTGAGAGGCTGAATGGCCTATTCCTATTTGTATCTTCATTTGTTCTTCCTATAATAGGTAGATTATGAGTGGTGTGATGGCTCAGTGGTTAGCACTGCTACCTCACAGCATTAGGGTCCCAGGTTCAATTCCAACCTCAGGCAAATGTCTGTGTGGAGTGTGCACATTCTCCCCGTGTCTGTGTGGGTTTCATCCTGTAGTGTAGGCCAGGTAAATTGCCCCATAGTGTCCAGGGATGTGTGTTTAGGTGCACTAGTCAGGGGTAAAGGTAGGGGAATGGGTCACTCTCTGGAGGGTCGGTGTGGACCTGTTGGGCCGAATGGCCTATTTCCACACTGTAGGGGTTCTTGGAAACAAAAATAGACTGTTCCTCTAAACTCTGTGAAACAAGATGCCTTTTCAATTAAAATACCTCGCTGGGATATTCCAAGCAGCAGTTGTTGGACATGGAGGGTACGTAGATTATGACAGAACATTGAGCTCCAAGACAATAGAGCTAGTGAACAAACATTAGACAGGAGGGGTGTCAGGCAGGGTCCATGGATTGGGATAGGCTTCGAGGGATCAGAGACAAAAAAGATTTGGAAGTTGTGAGCCAGGGTCACAGTGGATCATGGCTCAGGAGAACAGGTCAGATGAAAGAAATAGAAGCAAAAAAGGGCCCCTCCAGCCTGTTCCACCATTCTATAAGATCGCAGTTTATACTAGAAAACAAAGCACAGAGAGCGAGTACTGGAGGAACTCAGCAAGTCTGGCAGCATCTGTGCAGAGAGGAACATCTCCAGTCTGGAATGACTCTTGTTCAGGAGGTGAAGGAAGGGCGAAGGGAACAAGAGGGTGTAGCGGCCCAGTGTAAAAGGCAACGGGTGGTTCGTATTGATCACAGAGAACTAGAGACGTCAAATGGATGTAGGTTAAGCTGAGAAAGGGAAAGAATCAGTTTTCTCGACAGAGGGCAAAGCAAACAAGATCAAAACATGACAAGGCTCTGGGCTTGGTGTGGAAGTGTAAGAGAAATGAGAAACAGAAACCATGAGGTCAGGCTGTGAAACTGTGGAATTAAACTGAGTCAGAGATTCATAGAGATGCACAGGATGGAAATAGACCCTTCAGTCCAACTCGTCCATGTCAACCAGATATCCTAAATTATCCTAGTCTCATTTGCCCATGTCCCTCCAAACCCTTCCTATTCATATACCCATCCAGATGCCTTTTAAATATTGCAATTGTACCAGCCTCCACCACTTCCTCTGGCAGCTCATTCCATACACACACCACCCACTGCTTGAAAAAGCTGCCCCCTAGGTCCTTTCTGAATCTTACTCCTCTCACCTTAAACCTATGCCCTCTAGTTTTTGACTCCCTTACCCTGGGGAAAAGACCATGCTGTTCACCCTATTCATGCCCCTCATGATTTTATAAACCTCTATAAGGTCACCCCTCAGCCTCTGACACTCCAGGGAAAACAGCCCCAGCCTATTCAGCCTCTCCCTATAGCTCAAACCCTTTAACCCTGGCAACATCCTTGTAAATCCTTTCTAGACCCTTTCAAGTTTGACAACATCCTTCTCATAGCAGTTAACATTTCAGGTCCAGAGCCCCTTCCTCAGAAATCAGTTCTGAGAAAATGTCACCAGACCCAAAACATCAATTCTGATTTCTCTTCCCAGATGCTGCCAGACCTGGGGTCCAAGTCGATGTGTTTGTTGATAGAGTTCCGGTTGGAATGCCATGCTTCTCGGTGGATGGCAGCTTGGTGGATAAGGAGATCAATGGTCTTTAAGACTGTTTTATGGGATGTGCTGCAAAGCCCAGCATTTGTTGTCCATCCCTAATTGCCTTATAACTGAGTGGCTTACTGAGCCATTCCAGAACTGCCAGATTCTACTCCTATATCTGATGGTCTTATACTCTTACCTTCCCACTTATCTTTGTATCATCCCCCTCGCTCGAGTCAGCTCTACATGGGGCCTACATGGGGCCTTCTCCCAGGCCCCGATATTTCAAGATGGCGACGGTGGAGTAGCAGTGTTTGGGTTACTAAGCCCGTACCCACAATGCCCTGAGTGAGGGAATTCAATAATTTTGACCCAACGCTCATGAAGGAACAGCGATACGTTTCCAAGGCAGGATGGTGAGCGGCTTCGAGGGGAGCTTGCAGGGACTGGCGTTCCCATGTAACTGCTGTCCGTCCTTCTAGATGGAAATGGTCACTGGTCCAGAATGTGGCATTGAAAGGGTTTTGGCGATTTGTTGCAGCGCATCTTATAGAAAGTACAGCTGCTGCTACTGAAAGTCGATGGTGGAGGGAGAGGGGTGTTTAAGGTGGCACCGATCAAGCCGATTAGTTTCTTGATTGTTGTTAAAACAAACTCAGCCCAGCAGAGAGCTTAAAATGAAAACAATGCACCTGATCTGTAGTGTGCCGCCCTACAGCTTGGATGTCTGTTAACCAACCCTGAAGACATTAGATCTTTCTCGCTCTGTAATAGGAGGTATGATGTACGTTTTGTGGTATCTGTTGGCAGGTTACCCTCAGAGGAACCATCTCATGCAATCATGGGCTTGTTGGGAAAAAAGAAGAGCATTGGTACTAATTGATGTGCTCATGCTGAGAACCAGTGTAGATATGGGATTACCTGCAATGCAGAAGCTAAGTTGGGCAAGGCAAGCTTAATGGGCTGAATGGCCTACTCCTCTTCCTATGTCTTATGCCTTTATTTTCGGATCTATTCTTTTGTGATGCTGTTATTGATGTTACTTCTGGCTCTGATCGGAAATAGCTCAGTGATTACTCTCCCCCCATCTTTCCAATCAAAATGTGGTTTCTTCCAAATTTCTACCTTTGCATTCCTCCTGCTCTTTGGCGTTACCATTTCTGCCAATTCACATCAAGTCCACAAACGTCCTAAACTGGATTTCATCATTAACCATTACTGACCTCCCTCTCCTTAACACAATTATATTCTACACCATTCTGGTTTTGGCATTATTACAGATTATAAGAACGTGGAATTTCGACAGGAGGCGGTTCGGCCCATCAAGTTTATGCTGGCTCTCAGAATGAGCACCTCAATTAGTCCCATTGCTCCTCTTTTTCCCAATGACCCTGTAATTTGTTTCGTTTCACTAATCATACACTCATGGTTGTATTTATCCCCTCCCACCATTCCCTCTGGCAGTCTTTTGCACATCCTAACCACTAACTAGGTACCCGTTTTCTCCTCATATTAGTTCTTAACATTCACCACCATTGTTGATCCTTGCAATTTTGCAAAAGAAATCAAGAGCCAAATTTGAGTGCAGTATGAGTTCCTTGATTAGGGCCATTAATCTGATCTAATCAGGGAGTTTGGGCTGACAGATAAAAAGGGTGAGTGTTGGGGATGAAGCAATGCTGTGGTTAAGGACTGTTCATGTGTAAATAAAGGGACACTAAGTGACAGGACACTGGTCTCTGTGGAGTTATTTCATCAAGGAGGTCAAGAGTGATGTTTGTGGATCGTTAAAGATGGAGACTGAGTATTTTATCAGCTTAACTCATGGGCTTCAGGAAGCAGGAAATATCTCCACGTCTGGTCCTCACATAGAGTCATCAGCTTGGAAACAGACCCTTTGGTCCGACCAGTCCATGACGGATATAACCCCAAACTAAACTAGTCCCTCCTGCTCACTCCTGGACCAAATCCCTCCGAATGTTTCCCATTTATGTAATTCCCCAAATGTCTTTTAAACATTGTAACTGCACCCACATCAATCACTTCCTCAAGAAATTCATTCCACCCGCGAATCACCCTCAATGTAAAATATTTGCTCCTCATATCTTTTTTAAATCTCTCTCCTCTCACCTTAAAAAAATTGCCCTCCTAGTCTTGACTACCCCCATGCTAAAGAAAACTCTATCTATACCCTTCATGATTTTATAATCTTCCATAAGGTCGCCTCTCAACCTCCGACCCTCCAGTGAAAAAAGTCCCAGATTATCCAGCCTTTGTTTATAGCTCAAACCTTTAATTCCCAGCAACATCCTGGTAAATCTCTTTTAAATCCTCTCCAGCATTATGATATTCTTCCTATGACTGGGCATCTGAGTTAAAACCTCCTCATGTGAGTGGCAGCAGTAAAGTTTGTGTTCCTCCTGAGCTATTATTATGAGTTTGTTAATACTGAGTGATTTGTGATGCCTCTCTTTGGAAGGTACTTATGGGTCAGCCACTTTAGTATGGAGCCTGCAGTCTAACCATTCCTATTCTGCTGGCTCTGAATTGATTTGATGAACCGCTGACTGAGCCAGCTCACAGGACCTTGGCCAGGGTATGGGAGATACCTCTCAGCCTCTGGCCCGGACTCAAGTTGTCACCCTTGTGCACTTTGTAGAAACTGAAAGACAGCATCTCCCGCACTGCAGCACTCTCTCAGTACTGCACCAAGCAACGATGCCAAGTCCCAGAACTGGAAGTGGGGGGGGAGAGGGGATGGAAAGGAACCCACATATACCTGGCCAATCAACAAGAACGGCCAACAATTAAATCAAGCTGCAGGAAGCTCACTGACATGTCGCAGCAGAATACTGTACTGCAGTCATGTTGCACATTATAAATTATAATTGCACAGTCGATGCCAGCTCACAACGCAAACTATTTTCATCCACAAGGTGTGCCAACTAGCTAGTGCCAGTAGGATCATTTGAATTCCCACGTTCTCTTTTATTGTGATTGAACAGAAAAGAATATGGACAATTTCTCTTCACAGTACCTTTAAAGGCAATATTTAAAAGCTTCTCTCTACTCACTTCAAGGCCCCTTAAAAGGAGCTATTAGTCCAATCGGCATTTAATCCACTCCTAAATTTATCATCTGCACCACGGCCAAATGAAATCTAAATTAATCTTGTGAGAATGCAGGGATCCCATATCATCTATATGATACTTGCAAAAGGGCCCACCTTCCCATCCAAATACCTGGGACAGATTAAACTTAAAGAAAGCATTTGCTACAATTTAGACAATTGCCTCACCAATTCTATCGCAGCAGAGATGGATATCAGGAGAAGTCACATGGGCAGCTAAGCTGTGGGTCCAAACTTGGGGGAGAGGGATTGGGTGTAAAGGCACCATTGTGGGAGTGTTGGGATTTGAGGGTTGGCACTCTGTAGCTCACTTATTTGGAGTCAATGCAGGGGTGTCAAAGCAGGAGAGAACTGCTTCTTTACCACAGTTACATAGCTTCACACTGAGTTTTTCAGGCAACCAGCTTGAGATATTAATAGTGCAAGTTTGATTAGGCAAAGTAAATGTGATACTGTCTCATTTCTGACTATCTGATCCTTCAGGAGCTGAAAAGAGATAACTTCCTAAAATAGAGCGGGAGCCGAGTACATAAGGGTTGGGGCTGCTTTCCCCAGTTACCCATTGCTTGTTCCTCAGCCACCTCCTAATTCCTGCAGTCCTTCCGCCAACGCGTGTCCAACACTTTAAGGTAAGTCCCTCACCTGGAGCTTTGCTCAGGAAACGCGGAGGAAGAAAGGAGAGGAAGGATGCAGCGAAGCCTTTTCAGAGGGATCGCTCTGAATGCTTAAAGTGCAGAGGGGAAAGGAGCAGGAGGAAAGAGAAGCCACTTGAATAAGATCTAAAAGAAAAAGGATTTAAAACAGAAACAGAATGCGCCAAAGGGGAGAAAAGCAGTGGGAATGGGAGTGCAATGATGGAGGGAACAGCAAACAAGAGGGAAGGATACAATTAGGAGGAGGAAGTGTGCTACAAAACATCAAATTGAAGTGAGAATTTTCATAATAAAACTATTATTTGAAAAGCAATTTAACAGAATAAAATGAAATAGATAAACACCAAAAGAACTGTGGATGCAGTTAAATCAGAAGCAAATGCAGAGATTGCTGGAAAAGCTCAGCAGGTCTGGCAGCATCTGTGGAGAGAAATCAGAGTTAATGTTTCAGGTCGAGTGATCCTTCCTCAGAAAATAAAATCAATTCGAAAGTTATTTGGCTTTTAATGACAGGTGGAGAGATGTTCTTTGAAATTATGGATTGTCCATCAGAAATTTAAAATATTGATAATGATAACTGAACGCTTCAACTCTGGAGTTTTGTTTTAGTTTTGCACGTTACTGAACGAGAACCTAATTCCCTAGGTTCTGAAGCTGAAGAATTATATTTGGTAGTTGGGGATTCCAAAACAATTTTTTATGCTGTTTGAGAATTCACATGAAACTTAAAATAAGGGCTGAACAGGCTTTTTGGATATTGAAGTCATTTCTATTTATCAGTTCAGTAATTTGTATTGTGTGTGATTGTGTGAAATGGACAATCCTGTTTTTCTCAATGTGATTTTCCAATTCCTTCAGTCAAAAGGCACTTTAGCTGTTATTCAGACATTTTTAGTCAACTTGCTCAGCATTTATACATCTCTTGAGCATTTAATTCCAGGCCTCTCGGCTCAGAGATAGGGACACTACCACTATACAACAAGAGCCTTCTTAGTCTTGTATTATAATGGTTGCTCCTTTGATGTTGCTCTAAGTAAAACTATTGGCCAAAGTTAAAATGATCGCAATATGCTTATGCTTTCCTGGTCAAAGTATTCAGGAAGGGTTAGGTTTCTATGGACATGTTGTTCTGACGGGAGGGTGAGGAAGATTGGATCCCCAAAGTCTGAGGCATGGACGTCTGTGCATGATGCTCACTGATAAATCACACTGGAGCGGAGCTCTGAAACTGGGATCGGGCTGTGCAAGTAGGCACCACCGCCGTCTGAGTGAACTGGACTGCCCCAACGATGAGGATTCAAATGTTGGTCATGATGGTTCAGCTTAAAGATGTTTGGGTGCCTGCTAATATTTTATAAATTTGGCAAATGCAACAAAGCATCTGATGGGTAAATGGCACAATGGCGAAAAGGATCAAGTTAAAAACCACACAACACCAGGTTATAGTCCAACAGGTTGATTTGGAAGCACTAGCTTTCGGAGTGCTGCTCCTTCATCAGGTAGCTGTGGAGCAGGACCATAAGATATATAGCAATTTATAGCAAATGGCGTCTGTATCTAATGGTCCTGCTCCACAGCTACCTGGTGAAGGAGCAGTGCTCCAAAAGCTAGTGTTTCCAAATCAACTTGTTGGACTATAACCTGGTGTTATGTGGTTTTTAACTTTCAACTTCCACCTTGGGACCCTCCAACCACATGGGATCAATGTGGATTTCACCAGTTTCCTCATTTCCCCTCCCCCCACCTTATCCCAGATCCAATCTTCCAACTCAGCACCACCCTCTTGAACTATCTACCTGTCCATCTTCCTTCCCACCTATCTGCTCCATCCTCCTCTATGACCTATCACCATTATCCCCACTTCCGCCTATCTATCGCACTCCCAGTTACCTTCCCCTCCAGCCCCACATCCCTCCCATTTATCTGTCCACCCCCTTGTTCCACAAGCCTTATTCCTGAAGAAGGGCTTTTCCCCGAAACATCGACTCTCCTGCTCCTCGGATGCTGCCTGAGCAGCTGTGCTTTACCAGCACACTTTCGACTCTGATCTCCAGTATCTGCAGTCCTCACTTTCTCTTGGCTGATTTTTAACTTGGTCCACTCCAGTCCAACACCGGCTCCTCCACATCATGAAAAAAACCAAAGTGGAGAGGGGAGCGAGAGGGAGAACACACGAAACACTCTTTCACCATTTGACTCCATATTTTGAGGTGATTTCATTTGACGATTGCTTTAATGCGGTCAAACATCGCCACTTTTTCTCGCAGTGAGGTGACTGAGCCAGCACTTGTTGACCGTCCCTAGTTGCCCCTTGGGAAGGCGATGGTGAGCTGCTTTCTTGACCCGCTGCTCTAGGTACACTCGTTAGCTAGAGAGGGAACTCAAAGATTTCAATGGTAAAGGAATAACGATACAGTCCCTCGTTGGATGAAGAGCAAGCCAAAAACTGAGGCATTTTGTGTATATAACTGCGTGATAACTGCTGCTTTACAGTTTGGGCTATGTTTTCACTTTGTTGTGGCTGTGTTGCTACCATTCATTAAGCATGCTTCCTGGCGACACTCTGAGCTTACTCCCTGCTCTAATCCCCTTGTTTTTAACAATGCTGAAACTGGAGAAATTAATCTGCAGACAATCTTCTTGACATTTGAGTGTGTAATGCCATAAGCTCCACTATCAACTGGGTCTTTAATACTTAGCATTGCAGCCAATTTGCATTTGACTCCACTCCAATTATCTAAAGCCTTGTAGCAATCCACAAATGGAGCCTCCCCTTTTATCTTTCACTGATGTAACCCACACATAGACCCAGCCCGAAACAGAGCAGTGAGTAGAACAGGAACTGCTTCCCAGTATTAAAATGGGTGGCTTTTCTCCAATTTGGCAATAGAATGAAGCAGTCACCTCATGTCGACATGAGATTTGTACACGTGGATGACCAAAAGATCATGAAACAGGGATTCGTCATCCCGCTGGCATCAAGTCGTTGCAAACACGAAGGGAAATTAAGGCTAGGTGTGGAAGACAGTATTTACATGGAATTAAGCCTGTGGTTTGCAAATGGTTGTCAGTCTGATCCTTCACTGAGGCTGAAAGTGAGGTTTCAGAGCCTGAAGAAGGGCTTATGCCCGAAACGTCAATTCTCCTGCTCCTTGGATGCTGCCTGACCTGCTGCGCTTTTCCAGCAACGCATTTTCAGCTCTTCACTGAGGCTACCTTGTCCCCAAAGACACCCTGTCCCTCAGAGAGGGGCCGTTCGACTGCTTGAGTTGCCCTGTTCAGTGACCATTGTCATGTGCTGTCATTTCACTTTGCAGCAAACCGTGCGAGTACTGATTCCAGGACAATGGGGAAATAGCCAGGGGAGTTGTTAGCTCCTTCAAAGGGCCAGCACGGTTATGATGGGATCAATGGCTGCACTTTGAGCTGCATGGTGCTATAATTCTCCCTACAAACGTTTGAAGGCTGTGAGGTGCAAATTCAACATCCTGTCAATTTTCCCTTCGTGAACATGCTGCCCCATGTTTGTGAGCTCCACATTGCTTGTAGCTCTCTTGGTCGCTTGCCCAGAGGATCATTCCATGTCAGCGAACAGCCAGAATGCCAACAAGGCAACACAGCACTGCAGCTGAGCCCAGTCCTGTCCACACCAGCTTCCAGACCTGTGTTGTTTTCAATGAGCTATTACTAGATTCTAGTCAGGATTTGGATCAGAACTCTTGTTGATGCTTTCATCAGGGGGACTGCTGCCAATTTCAATGTCCCATCTGGCCTCAGCTAACCCACCCTTTCACCTCTGAGTCAGAACGTTGCAGGTTCAAGTCCCACTTCACTGACCTGATCACACTTCTGCACAATACAGTATGACCTCAGTTATCCAAATGTCAATTATCCAAACTTTGGATTATCTGAGCAAGACCTCAAGGTCCCTTAAAAACGTCATGCGTCATCCAAATAATCAGTTATCCGAACAAAATACTCCCCGCCCATCTCGTTCGGATAATCGAGGCTGTTCTGTAGTAGAGAGGGAAGGCCTCATTATTGCATTATTACCTCAGATGAGATATTACACCAAGGCCACATCTGAATTCTCAAATGGCCGTAAAAAGTTCCACAACATTGGAGTTCTCCCCACATTTTGGGTTAATATTTATTTTTCAAACAACAGCGACAAACTGGAATTAGCCAGTCATTTAGGAGCCTGTTGTGCACAAATTTCCCACATTACAACAGTGACTACACTTTAAAAGTGCTTCATTGGTCTAAAGTATGCAAAATGCATTGTATAAATTCAACCTTCCCTCGCAATCATAGAGTCATGCAACACAGAAGTGGTCCAACTTGTCCATGCTGACTAGGCTTTCCTAACCTAAACTAGTCCCAATGACCCATATTCCCTCTAAGCCTTTCCTGCTCATGTACTTGTCCACGTGTTGTGGAGATGCTGGCGTTGGATACGGAATGGGCAAAATCAGAAATCACATGACACCAGGTTAGAGTCTGACAGCTTTGTTTGAAATCACAAGCTTTCAGAATGTAGCCCTTCATCAGGTGAATGAGCGGCGCTCCGAAAGCTTCTGATTTTAAATAAATCTGTTGGACTATAACCTGGTGTTGTGCGACTTCTGACTTTGTTTGGGGTGGCTCAGTGGTTGGCATTGCTGTCTCACACCATCAGAGTCCCAGGTTTGATTCCAGCCTCAGGTGACTACTGTGTGGAGTTTGCACATTTTCCCACTGTCTGTGTGGGTTTCCTCCGGGTGCTCCGGTTTCCTCCCACAGTCCAATTATGTGCAGGTTAGGGTGGATTGGCCATGCTAAATTGCCCATAGTGTTAGGGTTTGGGTAGGTTACTCTTCGGAAGGCTGGTGTGGACTTGTTGGGCTGAAGGGCCAGTATGGGATCTAATCTAAATGTTAGAATTGTCAGTTCAGATTTCCAGCATTTATTCTTTTATAAATATTTTCTTTAAAGACGAACTTCTGTTCAAAAAGATTGCCTTCTTAAGAGAGAAAAAATTTCCCTGATTATGACCATCTTTAAAGTATTTTACTCTCTCTCTTTTCCTGCAAATTTTCACTACTACTTCTCTTCAAACAGTTGGCAGCTTCCTCTATCACTTTCCTGATGAAGGGCTCTGGCCCGAAACGTCGAATTTCCTGTTCCTTGGATGCTGCCTGGCCTGCTGTGCTTTGACCAGCAACACATTTTCAGCTCTGATCTCCAGCATCTGCAGACCTCACTTTTTACTCCTCTATCACTTTCTCTTACACCTCTGAGTGAAAAAGTTATCCATAGGTCCCTTTTAAATCTTTCCCCTCTCATCTTTAAACCTATGCCCTTTGGATTTGGGCTCCCTGCCCTGGGGAGAATGGACCTTGACTATTCAGCCTACCTATGACCCTCATGATTTTATAAACCTCCTCACCTCCTACACTCCAGGTAAATAAGCCCCAGCCTTTCCTTATAGCTCAAACCTTCCAGTCTCAGTAACATCTTTGTAACTCTTTCCAGTTTAATAACATCCTTCCTGCAAGATTCAAGCAAATTATTTTGAAGGGGTTTCTCCGTAGAATCATGGCCACTATGTATCCCTCAATTAATACTGATTCTATAACATTGTGGGAGCTGTGTGTAAATTGGCAGGTATCTTCCCTACATTATTGTAGTGTCTACTCTGTTGAAATACCGGATACATAAATCCAAGTCCTTCTCTCTTTTGAATTTATCTGCTAACCGTTAGAGAGTTGAGGATGCCTGCTTAAGTGGGTGGTATGGTGGCTCAGTGGTTAAAACAGCTGCCTTACAGTGCCAGGGACCTGGGTTCAATTCCTGCCTCAGGTAACTCTCTGTGTGGAGTTTGCACATTCTCCCTGTGTCTGCATGGGTTTTCTCCCACAGTCCAAAGGTGTGCAGGTTAGGGTGAATTGGCCGTGCTAAATTGCCCCTAGTGTTAGGTGCATTAGTTAGGAATAAATGTAGGGGAATGGGTCTGGATGGGTCACTGTTTGGAGGGCTGGTGTGGACCTGACAGGCCTGTTTCCATACTGTAGGAAATCTAATCTAAGAAGCAAGGCAAGTGTCCTTTTATCAACACTTTGCAAACAAAGGGTATAGATTTCTTGGATTGAGTGCCATCCTACAATGTTACAAATGAATGAAGCACTTTGGACTATTGCCCAGGGTTACTGAGTTCACTCCCTTTGCCAGCATAAAAGTAAAATACTGCGGATACTGAAAATCTGAAATAAAAACAGAAAGTGTTGGAGAAACCGAGCTGATCTGGCAGCACCTGTGGAGGGAAAGCATTTCAAGTCTGGTTTGTTTCTTCTTCAGAATGGTTACAGAGGCTGACGAGTTTGTTCAGCACTTTCTGTTTGTCTTCCTATTGTTGGAAATTGTGCTCAGATTTGATGGCCCCCTCAGCTGCCAACTGTTTGAAAAAAAGCAGTATTGAAAATTTGTGCAGGGTCAAGGAAAGAACTTTAAAGATGGTTTAATCAAGGAATGCTTTTTTCTCTAAAGTTATAAAGTGCATGGATAGAGTGACTAGTCAAGGTCTTTTCCCCAGGGTAGAGGAGTCCAAAACTAGAGGGCATATGTTTAGGGTGAGAGGGGAAAGATTTAAAAGGGATCTAAGGGGCACACAGAGGGTGGTACATTTTTGGAATGAGCTGTCAGAGGAAGTGCTAAAGGCTGGTATAATTACAACATTTAAAAGGCACCTGGATGGGTATATGAACAGGAAGGGTTTAGAGGAAAATGGGCCAAATGCTGGCAAATGTGACTAGATAAGGTTAGGATATCTGGCATTCTTGTGAGTCTGTCCTACTGAGTTCAAGTTGGAAAGTTAGGACAGTTTGTCAGTTTTTATGGTGATATTGAAGTTCAATACCATGACTAGATAAGGTTAGGATATCTGGTCGGCATGGACAAGTTGAACCAAAGGGTCTGTATCTGTGCTAAACATCTATAAGTTCCTCTATCAAGAAAACGCTTAAAAAAAAAGAACTGTGGATGCTGGAGATCTGAAACAAAAACAGAAATCACTGGAGAAACTCTACAGGTCGGCGTCATCTGTGAGAAGAAGGCAGAGTTAACAAGATGTTAAGTTTCTAATTTCTCACCACAGGTGCTGCCAGACCTCCTGAGCTTCTCCAGCAATTCCTGTTTTTGTCTCTTGCCATTAGCTATTCCGCTATCATTCTATTCCAATCTCATTGATATGGACCTTCCTTGTGTAAAGGGGTAGGGGCTTTATTGACATAAAGCAGGTGCAAGACGCACACTTTGAAACGGATAACTGTTTGAGATTCCTTCAAACCAATGATTCTGCTCACTGAAGCACCAACCTTGCTGCCCTGTGGCAATCAAGACTCCTTCAGTCCCTCGTTGACCTTCTGATTTCTGGAACCCGAGGGTCGGTGGCGCCCACTTGGGGAGGCGTCTCACCTTTTGAATACGGCCATTAGAAGTTGGTTGCAAAGTCTATGACTGATAGTGTGCCGTACTGAAGGAGTGCCATCCTACCAGCTGGACCATCTTTCAATGAAGATCAGGGAAGCTCTCCTCAGTGCTCCGGCTAAAAATCGTCCCTCAGTCGAAGTCACAAAAACGCATGATCACCCTGTTGTTTGTGGGATCTTGCTGTGTACAAACAACCACATTTGTTTTCGTAATGTTATGATAACGTCAAAATAAATTTAATTCATTGTATATTAAGGTCCACACTATATTTTTGTTGAGTGAAGGATTAAATGCTTCTAACGAAATGCCGTTTCATTATGAAGGCTTGCCATTGAACAGCATGTGACCTCGAATGTATACATATAAAAGAACATTTCCATTCTACCACTGCTTCAGACTAAGGAACCAGTGCCAACCCTCTCTTCCTGAAGAATGGAAGGATTGGATCATCCCTTATTGGCTTCATCAATAGATCCCATGGAGTACTTCTGAGGAAAGAAATATCCTGTTGAACTTTCTTCAAATGGTAATTCTCATCAGGACAAAATTACAAGAACACCAAATCTCAAACTCCTCCCTTTGAGATTTGGCATTCTTGTGATTCTGTCCTGATGAGTGCAAGTTGGAAAGTTAGGAAAGTTTGTCAGTTTTTATGGCGATATTGAAGTTCAATACCATGAAGCAACTGGTTGCCTCTTCGCAACATCATATTTGCCAGTTTGTACAGCTGGCAATGCCATACCAAGACTCATGATTCCTTAGTAGAGAAATAAATGTCTGCGGATGTGTGCCAAGGGTGCCCGTTAACCAGATGGCCACAATAATCTGAAAAACACCCAATCTCCTGAGTCATCTCCACCTAGAAATATCATTCTGTCCCTTACTGTGTGAGACCTCAAATTCTACATCAGTACCAATCTTGGAGGCCAGCCAAGATTGTGCTCTTGGACAGTAACATCTGCCTGCATTTATATACTGCCCTTTTAGTGTGATTAAAAATGGCCCCAGGCTACTTCACATGAAGATTATGAAACCAAATCTGCCACTGAGAAACATGAGGAGATATCAGGATGAGGGACCAGATATTCAGTCAAAGAGGTAGGTTTTAGTGATGTCTTAAATGAAGAAAGCAAGATGGAGAGATGGAGAAATGGAAAGTGTGAAGGAAGTCCAGTGCTCAAAGACTTGACAGGTTAAGGCATGGCCATTCATTGTGGAGTGACTAAAATCTGCGATTTTCAAGAGATTGGAATGGAAAAGAGTGGAGATCACTGATACAATTAGAATTAGATTTTATTGTCATATGTGCTGAAGTATAGGGCTACATGAGTGCAGTGAAAAGTATGCAAAGTCACCATAGAATCCCTGTGGTGTGGAAGCAGGCCATTCGGCCCACACCCTTGTATTTCCCATGGCTCATCAACCCAACCTACACAGCCCTGAACAATTTAGCAGGGCCAGTCCACATCTTTGGACTGTCGGAGGAAACTGGAGCATCCAGACAAAGCCAATGCAGACACAAGGAAAACATGCAAACACCACACAGACAGTCGCCCAAGGCTGGAAATGAACCCGGGTCTCTCCTGTCTTGAGGCATCAGTGCTAACCACTGCGTCACCCCAACTTGTTAACAAATCAGAATCTCAGAAAAAAGCCAATAGCAGAAATAAAAGAAAATCAATAAGTAAGGAAAACATCCAGATCTCAAAGTCTAAATCTTATCTCCATAAAGGTTTTTGGAACCACCCAATGCAGGACGGTGAAGCCACAGGGGGACTGAATATGACAAAGTCTACTCCAAGGTCAGGGAGTCACTTAAATGGGGCCAATCTCAGTCACCAGGCACAGAGTTGATGTGCTTCACCACAGCATGCATTTGCCAGGAGGCCAGAGGGAGCACTTCAAGGAGGTCCTCAAAATCTTGCCGACACAATCATAGAATCCTGATAGTGTGAAAACAGGACCTAACCTACACATCCCTGAACACTGTATGGCAATTTAGCATGGTCAATTTACCTAACCTGCACATCTTTGGATTGTGGGAGGAAACATTTTGACAGTGGGAGGAAACCAGAGAATCTAGACAAAGCGCACACAGACACGGGGAGAATGTGCAAACTTCCACACAGGCAGCTGCCCAAGGCAGGGATCAAACCCAGGACCCTGGCTGCGCGAAGCAGCAGTGCTAACCACTTGCGTCGCCAACTGGTGGGAATCGGAAGTGACGGTCCACACAGAAGACAAAGCAATTGCGCAGGTGTCAACTGTTGGCCACATGGAGGCCAAAAGCAAACAAGAGGAGGCAGCAAGAGCCGAACACTCCATCCATCCATATCAGCAAGCAGCAACCACTATGACTGTGGCAGTGTGCATGGGAATGTCTCATCACCTCAACTCCACACTGGAAGGAGGTCATCTTCAATGTCAAGGGACTGCAGAAGGAAAAATGGTTTCACTCAACTTGGTGTGAGTAAGGACACCAAGGCAATGAGGTTGTGAATAATCTTACGGTGGTGCATGGTAAAGTAGGAAGGAGGAGACTCAATTCCAGTGGTAACAAAGAGCTTATGCTCGAAACAGCGACCCTCCTGCTCGTTGATGCTATCTGACCGGCTGTGCTTTTCCAGCACCACACTCTTCGACAGCAGTAACGAAGGCTTGGAAGAGCGATTCAGCAACAGATGAGCTGAGGCAGGAGACTGAGGTGGAAGTTGGAGAGGTTATTAATGACACAGATTTGTGTTCGGAAGTCGAGCTGAGGGTCAAATCCAATACCAATGCTTCAAACCATTTGATCAAATCTCAGGCGCCAAGGATAGGCATGGAGTCAGGATCCGAGAATCTTTAGTCTTTTCAATAATATCATGAGTGATTTGATGGGGATTTTATTTTTGACAACAATTGATGATAGTTTTACGGTAACCATTGCTGGCACCAACCTTATATTCCAGATTTGGTTTACAGTTTTAAAGGTTAGTAGAATGGGCGACTTGGCAGTCAATACAGTTTAATGCAGGGAAGTAACAAACTGAACACTTCGAGGCACACTTAACAGAAATTAAATCAAGGAATAAAAAGACTCACATACAGTCTTGAGATGCCCTGTGTATCACCCCCATGCCAATTTTCCTATGGGCTAAGTGGGTTAACCATGGTAAATGCAGGGTTACGGGCATAGGGTGGGGGGGGGGCTGGGATTGAGCAGGATGCTGTTTGGAGGGCGGGTGCAGACCCGATGGGCCGAATGGTCTCTTTCCATATTGTAGGGATTCTATGACTTGAAAACAGACCCATTTGGAATCTCAAAGTTCCTCCTTGACACCCCTCAAATTTAATCTATCACAAGAGAGCATCCTGGGTCCGGGAAACTACCTCATGTGTGAGGTGATGTCCCTGACATTGTGAAAGGAACCATGTTCTTTTCTCACAGAATGGAAGAAAGATTGATCTGAACTATCACGGACATCACAAATCCTGAAGCACTTTTACTCCGAAGTTCAGTCACTACAAGGGCTCCCCCTCTCGAGGACAATTTGAGATGGGCAACACATGCTGGTCTAACCCATGACACCCACATCCCCTGAACAAATAAAAGAAAGGGTGCCCTGGTGGCTCAGTGGTTAGCACTGCTGCCTCACAGTGCCAGGGATCTGCGTTCGATTCCAGCCTTGGGTGACTGACTGTGTGGAGTTTGCATGTTCTCCCCCGTGTCTGCGTGGTTTTCCTTCGGGTGCTCCAGTTTCTTCCCACAGTCTAAAGATGTGCAGGTTAGGTTGGAGTGGCCGTGCTAAATTGCCCCATAGTGTTCAGGAATGTGTAGGTTAGGTGCATTGGTCAGGGGTAAACGTAGAGTAATAGGGTAGAGGGAATGGGTCTGGGTGGGTTACTCTGTGGAGGGTCAGTTGGGCTAATTGGCCTGTTTCCACTCTGTAGGGAATCTGTGAAAGGTTGTCAGGGTAGATGTGAAGAAATTGTTTCTTGTAGGAAAGTCCAGGACCAGAGGGCGTAGACTCAGAATTGTACTCTCAGAGAGTAGTGAATCTATAGATTCACTAGGCTGGGTCATCAGGTCTATTCAAGGCTAGAGATAGAATACAAAGGTTGGGTGATGGAGAGTGTTCCATTGGAAAAGTAATAGGATTAAAATGTTTTCAAAGCACTGAAGGTATAGAGAGGGAAAAGAAAGAATGATTGGAAAATCAATAACAAGATTTGGATGGCTCAGTGGTTAGCACTGCTGCTCCAGGGATCCAGGTTCAATTCCAGCCTCAGGTGACTGTCTGCATTGACTTTGCACGTTCTGCCCGTGTTTGCGTGGGTTTCCTCTGGACGCTCCCGTTTCCTTCCACTGTCGGAAGATGAGCAAGTTGGGTGGATTGGCCATGCAGGCTAGGTGGGTTAGCAATGAGAAACGCAGGGTTATAGGGTGGATCTGGATGTGATCCTTTTTGGAAGGGTAGTGTGGACTTGATGTAACAAATGGCCTGCTTCCATGCTGTAGGAATTCTATGATAAGTATAAGACCATTTCAAATAAGAGTTGGCCAAATACCGATGGTGGGAATTACTCTTGTGAGTGCCTGTTTTGTGATCCATCTCTCTTTCTCCCAATAACTGTTGTAGATGGAGGGTAACCTCTCTCTCTCTCTCTCTCTCTCTCCCAAAAACTGTAGCTGGAGGGGAACAAATATAATTAGGGACTTGAACCATATTGTCAGGAGTAGGAGTATCGCTTTGATGGCTCTATCCCATTTGTGAATAGCGCATTGAGTATTTTTCCCTGTTCCTTGGCCTTTACTGAGTTACACATGCCAGAAAGCTGTACATTCTGAGTTTGAATGATGAATATTTTGCAACCGCTGTGGTTTGTACAAATGTAGTGAGGTTGGCCTTCAGCTTCTAGGAAGATGGAGGCCAGGGATCACTGTCTTGGATTTTCACAAGGCGTTGGTGGGTCCATGTGTACCTTCCTCAGGGTTGAAGTCACGTTGTCGAAGGTTAAACACACAGGTCTCAAAGTGATTCCACGATGTCAAACGGCGACATTTTTGTGTCTCTGGTCGGTGGAAGGCATTCATTCTCCTCAATTGACCGGACCTCCCAGCATCTCTGTGAATGGACAGAGGGGCCACGTGTGACAGGTTAGGCAACCAGGGCTTGTTGGCGCCAACTTACATCATATTGCAGAGTTCAAAGTTCAATATGGCGCATCTGGCTACTTCTGCCCTGCCTGCAACAGTAGTAGATGCTCCAGCTTTCAGGGCATTCAAATGGTCATTGGATAAACATAATGGAATAGTGTAGGTTAGATGGGCTTCAGATTGGTTCCACAGGTCGGCGCGGTATCGAGGGCCGAAGGGTCTTTACTGCATTGTAATGTTCTATATGCTATGTTGTACCAGTGGACAATTCTCTGCTATGGAGCACACAACCTGCAATTGTTAAAGACTCAAGCACTGGTCCCGACATTGCCCAGCTGATGTTGAAAACTCTCTGCATCTTGCCCTCATCTTCATGGGTATCTTCTTCAGACTGGTGTGAAATCAGCATTCACTTGAAAATGCCAAGTCAGAGTGGGCCCACTCTACCGAAGTCCCACTGAAGATGCATTTGAAGTTCACATTATCCAGGATTTATTCGGATCTGAAGACATCCCTCCAAGGTGTTGCCATCCTCATTCAAAGGCACACTCGAGGCTGCTACACATAACCATTCAAGCTGTTGGAAGAGCTCAGCTATGGAGGCAACCGTATGTAACCACAGTGGCAGTTGTCTCAGACTGAAGAGTGCACATGCCGGTATTAAACCTGGGGGCGCACATGCTATCACTAAAATTGACCTTGATTGTCCCCAGCTCCACATCATCCCTCATGAGTGTAATTCGTCTGACGTGGGGATCCTTGCAAGCTTCAGCATCAGAGCCATTCATCCACTGTCCACATGGGTCACACCAGCCTTGGATTTCTTCTGGAACTCTGAGAGCTACCAGGTCGCTCGGAGCTGCACCATAGCCTGGCAGCTGTGAGATATCAGCGTGCGGTTTATGGCAGTGCTAATTGTGTGCTCACTCGTGAGATTGTGGGGAAATGAAGGGGCTGAGAGGGGCTGTTGACAGGTAACAGCTCTGAGAATGGAAGTTCAAAGTCTTTCATGGCAACATTTGGAATTCAAATTCAAATAAATTAATCTGAAATATTAGCTACTTTCAGTGATGGCGGCTGTTGTAAATATTATTAATGACCTATAAAGAGAAGGAAACCTAAACCTGTTCAAACCCACAACAACGTGTTGACTCTTAATGGCCTTATTAAATGGCCTAGCAAAGGTAATTAGGGATGGGTAACAAATCGAGCCCCTGTCAGTGATGTCTGCCTTTCACGAATCCCCAGATATCTGTTACTTTTGTGAGACCATTGAACTCCTTGTGGCCCTTGTATCCAGATCCTCAGAGTTTAGCTCTCAGTGTTGACCCCAAGCTTCCTGCTCCCACTGCTTTCCAAATATGTCTCAAGAGGAACTTTGGTCCCCTCCTCACCCCTCTCAACAAGATGTCTCCCCTGCTGACACCCAAGCCTCCTATGCAGCATGCAGAACCTTTAGGGCCCACATTGTCCCAGGCCATACCTTTGATCACTGTCCCCAGGTCAGATTGGCATTATGCTTTGCTGCCAACATTGGTATAATGTGCTGATAAAACATTGACATCCTGCACTGCTGCCAACACTAGCATTCTGCATTGCTGCCAACACTAGCATTCTGCACTGCTGCTAATACTAGCATTCTGCATTGCTGCCAACACTAGCATTCTGCACTGCTGCTAATACTAGCATTCTGCATTGCTGCCAACACTAGCATCCTGCACTGCTGCTAACACTAGCATTCTGCACTGCTGCTAACACTAGCATCCTGCATTGCTGCTAACACTAGCATCCTGCACTGCTGCCAACACTACCATCCTGCACTGCTGCTAACACTAGCATCCTGCATTGCTGCTAACACTAGCATTCTGCACTGCTGCTAACACTAGCATCCTGCATTGCTGCTAACACTAGCATCCTGCACTGCTGCCAACACTAGCATCCTGCATTACTGCCAACACTAGCATTCTGCATTGCTGCCAACACTAGCATTCTGCACTGCTGCCAACATTAGCATCCAGCATTGCTGCCAACACTAGCATCCTGCATTGCTGCCAACAATAGCATTCTGCATTGCTGCCAACACTAGAATCCTGCACTGCTGCCAACACTAGCATTCTGCATTACTGCCAACACTAGTATTCTGCATTACTGCCAACAATAGCATCCTGCATTGCTTACCAGCATTAGCATTCCGCATTGCTGCCAATATTGACACCCTGCATTGCTGCCAGTACCTGCAATAGCTGCAATGCACCTCTCCTTCAAGTGGTGCAGACTGACCTCGGGCTGACACATCCAGCCAACCAATGACAGATACTAGCTGCATGTCTGCTCCTTGCACCTGATGAAGGAGTGGTGCTCCGAAAGCTAGTGCTTCCAATTAAACCTGTTGGACTATTACCTGATGTTGTGTGATTTTTAACTTTGCATTACATCGATTGTGTGCAAGCCAAACTCTCGTCAATAACCTCATGTTTGTATTTGGGCCCCCAGAGTATCAGAGCCTTGAAGCAGAAACACACTCTTATCTAAAGGAGAATAGGACAAAGCTTTGGAATGAGAGGGTTGGGTTTGGATAGGACAGGATGGCATTCACAGTAGACATTCCCACTTGTCGAATCAATGTTCACATCAGCTCAGACACAGTGGCCAGACTGGCTTCCCCTAGTGTTGTAATTTTGATAAATATGGAAAGGGGAATGAAAACCATGGGTTTTGTAAAGAAATAGTCTGTGCTATTAATATTTTCTTTTCTTCAACAGCTGCAAACATGCCTATGACACAGTATCTCGCAGAAGCAGACATCAAAACAGCCCTTGATGCTTTCCAGAGTAAGTGAAACCCATTACCACATCTTTCCCTTTCAAGTCATCTGGCTATCCTTCTTCTTTTCTGATATCTGTATTTCTTTACTTTATCCTGTCTTTCCTCTCCTTCCTCTCTTCCATCTTTTCCTTTACTCTTTATTTCCCCTCTTTCCTTCTTTCCCCTCACACTTTCTCATCCTTTCTTTCCCTTTTTCCTTCTTTCTTTCTCATCTTTTCTTTCTCTCTTGTTGTTTTCACACTTCCACTCTCATTTTTTCTTCCTTGTTTTTTCCTCTCTTTCTTTATCTTTCTTTTCTCGTTCCTTCGCTCTTTCTTGCCTCCATTCCTCTCTCTTTCTTCCTATGCCCTCTTTCATTTTTCTTTCGTTCTTTCTCTTTCATTCTTTCTCTCTTTAACGCTTTCTGTCTGGCTCTTCCTCCATTAAACTGGAGTTTAGCTTCAAAGATGCACTCTTTCACTGCTGCACCATCACTGCGCTGGGGATGTCGCAGGAAGTTAGGATGGCTTGGTGGTTAGCATTGCTACTTCATGGCACCCAGGACCCCAGTTTGATTCCATCCTCGGGGGGTTTGTGCCACTCCCCGTGTCTGAAGAGGTTTCCTCCCACAGTCCAATGATGTGCAGGGGAGGTGGATTGGCCGTGAGAAACAAAGGGGTGTGGGTCTGGATGAGATGCTTTTACAGATAGTCTGTGTGGGCTCAATGGGCTGAATGGCCTGCTTCTCCACTTGTAGGGGATTCTGTGAAGTGGTCGGTCAGTGTCATTTTTCTTTGATGCCTTTTCCCCCAAAATATGGTTCTTGAGCATGGGAATTCTTGGGAAAATTTGCCTGCTGCACTAGCACTGAACATAACCGTGGTACACTGTAGTGTGTAGCTCGTGAATGAGGTGCCTTGAACCATGGTTAGTTACAGGGTCTGGGAGCAACTAAAGTTTCTAAAGAGCCAGTGTAGCGTCAGGTTATCCTTTTCCTTCGAACGTTGTAAGATCCAGTGACCATCAAGTGCTCTGTGCCTCTAGTTAAACCAGTATTGTCCAAAGGAATTAGAATTAGATTTACTGTCCTGTCTACTCAAGTTACAAGACAAATCAGGAGTGTGATGAAAAATATACAATATCGCCAACTCGTGGCACTATCTTAGTTACAAAGTACCTGGGTACAAACAAAATAGAGAAAATAAAGAAAAACAAGTTAAAGAAAATGGTCAGAATAAGCAGCCAATGGTGACTTCCATCGGTAGAAGTCACATGACACCAGGTTACAGTCCAACAGGTTTATTTGACATCACAAGCTTTTGGAGCGCTGTTCCTTAATCAGGCAAGGACAAAAGTCCAGCGTTCCAAAAGCTTGTGATTTCAAATAAACCTGTTGGACTGTAACCTAGTGTCATGTGAGTTCTGAATTGGTCCACCCCCGCACCTCCACATCATGGCTTCCATTAGTGAGATAGGGGAGAATGTGTAAACTTCACGCAGACAGTCGCCTGAGGCTGGAATTGAACCCAAGTCCTAGTGCTGTGAGGCAGCACTGCTAACCACTGAGCCACCGTGTTGCCCATCTTGACTTCCACCAGGGTCCATTGAATTGGGGACCCAGCACCAGTCTCTCGAGTGATCAATCCATCGCCACATCTGAGGTAAAGGAGGAACAATCCGTAACTCTAAGCGATAGCCCTGCTCTATGTAACTATGTGGTAAAGAGAAACACCATGAAGGGAAATGAAAGCATGTCGAAATATTTCAATTGTTACACCACACCTGAATCCTGGGTAATTATGGGTAATCATGAATAGTTGCAACAGCTAAATGTATTCGACGGAGCTGCTGAGAGTGCGCTGCACCATTGCTCCCCCTTCAGTCCTCCGTCTCAATCCTAACTCATCTCTGAGAGACAGATACAAGATTCACATTGCCCTTGGCAATGTATTTTGCACCATATCATAGAATCCCTACAGTGTGGAGGAAAGGCCATTTGGACAATCAAGTTCACACTGACCCTCTGAAGAGTATCATAGCTAGACCCACCCCTCTACCTATAACCCTGAACCTAACCTACACACATCTCTCTGGACACCATGGGGCAATTGAGCATGGCCAATTCCACCCTAACCTGCACACCTTTGTGACTGGGGGAGGAAATGGGAAAACCCACACAGACACGGGAAGAATGCACAAACCCAACACAGACAGTCACCCAAGGCTGGAACTGAACCCGGGTCCCTGTGGCGCTGTGAGGCAGTAGTACTAACCACTGAGCCACTGTACTGCCCTTATGCCAAACATGAGGATAGCCATAGGCACCAAAAGTCCCTGTGATAACGCTGATCAAATGCACCAGAACCGGCAGTTACCCAGAGATCTGAAAATAAATTTTATCGGTCTCGAAACATTAACTCTGTTTCTCTCTCCACAGATGTTGCATTTCTCTAGCACTCTCAGTTTCCTAGCACCTGCAGTATTTTTCTTTTAGCTAACTGTGCTGGAGTGGCAATATGGGGATGGAGGCAGAATCCCAGAGTAGCTGCAGCATTACAACAGGGGATGATTCAGCCATCATCTCTGTACTGGCTGTCTGAAACAGCCTTTCCCTCAGTACTGTTCACCCCCTTTCCTTCGCCTCGATAACATTCAAGCCACAATTTTCTCTCTGGGGTGGGGTGGGGGAGGGACGGGGGGTGGGTGCATTTCTTTCCAACTGATCCGTCCCAGAAGTTCTGCAAGGGTTCAGAAGGAAGATGCAGAATTTGATCCCTGTTCTGTACTGGGTTGATTGACTTGTTACAATGACAGGGAACAAGTGAGAACTGCAGATGCTGGAGATCAGAGTCAAAAGGTGTGGTGCTGGAAAAGCACAGCCGAAACATACCTGAGCTCGAAACGTCAGTTCTCCTGCTCCTCGGATGCTGCCTGACCTGCTGTGCTTTTCCAGTGCCACACTTTCTGACTCATTACATTGATAGTAAATGCAGCTGAATACAGATGAACAACCAGGTAGAGTGCCTGTTCCTGATGAAACAGGAGCAACAAACCATTCAGCCCACTGAGTATGCTCTGCCATTCACAAACATCCTGATGTGACTGTGACCTTAACTCCACTTTCTTGCCTCATCCCTGACTGCATCAAAACAAAACTCAACCTAAATTAACCTTGAGTACATTCAATGTCCCAGTTTCCATTACTCTTTGAGGAAGAGCGTTCCAAAGTCCTCCAAAAGAAGAAATTCTGCCAAACCTTCATCTTAAATAGGAGAGACCTTTAACTTTAATCAGAGTCTCTTAGTTTTCCTTAAGGTATTCCACATTTTAGGGTGAAGTAGAGAAAGCGTTTAGTCTCGCGGGAAATCAAGGGAGGTGGAGGACATGGGAAAAGTGGACTTCAATCTACAGTTGTTCATGGTCATATTGAATGGAAGAGCAGGCCAGCTTTTATCATCCAAAACAGAAATTGCTGGAGAAACTCAGCAGATCCGGCAGCATCTGTGGAGGGAGAAAGCTGAGTTAACATTTCAGGTCAAATGACCCTTCTTCAGAACTTCAAAATCTGTTCTGTAGCAGGGTCACTGGACCTGAAACATTAACTTTGCTTTCTCTCTCCACAGATGCAGCCAGACCCATTGAGTTTCTCCAGCAACTTCTGTTTTTGTTACTGATTTCCAGCATCCGCAGTATTTTGTTTTTATTTGGCTATGATCTACTCCTGCTCCTAATTTCTTAAGTCTGTCCTCGGTGAATATTGGATGAGGAGAGAGCTGGGTCCACCCCCTCATCTCTCACACCATAGCCAATGACCCAAAATGGTATTGGTGGCTAACAGTAGAAGGGGAATGAAGGGAGAAAGGGACAAGATAACTTCCTATGCTGCTATAACATCCTTAATTGCAAAACCAGAATGAAAAGATATTTGCCTCACAACTATACCTCATCATGTAACTTCTAGCTCCCGGAAGCTTTGATCACAAGAAGTTCTTCAACATGGTGGGTCTGAAGAAAAAGAGTACTGAGGATGTGAAAAAAGTCTTCGAAATCCTTGACCAAGATAGCAGCGGCTTCATTGAAGAAGACGAACTCAAGTAAGATCCAATTGCCCAATTAAACTGAACTTTCAGCAACCTTTTGACAGAGCGTTGCATTTATGGCATTAAAATATACCAGAATTCTTCAACTGGTCTGTGGGAGGTGGGCCCTTTACACTGAGTTGTCTAGTTAGGATGCCATCTTGCTAAATGTATTAAATTGGCAGAGTTATAAAGAAAGGCTAGTGAGACTTTCTTCATCTAAGCATAGAAGATTGAGAGGTGACTTTATAGAGGTTTATAAAATTGTGAGGGGTGTAGATAGGGTATGGTAGTTTTCCTTTCCTTAGGATGGGGGATTTCAAGACTAGGCGGCACATTTTTAAGGTGAGAAGAGAACGATTTAAACAAGACACGAGGGGCAACTATTTTTATACAGAGGGTGGCCTGCGTGTAGAATGAACTTCCTGGGAGAATAACGAGTTTTGAGAAGATTTGTAGCTCAGATTGAGGTTTTGGATGTAGGTTTGCTCACTGAGCTGAAAGGTTCATTTCCAGACGTTTCGTCACCGTACTAGGTAACATCTTCAGTGGACCTCAGGCGAAGCACTGCTGAAAATTCCTGCTTTCTATTTATATGATTGGGTTTCTTTGGGTTGGTGATGTCATTTCCTGTGGTGAAGT
Source organism: Hemiscyllium ocellatum (assembly GCF_020745735.1). Classification (NCBI taxonomy): domain Eukaryota; kingdom Metazoa; phylum Chordata; class Chondrichthyes; order Orectolobiformes; family Hemiscylliidae; genus Hemiscyllium; species Hemiscyllium ocellatum. Next base: position 13,841,443 of record NC_083433.1, read on the forward strand.
CACTTCCTATTCTGAGGGAATGGTTGATGTGGGTACAATTACATTTAAAAGACAATTGAACGGATGCATGAATAGAAAAGGTTTGGGGGGATATGGGCCAGGTGGGATTAGTTTGGTTTGGGATTATGTTTGGAAGGGGCTGGCTGGACTGAAGGGTTTGTTTCCGTGATGAATGACTCTGTGACATTAACATCGGCAATGCCTCGGTTTTCAGTTATTGACTTAGAGTCATGGAGTCATAGAGATGTACAGCTCGGAAACAGACCCTTCGGTCCAACCTGTCCATGCCAACCAGATATCCCAACCCAATCTAGTCCCACCTGCCAGCACCCAGCCCATATCCCTCCAAACCCTTCCTATTCATATACCCATCCAAATGCCTTTTAAATGTTGCAATTGTACTAACCTCCACCACCTCCTCTGACAGCTCATTCCATACACGTAACACCCTCTGCATGAAAAAGTTGCCCCTTAGGTCTCTTTTATATCTTTCCCCTCTCACACTAAACCTATGACCTCTAGTTTTGGACTCCCCTACCCTGGAAAAAAGACCTTGTCTATTCACCCTATCCAAGCCCCTCATGATTTTATAAACCTCTATAACGTCACCCCTCAGCCTCTGATGCTCCAGGGAAAACAGCCCCAGCCTGTTCAGCCTCTCCCTATAGCTCAAATCCTCCAACCCTGGCAGCGTCCTTGTAAATCTTTTCTGAACCCTTTCAAGTTTCACAACATTTTTCCGACTTCCATTATAATCCAATAAAGCTGGTGAATGAGACAAACCGGTTAGATGGCAAAATGGAGATCTGTTATGGCCAATACATTCATTTCCAAGAAATACTAGGTTCTTTGTTAACTTTGTTTCTCCTCTTGTACAAACTGGCAAATGGAATCAGTTCAGTTTAGGAAATCTGGTCAGCATGTACAAGTTGGGCTGAAGGGTCTGTTTCTGTGCTGTGTGACCCTATCTGACTCTATACTTTATGGGTGGCACGGTGGCTCAGTGGTTAGTACTGCTGCCTCACAGCACCAGGGTCCCATGTTCAATACCCGCCTTGGGCAACTGTCTGTGTGGAGTTTGCACATTCTCCCCAGGTCTGTGTGGGTTTCCTCCCACAGTCCAAAGATGTGCAGGTCAGGTGAATTGGCCATGTTAAATTACCCATAGTGTTAGATGCATTAGTCAGAGGGGAATAGGTATGGGTAGGTTACTCTTCGGAGGGTCGGTGTGGACTTGTTGGGCCGAAGGGCCTGTTTCCACACTGTAAGGAATCTAATCTAAACATATGAATGTCCAGGGCAGACAAAATATGCTTTGCAAAAAAAAGTTTAAAAGTCCCATGTTATATTTGTACCAGAATCCATCACCCCCAAACCCATATAACACAGCATAAGCGTCAGAACAGGAGTAGGCCATTCAGCCCTTCAGGTCTCTTCTGTTAGTCAGTGAGATTATGGCTCATCTGTAGCCTAACTCCATTGGCCTATAACACTGACTATGTTTGCTTAACAAAATAAAAATCTATCTCAGATTTAAAATTAACATCAGATCAACATGCACTGCCATTTGTGGAAGGGAGTTCCAATCATCCATCACCATTATAGCAGAAAGGGGAGATGCTAGGGGTGTTTGTCAGTGGATAGTATTCTTGCTTTCAGGTGGCACAGTGGCTCAGTGGCTAGCACTGCTGCCTCACAGTGCCAGGGACCCAGGTTCAATCCCTCCCTCGGGTGACTGTCTGTGTGGGGTTTGCACATTCTCCTGTGTCTGCTTGGGTTTCCCCCCACAGCCCAAAGATATGCAGGTTAGATGGATTGACCATGCTAAATTACCCATAGTGTTCAGGGAGGTATAGGCTAAGGGGGTTAGCTATGGGAAATGTAGGGTTATAGGGTAGAGTGCAGTGGGTTTTGGTTGGGATGCTGTGTTGAGGGTCAGTGTAGGTTGAATGGTCTGCTTCCATACTGTAGGGATTCTATGATTTGTGTGTTGAAGTGCTTTCTAATCTGAATAGCCCTAATTCTCAAAGTATGCCCCCTAGTTCAAGAATCCTTAAATAATGGAAATTTTTATTTACCCTGTCTTCTCCTGACAACATCTTGAAGACAGCTACCAGATCATCCCTTAATTTTCTAAAACCTTATTTGCATTTCACTCCTCATTAACGCAACCCCTTACGTCCAGGTATCATTCTGGCAAACTTGTGCATTCTCTCTCCAAGCCAAAGCATCTTTCTGATTTTTTTTTTAGATTTGATTTATTGTTGTCGTAACATTAAAAGGTTTCTGAATGGGTACATGAATAGGAAGGGTTTAGAGGGATATGGGTCAAGTGCTGTCAAATGGGACTAGATTAATTTAGGATATCTGGTCGGCATGGACAAGTTGGACCGAAGGGTCTGTTTCTGTGCTGTACAGCTGTATTATTCTATGACTCTATGTACCTAAGTACGGAGAACAGTATGATGTACAGAACAGGCAGATCATAGCAAACAAGGACATACAGATCATAGGGTGCTTAGTTGGAGTGAGGTCTACAATGTTACAGCTGCACAGGAGATGCACAAAGCAAGATCAATGTTATTTGAATTTAGACAGGTCCATTCAGCAGTCTAATAACAGCAGGGAAATACATGTGAAGAAGTTGGAAGAGTGTATTCTGAAGGTATGGTGCCCAGCTCACAGTGTTCCAAGTGAGATCTAACTCAATTGTATAATTGCAGCATAATCTCTACCCCTTTTAGTTCAGTCATCTAGACATAAAGGCCAGCATTCCACTGGCTTGCTTGATTATTTTCTGCAGCTTATCATGACATCTTAAAGATCTACACACTGAACCCACAAGTACTTTTAAACATCCTCACAGGAGGGGGCAGGAACAGAGGCTAGTGAAGGTAGATTGAGCAATGGAGGTGTGAAGGGGGATGGGTCGAAATTGCAAGGAGTAGTCAGTGTTGGTTGAGTTTATGCTTAGAAGAAGAAAGAATCCCTACAGTGTGGAAACGGGCCATTCAGCCCAACGGGTCCACACTGACCCTCCGAAGAGCAACCCACCCAAACCCATTCCCCTGCCCTAGATTTACACCGACTCATGCACCTAACTTACACCTCCCTGGACACTATGGGCCATTTAGTATGACCAGGTCACCTAACCTGCACATCTTTGAATTGTGGGAGGAAACCCACAAAGACACAGGGAGAATGTGCAAGCTCCAGGCAGACGGTCGCCCGAGGCTGGGATCAAACCCAGGTCCCTGGCACTATGAGGCAGCAGTGCTAACCACTGAGCCACCATGCCACCCCAATCTCTGGCTTGATAGCAGCAGCAGCAAGGGATTTGCCTGATGTTCTAGCTGCAGTAGATTTATATCCCCTTGCACTAGTGTAAAATCACAGCGTAAGGCATGATCTAGTGACCCTTGCACCATCAGGGGCGCTGTCTGAAGAAGAAATGATTTTCAAGGAAGAATAAGAATCAGAGCCCTAGAAGTTGAGGAAGCAGTGGCTGATAATTGTCATTTGTATCAGCGTTTCGTTTGTATTTTGCCCTTTTCACAGACTTGTGCTAAAGAGCTTTCATGCGAATGGAAGAGAACTCTCCGACAGTGAAACCAAAGCTTTGCTTGCAGCCGGAGATGAGGATCATGATGGTAAAATAGGAGCAGAAGGTATGTAGTTGATTCCAACGATTAGATCTGAGACTATAGTATGGCGACATCTATTTACTTGCATGTACTGTACTATATAGTTCACAAGAAGCCAGTGTTATAGATATTTTCTAATCAACCCATTCATTGATGTATTCTAGAGCAGGTGGGATTTGAACCTGGACCTCACAGGCCAGAAGTAGGGATACTACCACAAGAACCCAAATTGCTATCTGTTATAACCGATTGAGGGGCATTATTTTTATATCAATTGGCTCAGTTGTGTCATGACTCCCCTAGAGTGCATCAGATTTGAAGGTGGCCCTCCTGGCTCAGAGGTAAGGACACTACCCACTTTGCCACAAGTGTCGGAATTGAACCAGTGAGCCTAAGGATGTCGGTTTTGTGACACACTGCAGTGGTCCCACAATCCCAACTGAGTGATTGATGGAGGGTCATAGAGGGGACGAAGCACCCCTTGGTGCCTTCCGTCAGACCATAAGACACAGGAGCAGAACTTAGGCTATTCAGCCCATCGAGTCTGCTTCGCCATTCAAGCATGGCTGATAGGTTTCCCAATCCCATTCTCCGGCTTTCACCCCATAACCCTTGATTCCCTTGACAATCAAAAATGGCATTCATTCTCAATAGAATGCCTTGGCCAACCTAGAGTGAACTTGCTCAGTTTGAATGGAACCAAAGGTTTGGCAGTTAACTACTGCAGGAATGTCTCTTGTCAACCAGAATCCAGTTGCCAACAATGCAGCACAGCCTTTTCACACGGCATTGTAAATTGTTGTTCCCTTTGAGATCTGCTTTTCTTGTGTTTCTGTCCTGTCGAGCACAAGGCAAAGCATTGGCCACATCTCAATCTTTAGATTAGATTCCCTACAGTGTGGAAACAGGATCTTCGGCCCAACAAGTCCACACTGGCCCTTCGAAGAATAACCCACCCAGACCCATTCCCCTACATTTACCCTGACTAATGCACTATAGACAATTTAGCATGGCCAATTCACCTGCCCTGTACACTATTGGATCATGGAAGGAAACTCACACAGATGCAGGGAGAACGTACAAACTCCACGCAAACAGTCGCCCAAGACGGGAATCGAAGCTGGGTCACTGGCACTGTAAGGCAGCAGTGCTAACCATTGAGTCACCATGCCACTCTCTTCTCAGCAGTACTCGAACACAGGTTTCACCTAAGCAACTATGGGCAATCTTTGTTGTCCATCCACTCACTGTTGCCCTCCCCACTCTGATGAAACTGTGTCCTCAAGTTACCAGTATCACATGATCTCCACTTACTATCCATCCCACTCCTTCGTCCACACTCTCGTCATTGGTGCCTGACATGTCAATCAATGTGCTGTCCCACCTTTGTACAGCCAGTTGGATGAGGAATAGATTCTGTCCTCTGAATGGATGACTCTTGACAATCAGTGTCATGAGCATGGTGCTGGAAAAGCACAGCAGGTCAGGCAGCATCTGAGGAGCAGGAGAGTCGGCATTTCGGGCAAAAGCCCTTCATCAGGAAAGGTCCTTTACAGTCAATGTCCAGTTAACTCTTGTGTCCACTCATCTAATAAAAAAAAGTGCTCATGGAATTTTTTAAGAAGTTGGAGGAACAAATTGCTGCAGATGCTGGAATCTGTACTGAAAGCAACAAATGCTGGAGATCACAGAGGGTCAGGCAGTATCCATGGAGGGAGAGCAAGCTCATATTTTGACTCAAAGCTTTAGCCTGCTCTCTCTCCATGGGTGCTGCCTGACCTGTTGTGATTTACAACATTTTTTGTTTCCAGTAAAAGGTGCTATCAGACTCCTTGAAGATTTTGAAGACCATTCTGGAAGGTTGGCAACACTAGAAACTGCAGCCAAACACTCATGTTCTTGATTTAAATGGGGTGGCCGAGTGAAAGATGCAGGATATTGCATCAGCTTCATTAACAATTCAGGTCCATTAGCATAGTAGGAATAGCCCAATAATGATTACATTATGAAACCCAGGGCCTACTTTACCCATCCCACGTCGAGGCATTGACACAAGTTGCGGGTGAGATTGTCAAACAGAACTAAACTGGGATAGAAGGGCCATTAACAATGCTTAAGGAACTGGACAACAATCAGGAGAAAGCAATCCATCAACAACCCTCAACATTCACTCCCTTGACCACCTACACCCCAGCATACAGCACCTACCTCTGAGATCACCTTCCAAACCTTTACCCTCTGGCAAGGAACGGGCCAGCGATGTTTAGGCTGATCATAGGTTGCAAGTTCCCCTCCAAACCACACCCTGGTCGAGATTTTTGATCCATGATCGGAACTTGTACTTTCAGCAGGATACGCGGCTCCATCACTTTTAAAGAAAGCTGCCCAACCAGTCCATGGTAATGGGTTACATTGGAGTGGGCATTCCCTTACCGAGAGCTGTGGATGCCAGGGGTTGAAGGAGATTTGGGTGGAAGAGTTGGCTCCATGACCCAGTGCTGTATTGAGGTTTCAAAACAAAATGAAAACACAGCCCTCATATCTCCTCATTCTACCACACACTCATGCCTCATCCTTGGTAACAATTTCATACCCCTGTACTTATTCCCTATCACTCTTCTTACCCTCATAGCTAATGTATTAATTCCTCATTGGTCCTCATAGCCTCTGTCCCAATCTCTGTGCCTCCACCTACTCCCTTTTATAATCCTTATACCAACATGTGCTACCTCATAACAAGCTATGGACCCCAACGTTTGCCCTTACACCTACCTTGCCAACTTACCCAGTTTTGAAAAGTGTGGCGCTGGAAAAGCATAGCCGGTCAGGCAACATCTGAGGAGCAAGACTATCGTCGTTTCAGGCACAAGCCCTTCATCAGGAATGTCCTGATGTCGTCACATTCCTGATGAAGGGCTTATGACTGAAATGCCGACTCTCCTGCTCCAAGGATGCTGCCTGATCTGCTCTGTTTTTCCAGTGCCACACTTTTCGACTCTGACTTTCCAGCATCTGCCAGTCCTCATTTTCTCCAACTTACTCAGTTTGTTCCATCTGCAGATCTCAGGATCTAAGGGACATGAATAAAGTTGTATTTAATACAGGTCTAAGTGTGTGTTGTGTACTTCACTGTGTTGCACAAAAAACTCATTCATTAAAATCCATTCACAATCTTTACATCCCTTCAACTAAACAATGCCTTATCATAAAAAATATTGTTAAGTGTAGAGTCTCTTGCAGAAACATTGGAATTCAGTTATTATCCCACTTCAATGAGCCTATAGGCACTTAGAACTGTTAATCAAACTGTGAAATGGCAGGCACTCCACTGTAATAATGGATGGCTGTGAAACCAGGCATGCAGTAGCTACCCAGTAATGGAAATCTCTCAGCTTATGTCATTAGACAGAGTGAGATAACAATTATTATTTTAATATGTAAATGTTAAAATTATGCAAATACTCCAGACATTTTTTAAAGCTTGATTTCACCAAAGATCCTCAGACTAATTTCTTCCAAACCCATGACCACTTCCATCTAGAAGAACAAAGGTAACAGATACTAGGGAAAACCACCACCTCCAAGTTCCCCTCCAAGCCACTCACCATCCTGACTTGGAAATATATCACTGTTCCTTCACTGTGGCTGGATCACAATCCTGGAATTCCATGCCAAAGTGCATTGTGGGTCAATCCACTTCGGGTGAACTGCAGCGGTTCAAGATGGCAGCTCACCCCACCTTCTCAAGGGGGCAATAAATGCTGGCTCAGCCAATGACAACAATATCCCACAAAAGATAAAAAAAGACTTTTAAATACCATGTTAGCTTGCATCTTCCTGTCTGCACGTGTTAATCCATGTAGTATGTACCACAGATAGTTACACTTTTGTTGAGCCAGATACCTAGATGTTTATTTTGAACACTGTTTAGAAGGTTGTGATGTACATTCGGTTTGATTTATTGTCGTCACGTGTACCTAAGTGCAGTGAAAAGCTTTGTTTGCACACACAGAGTGAGGGTTTGCTTTTGACAATTCCAATTAGCTTGACAGTTAATATAGGAGATAAGAGTTAGAGTTGGTTATTAAGTCCCTTGAGTCTATTCCACCAATCTTCTATCTCTACTTTAGCTCTTCTAAAGAGCACACTACCTCCTTGGATAGGGCACTTAACACTCCCTAAAGGCTCCTCGACCTCTCAAAAGGTGTCCCAGGACCATATCAAAAAAAAACAAAAGACACCTTACCTCTCTAAAGATGGGCTCTGGCTGGCCAAAGAAAATACACAAAGTTTTTCACCCTGCGCTTACCAGGTCTGCAGTCAACACTTCTGGAAGGAAATCTGCCATCCTTACCTGATTTGACCTACGTGTGACACACAGCAATCTGGCTGACTCATTCGGGATGGATAATAAATGCTGGCCTAACCAGTGATGCTTTCGTGTCAATGATGTGGAGGTGCGGGTGTGGGACTGGGGTGGACAAAGTCAGAAGTCACATGACACCAGGTTGATTTCCAACAGGTTTATTTGAAATTGCAAGCGTTTGGAGCACTGGTCCTTCTTCAGGTGACTTGACGAAGGAACAGCACGCCAACAGCTCATGATTTCAAATAAACCTGTTGGGATATAACCTGGTGTTGTGCGACGTCTTGCTTTCATGTCTGGAATAAATAAAAGTAACAAGGAAACTGGCTCAAAGTGTGAAACAGCCAACTGCAGTCACTACCTCTGCTGATTTATTTTAAACGTTTTAATTTGATGTCTTAATTCCTGAATTTTTCCTCTTTTCTTTCCCCTTCTCTCCCCTCACAGAATTTGCAAAGCTGGTGGCTCAAGCATAAAAGAACTGAACCAAATCATTGCTCCTTTACCAACTCCTCCCCTCCCCTCACCATTTGAATTCACAACGATCCCAATACCCCAACCCTGGCCCCAGAGAAAACTTTCATTAATTAATGTCCACCCAGAATTCCTTCTATTTATTTGTACATTTTATACTCGTGTTTGTGCCGGAAGATGCTGTCAAACAAACAAATGTCAAAAGAATAATTCGGTCTGACAAATAATGACCTCTGTGTGTTCTGTCTTTAATGATTGGTTCAAGATAAACTTGGTCCAAGTGTTGCTAGATTGGTGGTCTAGCTTTTGCCTACAAGGGTCCCTCATTACTAGGTGTAACCTCAAACTCCTGATCTAGTCAAAGCTGCTCGCTCATTCGCGATTTGGTTTATTTGAAATCACGAGTTTTTGGCATGCTGTTCCTTCAACAGGTCACCTGACAAAGGAGCAGTGCTCCGAAAGCTTGTGATTTCAAATAAACCTGCTGGACCATAACCTGATGGTTTAACCTGAGAATAACTGTGCTTCAAGAACAGGGAGTGAGAGATTGAGAAGGAGAATCCTTCATGAGCATCTTGACCAGTGTCGGAATTAAACCCACACTGTCAACATTACTCGCAAACCAGCTGTCCAGCCAACTGAGCTGTTGCATTTGGTCACCTGACCCAGCAGGTGAATACACACTTTCCTTACATTGTGTGTAGCAGGAGGAGAAAGTGAGGACTGCAGATGCTGGAGATCAGAGCTGAAAATGTGTTGCTGGAAAAGCGCAGCAGGTCAGGCAGCATCCAAGGAGCAGGAGAATTGACGATTTGAGCATGAGCCCTTCTTCAGGATTCCTGAAGATGGGCTCATGCCAGAATCGTCGATTCTCCTGCTCCTTGGATGCTGCCTGACCTGCTGCGCTTTTCCAGCAACATATTTTCAGCATTGTGCATAGCAGCACAGGTTTGCCTGTAAGGCATACCTTTCATATAATTTGTTTGAAAATTTGTTCAACACTCAAGTTTATCATCCATCAAAACTGAAATCTCAGGTCTTCTTCTTAAACTACTGGGTGTTTTTACTCTCAATGCTGCTTGTGGTTTTCTATAAAGGCAGTTCCCAATATTCAAACATCTGACTTATGAATGTTCCGGCTTACAAATGAGATCGCACACAGGTGTCCATTAATTTTAATGGGCCAAAGTGAGGACTGCAAATGCTGGAGATTAGAGTCAAGATTAGAGTGGTGCTGGAAAAGCACAGCAGGTCAGGCAACATCCGAGAAGCAGGAAAATCAACATTTCAGGTAAAAGCCCTTCATCAGGATGCATGTCTGACCTGTTGTGCTTTTCCAGCGCCACTCTAATCTTGACTATTAATTTTAATGATCCATCGCACTGATGAATGGCTACTCCTTATGGTACTGTCTTGAGTTCTGACATGTGTACAAGTTAATATGTGCATGTACACAGGAACAGAACTCATTTATAATACAGATACTGACTGCATATGTAAGTCTGTCTAGCATGTACCACAGATAGGTGAACACTTGTTGAGCTAGATATCTAGAAGTTTTGTTTATAACACTGTGTAAAAGGTTGCGATATCACAGACTCACATGCATGGTCTGGGTTCTATGCTTAGTGAGTTGCTGTACATCAGACGCACATGTGGCTGAGTTGACTGCATCACACACAGAGAGTGACTGAAGAAGAGGTGGGTACTTTTACTGGATGTCACATGTTGCAATGTCATGTAACTCTGTGAAACGCACAGGCCTCCATAGTCTAGAATTAAGCCATAATAAAACAATGTTGCCCCAGGGAGGATGGGAACTTCAGAATAGTGGCCCAGGGACAATGCCAGATTGATTATTGTCTCATGGACCGGAATGAGGAGAAACCTTTTCACTGAGAAGATTGCAATTCCTAGGAATTCCTTACCGAGTGGGATAGTAACACTCATTGTCATGTAGCTTCAAGAGCAGGGCCAACAGATGTTGGGGCACAAAGGGAAAT